>NW_027315857.1:26922943-27125443 GCF_026437365.1 Eucyclogobius newberryi | reverse complement strand
TATTCTGTGGTAACCCCCGCCCACCGGGCGGAGCCTCCTGAAGTAGAAAATAAAGTAGTTTGTTTCAACAGAAACTTACACCTCTTTGTTACTATCACAACAGAAGAATGTTGTTTATTCTGTCCAAGAGAGCCACATAGTGAGACTAAAGAGCCACATAGTGAGACTAAAGAGCCACATAGTGAGACTAAAGAGCCACATAGTGAGACTAAAGAGCCACATAGTGAGACTAAAGAGCCACATAGTGAGCCCAAAGAGCCACATAGTGAGACTAAAGAGCCACATAGTGAGACTAAAGAGCCACATAGTGAGACTAAAGAGCCACATAGTGAGACTAAAGAGCCACATAGTGAGACTAAAGAGCCACATAGTGAGACTAAAGAGCCACATAGTGAGACTAAAGAGCCACATAGTGAGACTAAAGAGCCACATAGTGAGCCCAAAGAGCCACATAGTGAGCCCAAAGAGCCACATAGTGAGACTAAAGAGCCACATAGTGAGACTAAAGAGCCACATAGTGAGACTAAAGAGCCACATAGTGAGCCCAAAGAGCCACATAGTGAGCCCAAAGAGCCACATAGTGAGACTAAAGAGCCACATAGTGAGACTAAAGAGCCACATAGTGAGACTAAAGAGCCACATAGTGAGACTAAAGAGCCACATAGTGAGACTAAAGAGCCACATAGTGAGACTAAAGAGCCACATAGTGAGCCCAAAGAGCCACATAGTGAGACTAAAGAGCCACATAGTGAGACTAAAGAGCCACATAGTGAGACTAAAGAGCCACATAGTGAGACTAAAGAGCCACATAGTGAGACTAAAGAGCCACATAGTGAGACTAAAGAGCCACATAGTGAGACTAAAGAGCCACATAGTGAGCCCAAAGAGCCACATAGTGAGCCCAAAGAGCCACATAGTGAGACTAAAGAGCCACATAGTGAGACTAAAGAGCCACATAGTGAGACTAAAGAGCCACATAGTGAGACTAAAGAGCCACATAGTGAGACTAAAGAGCCACATAGTGAGCCCAAAGAGCCACATAGTGAGACTAAAGAGCCACATAGTGAGACTAAAGAGCCACATAGTGAGACTAAAGAGCCACATAGTGAGACTAAAGAGCCACATAGTGAGACTAAAGAGCCACATAGTGAGACTAGAGAGCCACATAGTGAGACTAGAGAGCCACATAGTGAGACTAGAGAGCCACATAGTGAGACTAGAGAGCCACATAGCGAGACTAAAGAGCCACATAGCGAGACTAAAGAGCCACATAGCGAGACTAAAGAGCCACATAGCGAGACTAAAGAGCCACATAGCGAGACTAAAGAGCCACATAGCGAGACTAAAGAGCCACATAGCGAGACTAAAGAGCCACATAGCGAGACTAAAGAGAGCCACATAGCGAGACTAAAGAGAGCCACATAGCGAGACTAAAGAGAGCCACATAGCGAGACTAAAGAGAGCCACATAGCGAGACTAAAGAGAGCCACATAGCGAGACTAAAGAGCCACATAGCGAGACTAAAGAGCCACATAGCGAGACTAAAGAGCCACATAGCGAGACTAAAGAGCACATAGCGAGACTAAAGAGCCACATAGTGAGCCCAAAGAGCCACATAGTGAGCCCAAAGAGCCACATAGTGAGCCCAAAGAGCCACATAGTGAGCCCAAAGAGCCACATAGTGAGCCCAAAGAGCCACATAGTGAGCCCAAAGAGCCACATAGTGAGCCCAAAGAGCCACATAGTGAGCCCAAAGAGCCACATAGCGAGCCCAAAGAGCCACATAGCGAGCCCAAAGAAGGCCACATAGCGAGACTAAAGAAGGCCACATAGCGAGACTAAAGAGCCACATAGTGAGACTAAAGAGCCACATAGCGAGACTAAAGAGCCACATAGCGAGACTAAAGAGCCACATAGCGAGACTAAAGAGAGCTACATAGCGAGACTAAAGAGAGCCACATAGCGAGACTAAAGAGCCACATAGCGAGCCCAAAGAGCCACATAGTGAGCCCAAAGAGCCACATAGTGAGACTAAAGAGCCACATAGTGAGACTAAAGAGCCACATAGTGAGACTAAAGAGCCACATAGCGAGACTAAAGAGAGCCACATAGCGAGACTAAAGAGAGCCACATAGCGAGACTAAAGAGCCACATAGTGAGCCCAAAGAGCCACATAGTGAGCCCAAAGAGCCACATAGTGAGCCCAAAGAGCCACATAGTGAGACTAAAGAGCCACATAGTGAGACTAAAGAGCCACATAGTGAGACTAAAGAGCCACATAGTGAGACTAAAGAGCCACATAGTGAGACTAAAGAGAGCCACATAGTGAGACTAAAGAGAGCCACATAGCGAGACTAAAGAGAGCCACATAGCGAGACTAAAGAGAGCCACATAGCGAGACTAAAGAGAGCCACATAGCGAGACTAAAGAGCCACATAGCGAGACTAAAGAGCCACATAGCGAGACTAAAGAGCCACATAGTGAAACTAAAGAGCCACATAGTGAAACTAAAGAGCCACATAGCGAGACTAAAGAGAGCTACATAGCGAGACTAAAGAGAGCCACATAGTGAGCCCAAAGAGCCACATAGTGAGCCCAAAGAGCCACATAGTGAGACTAAAGAGCCACATAGTGAGACTAAAGAGCCACATAGTGAGACTAAAGAGCCACATAGCGAGACTAAAGAGAGCCACATAGCGAGACTAAAGAGAGCTACATAGCGAGACTAAAGAGCCACATAGCGAGACTAAAGAGCCACATAGCGAGCCCAAAGAGCCACATAGCGAGCCCAAAGAGCCACATAGTGAGACTAAAGAGCCACATAGTGAGACTAAAGAGCCACATAGTGAGACTAAAGAGCCACATAGTGAGACTAAAGAGCCACATAGTGAGACTAAAGAGCCACATAGTGAGACTAAAGAGCCACATAGTGAGACTAAAGAGAGCCACATAGTGAGACTAAAGAGAGCCACATAGTGAGACTAAAGAGAGCCACATAGTGAGACTAAAGAGAGCCACATAGCGAGACTAAAGAGCCACATAGTGAGACTAAAGAGAGCCACATAGCGAGACTAAAGAGCCACATAGCGAGACTAAAGAGCCACATAGTGAAACTAAAGAGCCACATAGTGAAACTAAAGAGCCACATAGTGAGACTAAAGAGCCTCTGCAGCAGAGGCTCTCTCACACGTCAGACACTGGAGTTCAGGACCAAAGAGCGACGTGCAGCTTCATCTTAAAGACACAAAGCAAAGGATCAAAGACGGAGAGAAGAGTCTGAGCAGGACAAAAAATGAAGAGAAAGAGTTAAAGAGACAAACTGTGTTCAACAAGAAACGCCAACATTAAACAAACGAGGAGGTTTAAGGTTCAATCTTCTTGTTTATAATGGAATTTTGAATTCCTGGGGAGGTCGACGCCCACAGCATTCTGATAATAATCCGGTCCTCGGGGAAGAGAGAGCGAGTGAGTCAGGGACAATAGGAGGCTGATAGTCCATTAAAGGACTGATGGTAAACGAGGTGTAAGTTTCTGTTGAAACAAACAACTTCATCTTCTACTTCAGGAGGCTCCGCCCGGTGGGCGGGGCTTACCACAGAATAGAATAAATATCTGAGTTCCAGGTCTAAATTTGCAAATTGACAAACCCGAGTCCAGATGAAACAACTGAACCTTTTTCTACAATATAGTCCAATGTCAGGAAAGAGAAAACGTGGAGCCAAAACACGTCCATAATCTATGAAACTGAAAAACACAAATGGGAAATTCAGAAATCAAGTTTTGAAATGTTGAACGGTGGAAAATATGGAGCGTTGCTCTGGACGGTGCTCTGGACGGTGCTCTGGACGGTGCTCTGGACGGTGCTCTGGACTCCTCTCAAATGTTAATGCTTCTGGATGTGTTTAAATCGTGACCTTTGACCTTTCCCTTCAGGCGGCTTTAGAGGCTTTAGACGATTTGAACCTGTTTGGAGCCAAAGGAGGTCCTGGCTCTGTGGTCCACGCCCTGGCTGACGACATCCAGCACTGTCAGGTGCTTAACGTCTCTGTGTTCAGTCATTAACGTCTCTGTGTTCAGTCCTTAACATCTCTGTGTTCAGTCCTTAACGTCTCTGTGTTCAGTCCTTAACGTCTCGTCTCTGTGTTCAGTCCATCTTAACGTCTCTGTGTTCAGTCCTTAACGTCTCTGTGTTCAGTCCTTAACGTCTCTGTGTTCAGTCCTTAACGCCTCGTCTCTGTGTTCAGTCCTTAACATCTCTGTGTTCAGTCCTTAACGCCTCGTCTCTGTATTCAGTCCATCTTAACGTCTCTGTGTTCAGTCCTTAACGTCTCTGTGTTCAGTCCTAACGTCTCTGTGTTCAGTCCTTAACGCCTCGTCTCTGTGTTCAGTCCATCTTAACGTCTCTGTGTTCAGTCCTTAACGTCTCTGTGTTCAGTCCTTAACGTCTCTGTGTTCAGTCCTTAACGCCTCGTCTCTGTGTTCAGTCCATCTTAACGTCTCTGTGTTCAGTCCTTAACGTCTCTGTGTTCAGTCCTTAACGCCTCGTCTCTGTGTTCAGTCCATCTTAACGTCTCTGTGTTCAGTCCTTAACGTCTCTGTGTTCAGTCCTTAACGCCTCGTCTGTGTTCAGTCCATCTTAACGTCTCTGTGTTCAGTCCTTAACGTCTCTGTGTTCAGTCCTTAACGTCTCTGTGTTCAGTCCTTAACGCCTCGTCTCTGTGTTCAGTCCATCTTAACGTCTCTGTGTTCAGTCCTTAACGTCTCTGTGTTCAGTCCTTAACGCCTCGTCTGTGTTCAGTCCATCTTAACGTCTCTGTGTTCAGTCCTTAACGTCTCTGTGTTCAGTCCTTAACGTCTCTGTGTTCAGTCCTTAACGCCTCGTCTCTGTGTTCAGTCCTTAACGTCTCTGTGTTCAGTCCTTAACGTCTCTGTGTTCAGTCCTTAACGTCTCTGTGTTCAGTCCTTAACGCCTCGTCTCTGTGTTCAGTCCATCTTAACGTCTCTGTGTTCAGTCCTTAACGTCTCTGTGTTCAGTCCATCTTAACGTCTCTGTGTTCAGTCCTTAACGTCTCTGTGTTCAGTCCTTAACGTCTCTGTGTTCAGTCCTTAACGCCTCGTCTCTGTGTTCAGTCCATCTTAACGTCTCTGTGTTCAGTCCATCTTAACGTCTCTGTGTTCAGTCCTTAACGTCTCTGTGTTCAGTCCTTAACGCCTCGTCTCTGTGTTCAGTCCATCTTAACGTCTCTGTGTTCAGTCCTTAACGTCTCTGTGTTCAGTCCTTAACGCCTCGTCTCTGTGTTCAGTCCATCTTAACGTCTCTGTGTTCAGTCCTTAACGTCTCTGTGTTCAGTCCTTAAGGTCTCTGTGTTCAGTCCTTAACGCCTCGTCTCTGTGTTCAGTCCTTAACGTCTCTGTGTTCAGTCCTTAACGCCTCGTCTCTGTGTTCAGTCCATCTTAACGTCTCTGTGTTCAGTCCATCTTAACGTCTCTGTGTTCAGTCCTTAACGTCTCTGTGTTCAGTCCTTAACGCCTCGTCTCTGTGTTCAGTCCATCTTAACGTCTCTGTGTTCAGTCCTTAACGTCTCTGTGTTCAGTCCTTAACGCCTCGTCTCTGTGTTCAGTCCATCTTAACGTCTCTGTGTTCAGTCCTTAACGTCTCTGTGTTCAGTCCTTAAGGTCTCTGTGTTCAGTCCTTAACGCCTCGTCTCTGTGTTCAGTCCATCTTAACGTCTCTGTGTTCAGTCCTTAACGTCTCTGTGTTCAGTCCTTAACGCCTCGTCTCTGTGTTCAGTCCATCTTAACGTCTCTGTGTTCAGTCCTTAACGTCTCTGTGTTCAGTCCTTAACGCCTCGTCTCTGTGTTCAGTCCATCTTAACGTCTCTGCTGCCCCGGGCCTCCGTCTCTAAAGAAGTGGACGCTGGAGTTCTGGCCATCATCTCGTATCCGGCCTTTGCTGTCGAGGACATCAACATCGTGAACCTGACCAAAGAGGAGATCATCTCCAAACTACAGGTCATTAACACTGTCATTACACTTACTACACCTAAACTACAGGCCATTAACGCTTATTACACCCAAACTACAGGTCATTAACACTGTCATTAACACTTATTACACCTAAACTACAGGTCATTAACACTTACTACACCCAAACTACAGGTCATTAACACTTACTACACCCAAACTACAGGTCATTAACATTACACCTTAACTACAGGTCATTAACACTTATTACACCTAAACTACAGGTCATTAACACCATCATTAACACTTACTACACCCAAACTACTGGTCATTAACACTTACTACACCCAAACTACTGGTCATTAACACTTACTACACCCAAACTACAGGTCATTAACACTACACCTTAACTACAGGTCATTAACACTTATTACACCCAAACTACAGGTCATTAACACCATCATTAACACTTACTACACCCAAACTACTGGTCATTAACACTTACTACACCCAAACTACAGGTCATTAACACCATCATTAACACTTACTACACCCAAACTACTGGTCATTAACACTTACTACACCCAAACTACAGGTCATTAACACTGTCATTAACATTTACTACACCCAAACTACAGGTCATTAACACTTACTACACCCAAACTACAGGTCATTAACACTGTCATTAACACTTACTACACCCAAACTACAGGTCATTAACACTTACTACACCCAAACTACAGGTCATTAACATTACACCTTAACTACAGGTCATTAACACTTATTACACCTAAACTACAGGTCATTAACACCATCATTAACACTTACTACACCCAAACTACTGGTCATTAACACTTACTACACCCAAACTACTGGTCATTAACACTTACTACACCCAAACTACAGGTCATTAACACTACACCTTAACTACAGGTCATTAACACTTATTACAACCAAACTACAGGTCATTAACACCATCATTAACACTTACTACACCCAAACTACTGGTCATTAACACTTACTACACCCAAACTACAGGTCATTAACACCATCATTAACACTTACTACACCCAAACTACTGGTCATTAACACTTACTACACCCAAACTACAGGTCATTAACACTGTCATTAACATTTACTACACCCAAACTACAGGTCATTAACACTTACTACACCCAAACTACAGGTCATTAACACTGTCATTAACACTTACTACACCCAAACTACAGGTCATTAACAGTAGCAGCGGTGAGGACCAGACTGCAGGAAGACACCACCTACAGGAAAGGACCAAACTGACACCTGAACACATATGTAAACTGTTGGACATCTGTCTGAACACCACTTACTTTCAATTCCGGGGACAATTTTACAGACAGATTCATGGCTGTGCCATGGGCTCGCCCGTCACTCCCATAGTGGCCAACCTGTACATGGAGCACTTTGAGAAGAAGGCACTGGCCTCATTCTCAGGCATAGCCCCAAAACTGTGGCTTCGCTATGTCGATGATACGTTTGTAACAATCAAGGAACAAGAGCTGGAAACCTTCTCTGATCACATCAATGCTGTGGACCCACATATCAGGTTTACAAGAGAAGACGCTAAGGAGAATCGCTTGGCCTTTCTTGATTGTTCCACGATCAGAGGAGAGGACGGGAAACTCCAAATAGAAGTATATAGGAAACCTACACACACGGACCAGTATCTGCTCTTTGGTTCCAACCACCCACTACAGCACAAGCTGGGTGTGATCAGAACCTTACAACACAGAGCTCAAGGTGTGCCCACCAGCTCAGAGGGCAAGAAGAAAGAGGAAAAACATGTCCGAAATGCCCTCTCAGCCTGTGGTTACCCCGCTTGGGCTCTCAACAGAGTGAAGAGAACCAAGAAGCAGGACAAAAGGGAAACTGAACAGAGAAGGAAGGGTGTTTCTATCCCTTATGTGTCTGGCCTGTCGGAAAAACTGCAGAGAATTTTTAGACAACACGAAGTCCCTGTTTATTTTAAACCAGGAAACACTTTAAGACAAAGACTGGTTCACCCTAAGGACAAGTTGCTGACTCAAAAACAGAGCAATGTAGTTTATTCGATCCAATGCAGTGAAGAAAGCTGTAAAGAACGGTACATAGGTGAGACGAAACAGCCTCTACACAAGAGGCTTTATCAGCACAGAAGAAATACAAGTTCAGGACCTCAGAGCGCCGTGCATCTCCACCTTGAAGCCTCTAATCACTCGTTTGAAGACGATGATGTGAAGGTTTTAAGCAGGAGAAAAGATGGTTTGAAAGAGGAGTTAAGGAAGCTATTTTTGTTAAAAAAGAAAGACCTTCTTTAAACAGAAATGGAGGGCTAAGATTTAATCTTCCTGGTATTTATAATGGGTTATTGAACCCCTGGAAAGGTAGAGGACCAGGACCAGGACATTTAGATGTCCTCAGGGTCTCACAAAGACAAAGAGGATTCTAATAGCCCATTAAGATTCTGAATAGGCTCGGTAGATACAAGGGGGGAGTTTCTGTTGAAACAAACAACTCTTTCTACTTCAGGAAGGCTCCTCCCAATGGGCGGGTCTTACCACAGAATAGTATTAATATCGGAGTTCTCGACCTAAATTCTTTTATTGACAATGACTCTTGGATGAGAGTCGAAACGTCTATTTTTTCAAACTGAGTCCAGATGAAACAACTGAAGCTTTTTCTAATGTCATTAACACTTACTACACCCAAACTACAGGTCGTCGCAGCATCACAGAGAGGGAGAGGAAGAAGCTGGATAAAGTCATCAAGAAGTCCAGCTCCGTCCTGGGCTGTGCTCTGGACTCGGTGCAGGAGGTGGGGGACAGAAGGGTCCTGGCTAGATTCACATCTATGCTGGACCATGAGTGTCACCCCCTGCAGGACACTCTGTCCCCTGCAGGACACTCTGTCCACTCTGGAGAGCAGCTTCAGTGAGAGACTGATCCACCCTCGCTGTGTGAAGGAGACGTTTCGTAGGTCTTTCCTTCTGCTGCTGTCAGACTTTATAACAAACACTGTTAGTACTGAACACTCACAATACTGACCTAACCATGGGCAATTCTGTCATATGTGCAATTACTGTGAAATTCATGTGCAATTACTGTTGTGACACATGACATGGTATTTATGTATTTATTTATTTGTCTATGGTAGTTTTTATTTATAGGAGATCTTCTACTGAAAGTGTTTTTTAGACTTCCTATAAGTGATCTGTTCTTCTGTATCTACCTCTGGATCTACCTGCGTTGCACCAATGAAATTTCCCCATGTGGGACAATAAAGGAATATCTTATCTTATTAACACTGTTATTACATGTTTATGTCTTTAGAATTCATCTGTAGAGTTGATCTCTGTGGTGTGTTTCAGGGTCGATACGGCTGCTGTCGCTTCCTCCGTGACGGCCACAAAACTCCTAAAGAGGTAAAACACCAGATTCAGACTTAAACACGACCGAGACGTTACGGTTGTTGTTGTTGTTGTTGTTGTTTTATGGCGGTCGGCATCCAAATGTTGCATTACCGCCAGACTTTATTCCTCAGATTCTGTAGCTGAAACATCCAAGTATTATTCATGCTCATTATCATCACCACCTGTGACCTCATCACGACCTGTGACCTCATCACCACCTGTGACCTCATCACCACCTGTGACCTCATCACCACCTGTGACCTCGTGTGACCTCATGAGGCCTCATGTGACCTCATGTGATCATGTGACCTCATCACAACCTGTGACCTCACGAGACCTCGTGACCTCATGAGACCGCATGTGATCTCATGTGATCTCATGTGATCTCATGTGACCTCATGTGACCTCATGTGACCTCACGAGACCTCACGTGACCTCACGAGACCTCACGTGACCTGACGAGACCTCACGAGAACTCACGAGACCTCATGTGACCTCACGAGACCTCACGAGACCTCACGAGATTTAAGTTGAATCTAAACACCATATTTCTTTCTCCTGATTGGTTTCTTTTCTCTTTAATGATTTGTCCTGTGACTTTGAGCTGGAGCTGCTCAGATAAAGTTCCACATTGTCAGAGTTTTAAAGCTCTCGTCAGCACAAACTCCACGGCTGTGCTGAAACGACCCTGTGACGTTTCAGACTGACGTTTCAGACTGACGTTTCAGCCTGTGACGTTTCAGACTGACGTTTCAGCCTGTGACGTTTCAGCCTGTGACGTTTCAGCCTGTGACGTTTCAGCCTGTCCTTCTGCTCTTCAGGACCCGACTCGTCTTTACTACGAATCGGCCGAACTCAAGCTGTTTGAGAACATCGAGTGCGAGTGGCCACTCTTCTGGACCTACCTCATCCTGGACGGGATCTTCATCAAGAGCCCGGAGCAGGTGAGACGTTTCAGCCCGGAGCAGGTCAGTGTGCTACGTTTCAGCCTAGAACAGACGTTTCAGCCTAGAACAGGTACAAAAGTTAGACGTTTCAGTTCAGATCTGGTGCAAAACTGAGATATTTGCAGTTTCAGGAGTGAATGTGCTGTTACCAAGCCCCCGAAGCCAAGATGGCCGCCATTGAAACCTATGGAGCTGCTCATTGGCGCATGGTTCCAAAAAAGTGTTTTAGTTCCGCATTACTTCCTGAATACTGGTATATCTCCTCCCACTTTTGTGACGTCATCGCCGTGAGGCTTTGGCGTCGGGAGCGCGCACGTCACAGCAGCGTGAACGACTGAGAACAGTCAACACGGACTTTTGGAATAATTCGGCTTGAAATATTCTGTTTACGTAACGTATAATGATGGATTGTTATATCCATCTATAAATATACATGTATCATGTTGTAAAGGACTGATATTTAAGAGAATTATAAAGAAGTGTTAGATAAAAAGTCTGGTTTAATGACAATGAATTACATTTAGAGGTGGAATAACGTCCTCATCATTTTCTGTAGTTTTTGGTTTGGGTATTTATTTTGTTATTAACTTTTCAGTTATTTATTTACATAATATAATTTGGCCAATATGCATTTTTTTTAATCAGATGAGAAGAAATATAAAATATAATCATCGATTCTGTTACATAATTGAGTTAAGCAGTATTTAATTATATTCAGTTTCCTTTTGTATTTATTAAAGATTGACATGATACAAAAACGACACAAAACACATTTGTTTATTAATGTATTTAATACGAATAATGAACATGAATGAACTTGTTCAATAAATGCAAATCTGATTATAACTACAAATGATAAATTGATTTTAGCCAGTTTTAGTTGAGTTTTAAAGCTACAATGTGGGAGTCCCTTGTGTACTGTTCATTATTATTATCATCATTAATAGAATCAGAAAAGGTTTATTCCATTGTCAAACAACAGAATTCACAAACAGTGGAACTTGCTTTGGTGATTCAGTGCAACATAAAAATATTAACAATGATAAAACAACCTGCATAAGTCAAATAGAACAAACTGAATAAGATAAGATATTCCTTTATTGTCCACACATGAGGAAATGTCGTTGTTGCAACACAGTAGATACAGAGGAAAAGGACAGAAAACTTATAGGAAGTTTAAAAAACACTCTTAATAGATCGATCTTAATAGAATAACTCTTATAAACAAAATCTCCTATAGACAGAACCTCTCATACCTTAATAAGGAATAGAGGGGAAATAAAGATAAAGATAAAATAAAAACAGCGTAAGACAAAATAATACTAATAATAATGGTAAAATAAACACTCTTTTTACATCAGTTATATGCACATGAATGTGACATTATTGTGTTAAATACTGAATATCTCAGTATTTAACAAGACTTTGTTTCCATGGCTACGCAGTCTTCTGTACTTCAGTAACTGCACCGTTCAGCTCCATCGTATGACTGAGACAAACAGAACATGTCACAGCTTTAGATTATACAAGTCATATAACATACACTTCATATGTTTAGATTATACAAGTCATATAACATACACTTCATATGTTTAGATTATACAAGTCATATAACATACACTTCATATGTTTTAGATTATACAAGTCATATAACATACACTTCATATGTTTAGATTATACAAGTCATATAACATACACTTCATATGTTTGGATTATACAAGTCATATAACATACACTTCACATGTTTAGATTATACAAGTCATATAACATACACTTCACATGTTTAGATTATACAAGTCATATAACATACACTTCACATGTGACACATCAGTGGCTCTTTTGAAGAACAATTATCATTTAGTTTTTTTGGTCATAACAAAACAGACATTTTATAAATTCAAAGTACTGATTCTACTGTTTACTTTTAGTCGAGGCAGTGACCTGCAGTGACCTGCAGTGACCTGTAGTGACCTGTAGTGACCTGTAGTGACCTGCAGTGACCTGCAGTGACCTGCAGTGACCTGTAGTGACCTGTAGTGACCTGCAGTGACCTGCAGTGACCTGTAGTGACCTGCAGTGACCTGCAGTGACCTGTAGTGACCTGCAGTGACCTGTAGTGACCTGCAGTGACCTGTAGTGACCTGCAGTGACCTGCAGTGACCTGTAGTGACCTGTAGTGACCTGCAGTGACCTGTAGTGACCTGCAGTGACCTGCAGTGACCTGTAGTGACCTGTAGTGACCTGCAGTGACCTGTAGTGACCTGTAGTGACCTGTAGTGACCTGCAGTGACCTGTAGTGACCTGTAGTGACCTGCAGTGACCTGCAGTGACCTGTAGTGACCTGTAGTGACCTGTAGTGACCTGTAGTGACCTGCAGTGACCTGCAGTGACCTGCAGTGACCTGTAGTGACCTGCAGTGACCTGTAGTGACCTGCAGTGACCTGTAGAGCTCTGGACAGCACACACAGACTAAACTCACTGGTCAGCTCTGAAGATGAGAAAGATGCTCATTAGAACATTGATATATTCTGCACATTTAACAGAGAAAAGCTGGAATATGTTATTGACACATTTACATTTCGCTCTGTAACACAAAAGTTCCTCTTTTCACATTAATTTTTAAAGCTAGAACCAAAAGTCATTTATTTATGCATAAGTTTAAACCTTAGAAGTTAGAACATAACTGACATGTTTGCTAAATCTCTACATATTCCATGGAAGTAAATCCATGACATTCCTATAGAAAACACGCGTGTGCTTTGCTGTTTAAACACTTCATTATGAAATATGTAATAAAACCTTAAATGTGGTCTCAGCCCCTGTAAGTACAGCACTGTCACTTTTAAACACCTTTAAATTTATATGTGTAAGATATGACCCATTTCAGCAGGTTATATTTGAATTATTGGTTGTTTTTTATAGCACATAATACAAACATCACTTTATTTCCTTCTTTCTCTAGTTTTCCTTGATCTGTGCATAACCTCTTGTCTCTTAGAACATTTAGTAAGAGAAATAATTAGTTATTTATTTGCAGAAGCACGAGCCATCACGACGTGTTATTGCATCTTTGTGTAGCTAAACTTTAGCTTACGTTAGCTCGTGTTAGCTCGTGTTAACTGTGTAATCGTTGTTTTACACTTCATATGGAACAATGTGTGAAACGTGAGGAATGACAAACAAACACAACTTACGTGTATCGTGGTCTCGTCTGGTCACATTCTTCTGCTTGTGTTCAGTTTCCGTCACGTGTTCCCCTGAGGCTCGTTCATGAGGGTCACGTGCGCGCTCGGTGCGCGTACACCGTTCACCGGAAGGTTAAAAATGTATTTTTTAAGTATTTTAGAAACAGTCAAAGAGTGAAATTCCTTCTATTTTATTTTTAGACTAAAAACAATTTAGCATGTTTGGTAATTTTAGAAGCCGAACTCCTGAAATGGTCCGACCAAAAGGCTGCATTCTGCGAAGTGGCCACTACTCAATTTGGAGCCAGAGGCAGAGGGGGCGTGGCCTATCCAGATCATATAATAGATCCATGGCTGTTACAGGTTCAGGAGTATCAGGAGGCTCTGGAGGGCATCCTGATCAAACAGAAGGACGGCATCAGACTGGTCCCAGAGCTCTACAGTGTCCCAGAAGACAAGGTCAGAACGTCTCACGCTCACGTCCAGCTTCACAAACGTCTCACGCTCACATTCAGCTTCACAAACGTCTCACGCTCACGTCCAGCTTCACAAACGTCTCACGCCCACGTCCAGCTGCACAAACGTCTCACGCTCACGTCCAGCTTCACAAACGTCTCACGCTCACGTTCAGCTTCACAAACGTCTCACGCCCACGTCCAGCTGCACAAACGTCTCACGCTCACATTCAGCTTCACAAACGTCTCACGCCCACGTCCAGCTGCACAAACGTCTCACGCTCACGTCCAGCTTCACAAACGTCTCACGCTCACGTCCAGCTTCACAAACGTCTCACGCCCACGTCCAGCTGCTCAAACGTCTCACGCTCACGTCCAGCTGCACAAACGTCTCACGTCCATGCTCAAACGTCTCACGCTCACGTCCAGCTTCACAAACGTCTCACGCTCACGTCCAGCTGCACAAACGTCTCACGCTCACGTCCAGCTTCACAAACGTCTCACGCTCACGTCCAGCTGCACAAACGTCTCACGTCCAGCTTCACAAACGTCTCACGCTCACGTTCAGCTTCACAAACGTCTCACGCTCACGTTCAGCTTCACAAACGTCTCACGCTCACGTTCAGCTTCACAAACGTCTCACGCCCACGTCCAGCTTCACAAACGTCTCACGCCCACGTCCAGCTTCACAAACGTCTCACGCTCACGTCCAGCTTCACAAACGTCTCACGCTCACGTCCAGCTTCACAAACGTCTCACGCTCACGTTCAGCTTCACAAACGTCTCACGCCCACGTCCAGCTGCACAAACGTCTCACGCTCACGTCCAGCTTCACAAACGTCTCACGCTCACGTTCAGCTTCACAAACGTCTCACGCCCACGTCCAGCTTCACAAACGTCTCACGCCCACGTCCAGCTGCACAAACGTCTCACGTCCATGCTCAAACGTCTCACGCTCACGTCCAGCTTCACAAACGTCTCACGCTCACGTCCAGCTGCACAAACGTCTCACGCTCACGTCCAGCTTCACAAACGTCTCACGCTCACGTCCAGCTGCACAAACGTCTCACGTCCAGCTTCACAAACGTCTCACGCTCACGTTCAGCTTCACAAACGTCTCACGCTCACGTTCAGCTTCACAAACGTCTCACGCTCACGTCCAGCTTCACAAACGTCTCACGCCCACGTCCAGCTTCACAAACGTCTCACGCCCACGTCCAGCTTCACAAACGTCTCACGCTCACGTCCAGCTTCACAAACGTCTCACGCTCACGTCCAGCTGCACAAACGTCTCACGTCCAGCTGCACAAACGTCTCACGCTCACGTCCAGCTTCACAAACGTCTCACGCTCACGTCCAGCTGCACAAACGTCTCACGTCCAGCTTCACAAACGTCTCACGCTCACGTTCAGCTTCACAAACGTCTCACGTCCACGTCCAGCTTCACAAACGTCTCACGCTCACGTCCAGCTGCACAAACGTCTCACGCCCACGTCCAGCTGCACAAACGTCTCACGCTCACGTGCAGCTTCACAAACGTCTCGCGCTCACGTCCAGCTGCACAAACGTCTCACGTCCAGCTTCACAAACGTCTCACGCTCACGTCCAGCTTCACAAACGTCTCACGCTCACGTTCAGCTTCACAAACGTCTCACGCCCACGTCCAGCTTCACAAACGTGTCACGCCCACGTCCAGCTGCACAAACGTCTCACGTCCAGCTTCACAAACGTCTCACGCTCACGTCCAGCTGCACAAACGTCTCACGTCCAGCTGCACAAACGTCTCACGTCCAGCTGCACAAACGTCTCACGCTCACGTCCAGCTTCACAAACGTCTCACGCCCACGTCCAGCTGCACAAACGTCTCACGTCCAGCTGCACAAACGTCTCACGTCCAGCTGCACAAACGTCTCACGCTCACGTCCAGCTGCACAAACGTCTCACGCCCACGTCCAGCTGCACAAACGTCTCACGTCCAGCTTCACAAACGTCTCACGCTCACGTTCAGCTTCACAAACGTCTCACGCCCACGTCCAGCTTCACAAACGTCTCACGCTCACTTCCAGCTTCACAAACGTCTCACGCTCACGTTCAGCTTCACAAACGTCTCACGCCCACGTCCAGCTTCACAAACGTCTCACGCCCACGTCCAGCTGCACAAACGTCTCACGTCCAGCTGCACAAACGTCTCACGCTCACGTCCAGCTGCACAAACGTCTCACGCTCACGTCCAGCTGCACAAACGTCTCACGCTCACGTCCAGCTTCACAAACGTCTCACGCTCACGTCCAGCTGCACAAACGTCTCACGTCCAGCTTCACAAACGTCTCACGCTCACGTTCAGCTTCACAAACGTCTCACGCCCACGTCCAGCTTCACAAACGTCTCACGCTCACGTCCAGCTTCACAAACGTCTCACGCTCACGTTCAGCTTCACAAACGTCTCACGCCCACGTCCAGCTTCACAAACGTCTCACGCTCACGTCCAGCTGCACAAACGTCTCACGCTCACGTCCAGCTGCACAAACGTCTCACGCTCACGTCCAGCTTCACAAACGTCTCACGCTCACGTCCAGCTGCACAAACGTCTCACGTCCAGCTTCACAAACGTCTCACGCTCACGTTCAGCTTCACAAACGTCTCACGCCCACGTCCAGCTTCACAAACGTCTCACGCTCACGTCCAGCTTCACAAACGTCTCACGCTCACGTTCAGCTTCACAAACGTCTCACGCCCACGTCCAGCTTCACAAACGTGTCACGCCCACGTCCAGCTGCACAAACGTCTCACGTCCAGCTTCACAAACGTCTCACGCTCACGTCCAGCTGCACAAACGTCTCACGTCCAGCTGCACAAACGTCTCACGTCCAGCTGCACAAACGTCTCACGCTCACGTCCAGCTTCACAAACGTCTCACGCCCACGTCCAGCTGCACAAACGTCTCACGTCCAGCTGCACAAACGTCTCACGTCCAGCTGCACAAACGTCTCACGCTCACGTCCAGCTGCACAAACGTCTCACGCCCACGTCCAGCTGCACAAACGTCTCACGTCCAGCTTCACAAACGTCTCACGCTCACGTTCAGCTTCACAAACGTCTCACGCCCACGTCCAGCTTCACAAACGTCTCACGCTCACGTCCAGCTTCACAAACGTCTCACGCTCACGTTCAGCTTCACAAACGTCTCACGCCCACGTCCAGCTTCACAAACGTCTCACGCCCACGTCCAGCTGCACAAACGTCTCACGTCCAGCTGCACAAACGTCTCACGCTCACGTCCAGCTTCACAAACGTCTCACGCTCACGTTCAGCTTCACAAACGTCTCACGCTCACGTTCAGCTTCACAAACGTCTCACGCCCACGTCCAGCTTCACAAACGTCTCACGCCCACGTCCAGCTTCACAAACGTCTCACGCCCACGTCCAGCTTCACAAACGTCTCACGCTCACGTCCAGCTTCACAAACGTCTCACGCTCACGTCCAGCTGCACAAACGTCTCACGTCCAGCTTCACAAACGTCTCACGCTCACGTTCAGCTTCACAAACGTCTCACGCTCACGTCCAGCTTCACAAACGTCTCACGCCCACGTCCAGCTGCACAAACGTCTCACGTCCAGCTGCACAAACGTCTCACGCTCACGTCCAGCTGCACAAACGTCTCACGCTCACGTCCAGCTGCACAAACGTCTCACGCTCACGTCCAGCTTCACAAACGTCTCACGCTCACGTCCAGCTGCACAAACGTCTCACGTCCAGCTTCACAAACGTCTCACGCTCACGTTCAGCTTCACAAACGTCTCACGCTCACGTCCAGCTTCACAAACGTCTCACGCCCACGTCCAGCTGCACAAACGTCTCACGTCCAGCTGCACAAACGTCTCACGTCCAGCTGCACAAACGTCTCACGTCCAGCTGCACAAACGTCTCACGCTCACGTCCAGCTGCACAAACGTCTCACGCCCACGTCCAGCTGCACAAACGTCTCACGTCCAGCTTCACAAACGTCTCACGCTCACGTTCAGCTTCACAAACGTCTCACGCCCACGTCCAGCTTCACAAACGTCTCACGCTCACGTCCAGCTTCACAAACGTCTCACGCCCACGTCCAGCTTCACAAACGTCTCACGCCCACGTCCAGCTGCACAAACGTCTCACGTCCAGCTGCACAAACGTCTCACGCTCACGTCCAGCTGCACAAACGTCTCACGCTCACGTCCAGCTGCACAAACGTCTCACGCTCACGTCCAGCTTCACAAACGTCTCACGCTCACGTCCAGCTGCACAAACGTCTCACGTCCAGCTTCACAAACGTCTCACGCTCACGTTCAGCTTCACAAACGTCTCACGCCCACGTCCAGCTTCACAAACGTCTCACGCTCACGTCCAGCTTCACAAACGTCTCACGCTCACGTTCAGCTTCACAAACGTCTCACGCCCACGTCCAGCTTCACAAACGTCTCACGCCCACGTCCAGCTGCACAAACGTCTCACGTCCAGCTTCACAAACGTCTCACGCTCACGTCCAGCTGCACAAACGTCTCACGTCCAACTGCATAAACGTCTCACGTCCAGCTGCACAAACGTCTCACGCTCGCGTCCAGCTTCACAAACGTCTCACGCCCACGTCCAGCTGCACAAACGTCTCACGTCCAGCTGCACAAACGTCTCACGTCCAGCTGCACAAACGTCTCACGCTCACGTCCAGCTGCACAAACGTCTCACGCTCACGTCCAGCTGCACAAACGTCTCACGCTCACGTTCAGCTTCACAAACGTCTCACGCCCACGTCCAGCTTCACAAACGTCTCACGCCCACGTCCAGCTTCACAAACGTCTCACGCCCACGTCCAGCTTCACAAACGTCTCACGCTCACGTCCAGCTTCACAAACGTCTCACGCTCACGTCCAGCTGCACAAACGTCTCACGTCCAGCTTCACAAACGTCTCACGCTCACGTTCAGCTTCACAAACGTCTCACGCTCACGTCCAGCTTCACAAACGTCTCACGCCCACGTCCAGCTGCACAAACGTCTCACGTCCAGCTGCACAAACGTCTCACGCTCACGTCCAGCTGCACAAACGTCTCACGCTCACGTCCAGCTGCACAAACGTCTCACGCTCACGTCCAGCTTCACAAACGTCTCACGCTCACGTCCAGCTGCACAAACGTCTCACGTCCAGCTTCACAAACGTCTCACGCTCACGTTCAGCTTCACAAACGTCTCACGCTCACGTCCAGCTTCACAAACGTCTCACGCCCACGTCCAGCTGCACAAACGTCTCACGTCCAGCTGCACAAACGTCTCACGTCCAGCTGCACAAACGTCTCACGTCCAGCTGCACAAACGTCTCACGCTCACGTCCAGCTGCACAAACGTCTCACGCCCACGTCCAGCTGCACAAACGTCTCACGTCCAGCTTCACAAACGTCTCACGCTCACGTTCAGCTTCACAAACGTCTCACGCCCACGTCCAGCTTCACAAACGTCTCACGCTCACGTCCAGCTTCACAAACGTCTCACGCTCACGTTCAGCTTCACAAACGTCTCACGCCCACGTCCAGCTTCACAAACGTCTCACGCCCACGTCCAGCTGCACAAACGTCTCACGTCCAGCTTCACAAACGTCTCACGCTCACGTCCAGCTGCACAAACGTCTCACGTCCAGCTTCACAAACGTCTCACGCTCACGTCCAGCTTCACAAACGTCTCACGCCCACGTCCAGCTTCACAAACGTCTCACGCTCATGTTCAGCTTCACAAACGTCTCACGCCCACGTCCAGCTTCACAAACGTCTCACGCTCACGTTCAGCTTCACAAACATCTCACGCCCACGTCCAGCTGCACAAACGTCTCACGTCCAGCTTCACAAACGTCTCACGCTCACGTCCAGCTGCACAAACGTCTCACGTCCAGCTGCACAAACGTCTCACGTCCAGCTGCACAAACGTCTCACGTCCAGCTGCACAAACGTCTCACGCTCACGTCCAGCTTCACAAACGTCTCACGCCTACGTCCAGCTGCACAAACGTCTCACGTCCAGCTGCACAAACGTCTCACGTCCAGCTGCACAAACGTCTCACGTCCAGCTGCACAAACGTCTCACGCTCACGTCCAGCTTCACAAACGTCTCACGCCTACGTCCAGCTGCACAAACGTCTCACGTCCAGCTGCACAAACGTCTCACGTCCAGCTGCACAAACGTCTCACGTCCAGCTGCACAAACGTCTCACGTCCAGCTGCACAAACGTCTCACGCTCACGTCCAGCTGCACAAACGTCTCACGCTCACGTCCAGCTGCACAAACGTCTCATTTTGACGTCCGCTCATGAACTATCAGATCATTATTATCATGATTATGATTATGAGCTGCAGGTGGAGGAGGAGTGTGAGAACCCTCACTCGGTGGAGAGAGTCTCTGTGGGAAAGTGTCCGCTCAAGTGGGGCCAGTCGCTCTACATCCTGGGGAATCTTCTGTCCGAGGTGAGCGTTCTGTCGCCACGGCAACGCCAAAGCAAGCTCATTTCCTAGTGTGATGTCATCAATCACAAACAGGAAGTACAATTATAAACTTGAAAACATGGGATCAAATTTTTATACTTTTTAGCCAAATTTGAAAAGTTTTTCTCTTAGTCCAGCCTGTAGGGGGCGGAGTAGCCTGTAGGGGGCGGAGTAGCCTGTAGGGGGCGGAGTAGCCTGTAGGGGGCGGAGTAGCCTGTAGGGGGCGGAGTAGTCCAGCCTGTAGGGGGCGGGGTAGTCCAGCCTGTAGGGGGCGGAGTAGCCTGTAGGGGGCGGAGTAGCCTGTAGGGGGCGGAGTAGCCTGTAGGGGGCGGAGTAGTCCAGCCTGTAGGGGGCGGGGTAGTCCAGCCTGTAGGGGGCGGAGTAGTCCAGCCTGTAGGGGGCGGAGTAATGGCGCTAAAGGAAGTGTCTCTGCTGCAGGGTTTTCTTGCTCCGGGAGAAGTCGACCCTTTGAACCGGCGCTTTTCCACCACCCCCAAACTGGATGTGGTCGTCCAAGGTCAGAGCCACGACCTTTTTATCGTTCCGTCTGTGTTTTTATCGTTTCTGTGTTTTTATCGTTGTGTTTTTATCGTTCCGTCTGTATTTTTATCGTTGTGTTTTTATCGTTCCGTCTGTATTTTTATCGTTGTGTTTTTATCGTTGTGTTTTTATCGTTCCGTCTGTATTTTTATCGTTGTGTTTTTATCGTTCCGTCTGTGTTTTTATCGTTGTGTTTTTATCGTTCCGTCTGTATTTTTATCGTTGTGTTTTTATCGTTCCGTCTGTGTTTTTATCGTTGTGTTTTTATCGTTCCGTCTGTGTTTTTTAGTGTCCGTTTTGGCCGAGACGGAGGAGATTAAGGAGCTTCTGTCCAAGAGCGGCATCGATGTGGAGACTGTGGCGGACATTCACCCCATCCACGTGCAGCCGTCCAGAGTGCTCAGCCACATCTACGCCCGGCTCGGTACGTCCCGCCCTCTCATTCTGACCCCGCCCTCTCATTCTGACCCCGCCCTCTCATTCTGACCCCGCCTTCTCATTCTGACCCGCCCTCTCATTCTGACCCGCCCTCTCATTCTGACCCGCCCTCTCATTCTGACCCGCCCTCTCATTCTGGCCCACCCTCTAGCGCACGTCCCGCCAGGTTAGCTTGGTGACAGGTTAGTTTTGTGACAGGTTAGCATCGCGACAGGTTAGCGTCGCGACAGGTTAGCGTCGCGACAGGTTAGCTTTAGTGCTTTTTCTGACCCGTGTTTCAGGTCGTAACCCGTGTGTTTCAGGTCGTAACCCGTGTGTTGTGTGTTTCAGGTCGTAACCCGTGTGTCGTGTGTTTCAGGTCGTAACCCGTGTGTTGTGTGTTTCAGGTCGTAACCCGTGTGTTGTGTGTTTCAGGTCGTAACCCGTGTGTTGTGTGTTTCAGGTCGTAACCCGTGTGTTGTGTGTTTCAGGTCGTAACCCGTGTGTTGTGTGTTTCAGGTCGTAACCCGTGTGTTGTGTGTTTTCAGGTCGTAACCCGTGTGTCGTGTGTTTCAGGTCGTAACCCGTGTGTTGTGTGTTTTCAGGTCGTAACCCGTGTGTTGTGTGTTTTCAGGTCGTAACCCGTGTGTTGTGTGTTTCAGGTCGTAACCCGCGCCTGGGCCTGACCGGGCGCCCCTACAGGAGGATCGGAGTCCTGGGGACGTCCAAGTTCTACATCATCAGAAACACCATGTTCTCCTTCACGCCGCAGGTAGAACGAGACGCAAACATGTTCAACAGAAATAACGGTTAGACTATCGAACGCTAAAATAATCTTTAGTTTAAGCTCTAATTTAGATTTATTTTGACCTTAACAACTTTTTGACCTTTTGTGCGTAAACATGGTGAGTGCAGTTCATCGACCATCAGCAGTTCTACATCGCCCTGGACAACAAGATGATCGTGGAGATGCTGCGGACGGAGATTGCGTACCTTGCCTCGCGCTGGAGGATGACTGGGCGACCCACCGTCACCTTCCCCATCTCGCAGTCCATGCTCAGTGAGGACCCAGTCGGATCTGTGGAGACGCTGACCCGGCGCCCGCGGTGATAACCGTCTGTTCTGATCCGCAGCCGAGGACCGCGCCAACCTGGACCCGGCCGTGCTGGCCACGCTCAAGAAACTGCAGGACGGATACTACGGCGGAGCCAGGTCACGCCCACAAGTGTTCAGATGTGTCAAGTGTTGAGCAAAGTGTTGGGCGGACCTGTGTGAAGTGTTGTCAAGTGTTGTGAAGTGTTGAGCCAAGTGTTGTGAAGTGTTGAGCCAAGTGTTGTGAAGTGTTGAGCCAAGTGTTGAGCATGTTAGAGGGTGGAGCATGAACGGCCTCTGAACACGCCCACAGACTGAGTAGCAGGAGAAGAAGAACCATGCTTCCTTCAGTACTGCTCAGCGCCTGTAGAGGACACTAAAAGACACCAGAAGTGAAGGCTCGTTTGGATATATTTCAAAACAATTTAAATATAGTTGTGACGCATGTTTTGGGCTTTTATTGGTCAATCACTGCTCGCCTTGATTTCCCTGACCGCAAAGCATCATGGGTAATGTGTGAGGCTCAGGTTCAGCTCGTCGTTCTGCTCAGACCGTCACATTTTTAACTCTGAAAAGCGATCCTCAAGAGTCCTATCCCTCCTCTGTGTCCAGGATCCAGACGGGGCGCCTGTCGGAGCTGATGACCACTTCCTGCTTCGCCCACCTCAGTTTCCTGGACGGTAAGGTTCCCAGCGGCATGGCCCGCCCCGACGACGAGGACGATGGCGAGGATGGCTACGTGCATGAGTTACGCTGTGACGACGGTAAGAGACACACGGCCCTGCATTTGGGAGCAAAGGTCAGGCGTCGCAAGGTCAGGCGTCTTGTTTCATACCACGTGTTCGCGATCGAGACTCTGACTCTTTCTCCCACCTTCACACGGCCAACGACTGCAAAAATGTCTATATTCTGTTCTGTCTCATGCCAATGAAGTCTATTTTAATCCCAAATCTTTGCCTAAAACAAGCAGAACATGCAAAATACAACAATATGCATGAATGGTCTTTTTGCAGTCTTAACAGTCTTTTTGACCGTTATCTACCTGAATGTCTCATGTCTGCTGATGAAACCCTTTAGAAACCCTTCAGGAATCCTTTAGAAACTCTTCCGGAACCCTCCAGGAAACCTTTAGAAACCCTCTAGGAACCCTTCCTGAACCCTTTAGAACTCTTTAGAAAGCCTTCAGGAACCCTTAAGAGAGCCTTCAGGAACCCTTAAGAGAGCCTTCAGGAACCCTTTAGAAAGCCTTCAGGAACCCTATAGGAACCCCTTAGAAATCCTTCAGGAACCCTTTAGGAACCCTTTAGGAACCCTTTAGGAACCCTTCAGGAACCCTTTAGGAACCCTTCAGGAACCCTATAGGAACCCTTCAGGAACCCTTTTGGAAACATCCAGGAACCCTTCAGAAACCTTTCAGGAACCCTATAGAAACCCATCAAAAATCCTTTAGGAACCCTTTAGAAACCCTTCAGGAACCCTATAGATACCCTTCAGGAACCCTTTAAGAAACATCCAGGAACCCTTTAGGAACCCTTCGGGAGGAACCCTTCAGGAGAACCCTTCAGTTACCCTTCAGTAGGAACCCTTTAGGAACCCTTCAGTTACCCTTTAGGAACCCTTCAGTTACCCTTTAGGAACCCTTCAGGAGGAACCCTTCAGGAGGAACCCTTCAGGAGGAACCCTTCAGGAGGAACCCTTCAGTTACCCTTCAGGAGGAACCCTTTAGGAGGAACCCTCCATGTCTGCACGTTCTCAGCTGCATGTGCATGAACTTTGGCTCGTTTCATTCTTGAGTCTTGCATAAGATTTGCACGTTTAAGGAACGTTTAAAAATGCATTTTCTTCCACTGCAGATTGTGTCAAACGTTTTAAAGCGACTTGTGCTTAAAGTGAATAGAATAACAATGACGAGGAAGAGGCGGGGCTTATCACTGTGACATCATACTTCCTGTTAGAGCTCTGGATTATTGAGAGCGATCGTTGCTACAGCGTCGAGATGAACCCGAAGAGAAAGTATCGATCTATAAGTCAGATTGTTAATGTTGAGAGTCCCGGGGTAAATTCAGGTAACGTGGGACGACTCCACGAGCATTTATCGTCCGTTTCCCTTTTACTTCACGTCTCGTTGATTGTAATGATTGGTTGTAAGTAATAAACCAAATATTTTAAAAACCTGAAAGATCCCACAGACCTCTCTCCATCGAGCCACACTTGGTTCTGCCGCTCGATGTGGATAATGTAAAGATAACGCTGTAGAGTACGACGCCGGGTGTTTCCGTTTCAGAGGCAGACGACCTGGCCCAGTATTTGGACCACCTCTTGGCCCACGCGGCCCCTAAAAATCCCAAGGCCCAGGCCGCTGCGGCGGGAGGACTGGGCCGGTTCAAGGCTGCAGCCGCCAAGACCAAAGAGATGGTGTCGCTGATGAACAAGGCCCAGGACCTGGACGTGCACAGTGAGTTCCAGACGCTGCAGGAACCCTTTGGAAACTCTTTAGAAACCTTTTAGGAACCCTTTAGAAACCCTTCAGGAACCCTTTAGAAACCCTTTAGAAACTCTTCAGAAACCTTTTAGGAACCCTTCAGGAACCCTTTAGAAACCTTTTTAGGAATCCTTTAGAAACCCTTGAGGAACCCCTTAGAAACCCCTTAGAAATCCTTTAGAAACCCTTCAGGAACCCTTTAGAAACCCTTGAGGAACCCTTTAGAACCCTTTAAGAGGCCTGTAGAAACCCTTTAGGAGCCCTTTAGGAACCTTTTTAGAAACCCTTCAGGAACCCTTTAGAAATCCTTGAGGAACCCTTTAGGAACCCTTTAGAAACTCTTTAGGAACCCTTCTGGAACCCTCTAGGAACCCTTTAGATGGCATTTAGGAACCCTTTAGAAACCCTTTAGAACCCATTTAGGAATCCTTTAGAAACCCAGTCCTGGTCCAGTCCTGGTCGTCCAGACCTCGTCCAGTCCTGGTCGTCCAGACCTGGTCCAGTCCTGGTCGTCCAGACCTCGTCCAGTCCTGGTCGTCCAGACCTGGTCCAGTCCTGGTCGTCCAGACCCGGTCCAGATCCGGTCCAGACCCGGTCCAGATCCGGTCCAGACCCGGTCCAGATCCGGTCCAGACCTGGTTCAGACCTGGTTCAGACCTGGTCCAGACCTGGTGCAGACCTGGTGCAGACCCGGTCCAGACCTTCTTGTTTCTCTCCGCAGACGTGAACATGTATCTCCCAAACAAACTGTTCAGGACGAGGCATCAGTCGCTGAACCTGAACATCTCAGAATCCTCTGCTCCACACGAGAGGCAGGTCTGTGTCTGCCTCGAGAACTCACTCCAAAAGAACTTCATAACAAAGACTGTCAATCAATCAAAATGTCAAAAAGAACTGTCAGATGTGGATCTATAGTAGACTTTATTCATAGATGCTCTTATAGTGCCAGTATTCTTATTGTGTAGTTACTCGTTCACCTCCGTAAACCCTTCAAAACGTCCTCGCACTCATGGATAACCTCTGCTGTTAGGTCCCCGAGGTTACCGTGACGACGCAGTGTGGCATCCCCAGAGACGCTTCCGGAAACATTGACTACAGTGCTCTGGTGCGGCTGCTCGAGGAGACGCCGTGTCTTCAGGACCAGGCGGACATCCTCTACATCCTCTTCAAAGACAAGTGAGCGCCGTTGCCGTGACGTCGGTCCGTCAAGACTGGCCCCGCCCCCCCAGCCGCCTCCCGCTGCTCTCTGGAGAAGCGTGGTGTGGGCGCGTGGGAGCGGGAGAGTTCCTTTGTTTCTGTTCATTGACCCGTGTCCGGCGCTTGCACTTTTTGAGTTGTCCCAGTCCTTGATCTCCTGTTTGCTCAAGTCCTCCTGGTGTTTGTTTGTCTGAGACTCTTGTGTTTTGCCTCTGGTTCTGAGAGTCCTAGTTCAGCAGAGGAACCCTTTAGAAACCCTTCAGGAACCCTTTAGAAACCCTTCAGCAACCCTTTAAAAACCCTCCAGTAACCCTTTAGAAACACTTCAAAAACCCTTCAGAAATCCTTCAGGAACCCTTTTGAAACCCTTTAGAAACCCTCCAGGAACACTTTAGAAACCCTTCAAAAACCCTTTAGAAACCCTTTAGGAACCCTTTTAGAAACCCTTCAGGAACTCTTCAGAAAACCTTTTGAAACCCCCTAGAAACTCTTCCGGAACCCTTCATAAACCCTTTAGAAACCCTTTAGAAACCCTTCAGAAACCCTTCAGAAATCCTTCAGGAACCCTTCAGAAACCCTTTAGAAACTCTTCAGAAACCCTCTTCAGAAAGACCTCACCCTCTCTTGTCCTTCAGGGGCATGGACTGGGACACGGGCCTCCATGGGAAGGGCAGCACGGTCCAGGCTCTTCTCTCGGACCTGTACGAGCGAGTGGGAGAGCTCAAACACTGGGGCCTCATCCGGATGATCTCAGGGATCCTCAAGAAGAAGGTGGAGGAGCTCGACTCGGTACGACACTCGCACCGTCTCTGTTAGATCCCTAACCCTCGATGTCTTCCATCGAGGGCTTGGCCAAAAGGAACCTCCACCAGAACCTCCACCAGAACCTTCACCAGAACCACGAGAAGGTTCTGGTAGAGTCTGGTCCCTGAAATGTTTCCAGGGGCATTTTTGTAAAAATGCAGAGAGGTTCTGAGTTGTTCTGGTTTGGCCTCCTCAGACATGTGTCCAGGGACTAGTTCCCGTTGCCTTAAAAACACGGAGCTCCACTTCCTGCTCCATTCACTCTTTTGGAGAATTAGCCGAGTCTCAGTAAATAACACCCTTGTCTCCCCCGTCTCCCCCAGGCCTGCTCAGACCTGCTGGCTCATCAGAAACACCTCACTGTGGGATTACCTCCAGAACCTCGAGAGAAAACCATCATCGCCCCAATTCCTCCAGACCAACTGTGCACTCTGATCGACGAGGCCAGTGAAGGCAACATCAGTGTGGCCATCCTCACCCAGGTACTCTCGCCTCCCTCACCCAGGTACTCTCTCGCCCCCCTCACCCGGGTACTCTCGCCCACCTCACCCAGGTACTCTCGCCCCCCTCACCCCCTCACCCGGGTACTCTCGCCCCCCTCACCCGGGTACTCTCGCCCCCCTCACCCAGGTACTCTCGCCCCCCTCTCCCAGCCCCCTCACCCGGGTACTCTCGCCCCCCTCACCCTCTCCTCACCCAGGTACTCACGCCCCCCTCACCAAGTAACCCAGTCCTGTAACGCCCTGCAACGCCCTGTAACACCATGTAAACACCATGTAAACACCATGTAAACACCATGTAAACATCATGTAAACATCATGTAAACATCATGTAAACATCATGTAAACGTCCTGTAAAACGCACCTTGGTCTCGCTGTTCGTTGCAAGTGTCGGTGCTTCCTTCTGTGACCTCTCTGACCTCTCTGACCTCAGGAGATCATGGTGTACTTGGCCATGAGCATCAGGACACAGCCGGACCTCTTCAGTGAGATGTTCCGGCTCCGGATCGGACTCATCATTCAGGTCATGGCCACGGAGCTCGCGCAGTCGCTCAACTGCTCAGGTTTAACACGCTTAACACGCTTTATCTCACCACCTGACCTCTTTACGAGCTCATATCTGACATTCTGTTCTGTGTAAACGACAACAACGATCTTAAACGCTGAGGCGTGTCTCACTTTTGTGGCGCAGGAGACGAGGCGACCGACAGCCTGATGAACACGAGTCCGTCCGAGCTGAAGAACCTGCTGCACCACATCCTCAGCGGGAAGGAGTTCGGCGTCCAGCGCAGCAGTAATGACCGCATTATCGCCCGCGCCGCCGCTCGTGTCCTTCTTCTGTGCGTGACGTTCTTGTTCTTTTGTGTTCCAGTGCGCGAGCTCGAGGCCGGCGTCAGCCCTGCCATCTCCATCCACCAGCTCGGACACACCGGCGCCACCAAGAGCGAGCGCGCCGGGATCAGCAAGCTCAAGAGCGACATGAAGATGGTGAGCGCCTGCTTTATTATTATATCATTATTATACTTTTAGGACGTCCAAAACTGGACAAAGATTCCTGGTCAAATTATACTGCAAATAAGTCAAGGTAGCTCAGTTTAACCCTGTTCTCACACCGTTCCTCGTCACAAACTCGAATGGAGCACGTTCAGCTTCATTCACACTGAAGTCCTCTCCCCTCCGAGCCTCAGAAACACTACGTTCTGAATCTCCTCGATCTGTGATGTCATAGTCGATCTGTGATGTCACGTTCTACCTGTGACGCGGCTCTTGAGAATCTCCTGCTGTTTTTTAGACTCGTTCTTCCTCTGATCACGATCTTTACCGCCGCGTGCTCGCACCAGGAAGCTCGTGGCTGTGTGTAATTCCCTCCGCCGCCAGTAGATGGCGTCCAAACACAGGTAGTCCCGGGGGAAACGGCAGAGAGTCTGTTCGGTTCTAAAAATATGAGATGGCAAACCAAGGGTACAAGAGCACGTTTAAAGGCTGAAAACGACACAGATAATGCAGAATATTTGTACTTGTAAGGTTAAAGTACTGAAGTATTCGCTGTAGAATCGACTACTTTGATAAGAGTCATTTTTAAATCGGCTTCAGAAATAAAACCAGAAGAGTCGAAACACAGACGATATTTTTGTGTGTCGTGTTCAGTCCAGCTGTAAAACTAAAGAAAGAACAGAACCTCGCGAACGCTACTGCAGTACATTTACTTCACTGCGTTTGTATTTACCGCGTGTACTTTTACTCTTACGGTCTCGACACGCGACTTTTCACACACGTTTGTCTGCGAAACTCGAGGGAATTGTGAGATTTTGAGTGAAAATACTTCTTTGTTTTAAGCATTTTGACGTATTTAATGTGTAAAAAGCCACAAGTTTGGAGGAGCCAAAGCCTTTGAAAATGGGGCGTGGCACTTCAGTTTGACGAACATAACAACCAAACGTGTGTCTGTTTGCAGCTGGAGCACAGATTATCTTTGCCGGACGTGAGTAAAAGTTGAAACGTGGTGAATCGTTCTGTTCGGGCTGTAATTCCATCGATTCAAACGTTCTCACAAACAGCGGGTTCTCAATCACTGGTGTGTTTCCGTGGGTTTTAATTGGCTCTTTGCCTTGTGGGGGCGTGTCTTTGTTGTAATGTGGTTGGTGTGTTTCAGGCCGAGCAGAGGTTTTCTCTGACCGACGCTTTCAAGGTGACCGAGCCGGACCTCTCGCTTTGACTTGATTTCCTTTATTCAGATCTTCTCCTGAACTCAAACCACCGCCCTTCGTCCGCTCGAGCGCAATTTACAGATCGTGTTGAAAATGTCGTGTTTTTGCCCGAAATAAATGAGATAAAAGCTGAATCTAAGAGACATGAGACAGGGACACGTGAGACAGGGACACGTGAGACAGGGACACGTGTGACAGGGACACGTGTGACAGGGACACGTGTGACAGGGACACGTGAGACAGGACACGTGAGACAGGACACGTGAGACAGGGACACGTGTGACAGGGACAAGTGTGACAGGGACAAGTGTGACAGGGACACGTGTGACAGGGACACGTGTGACAGGGACACGTGTGACAGGGACACGTGAGACAGGGACACGTGAGACAGGGACACGTGTGACAGGGACACGTGAGACAGGGACACGTGTGACGGGGACACGTGTGACGGGGACACGTGTGACGGGGACACGTGAGACAGGGACACCTGAGACAGGGACAAGTGTGACAGGGACAAGTGTGACAGGGACAAGTGTGACAGGGACACGTGAGACAGGGACACGTGAGACAGGGACACGTGAGACAGGGACACGTGTGACAGGGACACGTGTGACAGGGACATGTGAGACAGGACACGTGAGACAGGGACACGTGGGACAGGGACACGTGTGACAGGGACACGTGTGACGGGGACACGTGAGACGGGGACACGTGTGACGGGGACACGTGAGACGGGGACACGTGAGACAGGGACACCTGAGACAGGGACACGTGAGACAGGGACACGTGTGACAGGGACAAGTGTGACAGGGACAAGTGTGACAGGGACACGTGAGACAGGGACACGTGAGACAGGGACACGTGAGACAGGGACACGTGTGACAGGGACACGTGAGACAGGACACGTGAGACAGGGACACGTGAGACAGGGACACGTGTGACAGGGACACGTGAGACAGGACACGTGAGACAGGGACACGTGTGACAGGGACACGTGAGACAGGGACACGTGAGACAGGGACACGTGAGACAGGGACACCCGAGACAGGGACACCCGAGACAGGGACCTTGTGAGACAGGGACACGTGTGACAGGGACACGTGAGACAGGGACACCTGAGACAGGGACACGTGAGACAGGGACACCCGAGACAGGGACACCCGAGACAGGGACACCCGAGACAGGGACACGTGAGACAGGGACACGTGAGACAGGGACACGTGTGACAGGGACACGTGTGACAGGGACACCCGAGACAGGGACACGTGAGACAGGGACACCCGAGACAGGGACACCCGAGACAGGGACACCCGAGACAGGGACACCCGTGACAGGGACACGTGTGACAGGGACACCCGAGACAGGGACACGTGAGACAGGGACACGTGAGACAGGGACACCCGAGACAGGGACACGTGAGACAGGGACACGTGTGACAGGGACACGTGAGACAGGGACACGTGTGACAGGGACACGTGAGACAGGGACACGTGTGACAGGGACACGTGAGACAGGGACACGTGTGACAGGGACACGTGAGACAGGGACACGTGTGACAGGGACACGTGAGACAGGGACACGTGTGACAGGGACACGTGAGACAGGGACACGTGTGACAGGGACTGGGGAAGCTGCGCCACTGCAGGAAATGTGAGTTAAACCTCCAAATTAAAGCTGGACCTTTCATCAAACCTGTTCATGACAGATTTATATAGACATTGTTCCGTCAACATTCCCCCAATCTGCAATGAACCGAGAGTGAGCGGTCGTTTCTCGTGAGATTTTACATTGACCTCGCTTTGCTGTTTACTTGTTGTTTACATGTTGTTTACTTGTTGTTTTTGTGACATATTGTGTGTTTTAAACGCGTCCAAAAGCTTCTGAGGTTTAACTGTGGCTCGACTTCCCCCAGACTTTGGCCTAAGACTCTAGAATGTTCTAAATGACGTTTCTTTTCTCGTTTGACATTTGTGTGACATTTGTCTTACATTTGTCTTACATTTGTCTTACATTTGTCTTACATTTGTGTGACATTTGTCTTACATTTGTCTTACATTTGTCTTACATTTGTCTTACATTTGTGTGACATTTGTCTTACATTTGTCTTACATTTGTCTTACATTTGTCTTACATTTGTGTGACATTTGTGTGAATATTCACACGTATTTCGGCCTCTTTTTTATTCTTTTTCTTTTTAAAATATTTGAAATTGTGGCAAGTGAAAATAATAATCCAGTGGTTTTGTTTTGTGACAGGAGGCGAGACTGTCTTTCACAGATTCTGCCCTGGAGGTGAAACAAACGCTCTTCTAAACTCTTTTCATTTATTTATCGACTTGTTTTGTTTCTCTCGGATTTTCCCGCTTCAAAATTTATTTTGAAACTCTGGTTTTATTGGAGATGCGTTTCCTGTTTTGCAGATGGAGCGAAGCGTGTCTTTGACAGAATCCGTGAAGGTGAAAAAATCCTACAGGGGAGCTAACAGGGAAGCTAACAGGGAAGCTAACAGGGAAGCTAACAGGGGAGCTAACAGGGGAGCTAACAGGGGAGCTAACAGGGGAGCTAACAGGGGAGCTAACAGGGGAGCTAACAGGGGAGCTATAGGAGCTATATAACAGGGAGCTATATAACAGGGAGCTATATAACAGGGGAGCTATAGGAGCTATATAACAGGGGAGCTATATAACAGGGGAGCTATATAACAGGGGAGCTATATAACAGGGGAGCTATATAACAGGGGAGCTATATAACAGGGGAGCTATATAACAGGGGAGCTATATAACAGGGGAGCTATATAACAGGGGAGCTATATAACAGGGGAGCTATATAACAGGGGAGCTATATAACAGGGGAGCTATATAACAGGGGAGCTATAGGAGCTATATAACGGGGAGCTATAGGAGCTATATAACGGGGAGCTATAGGAGCTATATAACAGGGGAGCTATATAACAGGGGAGCTATAGGAGCTATATAACAGGGGAGCTATAGGAGCTATATAACAGGGGAGCTATATAACAGGGGAGCTATAGGAGCTATATAACAGGGGAGCTATATAACAGGGGAGCTATATAACAGGGGAGCTATATAACAGGGGAGCTATATAACAGGGGAGCTATAGGAGCTATATAACAGGGGAGCTATAGGAGCTATATAACAGGGGAGCTATATAACAGGGGAGCTATATAACAGGGAGCTATACAACAGGGGAGCTATAGGAGCTATATAACAGGGAGCTATATAACAGGGGAGCTATAGGAGCTATATAACAGGGAGCTATATAACAGGGGAGCTATAGGAGCTATATAACAGGGGAGCTATATAACAGGGAGCTATATAACAGGGGAGCTATATAACAGGGGAGCTATAGGAGCTATATAACAGGGGAGCTATAGGAGCTATATAACTGGGGAGCTATATAACTGGGGAGCTATATAACTGGGGAGCTATATAACTGGGGAGCTATATAACAGGGGAGCTATAACAGGGGAGTTAGCTGTGGCTAGCACGAGCCGGCATGCTAATTTGAAGTGTATTTTCACAACTAAACTTGATATAAATGAAATATAGCAGTATTTCAACACTTCAGGAAAACTCTTCTTTCTCATTTATTACACTTTTCAGTCTAATAAATCAGGCCAAACATAAGTTTTAGGCATAATTTACTCAAAGTCCCCTCTGTTTATTAATTATTCATAAATCCTCGTCTCAGATTAGTTTGTTCGGGTTTGATTTAGGTTTTGTTTTAAAACATTTTTAGAGTTTTAAAAAAGTGTTTTTCATTTTCTCTTTCAGTCGGAACAGTTTTTTTTCTGGCGTCGTAAGGTCAGAAAAGTCGTCGTCTGGCGCACGCGTGAACACGTTAATCCCTCTTAATTGAACGGTGGACTTAATTTGCTGAAGCTCGGGGTTTTTGAAAATACGGGCGATAAATGAGCGCTTCTTCGCTTCAATCGTGTTTTTCAGTTTTTCACAATTTTTCAGTTTTTTTTCACAGTTTTTCACAGTTTTCTTGCCTTTAACCCTCAAACTGTTTAATTTGCTGTTTAAAATGTGTTTTTAATCATTTTCTGGTCTGATTTATCGCATGCGTCTTTCTTGTGTCGACAGGAATCTTCCGGCCGTCGATTTAATCCGTTGTGTGCCTAAAATATTAAACTCTTTGTGTTTTTTCCCACAGAGTTTAATTTCGCAGTCGCTGGATTTAGACAACATCGAGTCCGGGGTGAACATCTTTACCTTTCACTTTGTCTGAATGTGTAAAAGAGGTTCAGGCTTCATCTCGGCCGTCGTCGCGCGCAACAAAAACTCACAAAGTTCAACATCTTTTTTTAACCAACTTGTTTTTTCGTAAAATCGAGACCAAATGTGGAGTTATTCAACCTCAAAGACGCCTTTTATTTCAGTTTTTTTACGTTTAAATATAATAAAAACGCAAGTGTAAAAGCCCAAAGTGTAAAAGCCCAAAGTGTAAAAGCCCAAAGTGTAAAAGCCCAAAGTGTAAAAGCCCAAAGTGTAAAAGCCCAAAGTGTAAAGTGCACATTTATAAAAACGTGACTAAAACAAGGTTTTGCTACGATCCCATTTTGGCATTTTTATTTATTTTTAATGCGACTTCCTGGTTGTAAATGATGACATTACACCTAGCACACCTAGCACACCTAGCACACTTAGCACACCTAGCACACCTAGCACACTTAGCACACTTAGCACACCTAGCACACTTAGCAATCACGTTTGTGTCACACGTTTGATCCATCAGTCGTGTCCATGGCTGGAGTCCTGCGTCCGAGCTCTGAAGATCTGACCTTTACTCTGAAGATCTGACCTTTACTCTGAAGATCTGACCTTTACTCTGAAGATCTGACCTTTACTCTGAAGGTCTGACCTTTACTCTGGACTTAAACGGGGACAAACGTCACAAACGTGAATGGGACAAATGCTACGTTTCATTTCCTTTTGTTCTTAATATTCTTGTTTTTTTTGTAATGTAAAAAACACTTTCAACTCGTGATCGTGAAACTCATTTATGTAAAAAGTCAAAAGTAATAAATCATAAAATCATATCGAGCAGACGTTACAGCACAACGGTGAGACGTTTCACCAGTCTCTCTTGGACGTCCTGTGACCGCCGCCCTCTCGCCCGCAGAGATACCGCCTGCCGTCCATCGAGTCCCTGGAAATCCCGGAGCCGTTGCCCGCGGTGAAGGACAGTCGGCACGGGCAGTGGCTGAGGCGCCGGCGGCTGGACGGAGCCCTCAACCGGGTTCCGGTCGGGTTCTATCAGAAGGTCTGGAAGATCCTGCAGAAGGTAAAACGTTCAGGGAGAAGTTTGAGCTTCTTCTGACTCTGTGGACGTTCTCATGACGTTGTGGACGTTCTCATGACCTTGTGGACGTTCTCATGACCTTGTGGACGTTCTCATGACCTTGTGGACGTTCTCATGACCTTGTGGACGTTCTCATGACCTTGTGGACGTTCTCATGACGTTGTGGACGTTCTCATGACGTGGACGTTCTCATGACTTTGTGGACGTTCTTATGACCTTGTGGACGTTCTCATGACCTTGTGGACGTTCTCATGACCTTGTGGACGTTCTCATGACCTTGTGGACGTTCTCATGACCTTGTGGACGTTCTCATGACCTTGTGGACGTTCTCATGACCTTGTGGACGTTCTCATGACGTTGTGGACGTTCTCATGACGTGGACGTTCTCATGACTTTGTGGACGTTCTTATGACCTTGTGGACGTTCTCATGACCTTGTGGACGTTCTCATGACCTTGTGGACGTTCTCATGACCTTGTGGACGTTCTCATGACCTTGTGGACGTTCTCATGACCTTGTGGACGTTCTCATGACGTGGACGTTCTCATGACTTTGTGGACGTTCTTATGACCTTGTGGACGTTCTCATGACCTTGTGGACGTTCTCATGACCTTGTGGACGTTCTCATGACCTTGTGGACGTTCTCATGACCTTGTGGACGTTCTCATGACCTTGTGGACGTTCTCATGACCTTGTGGACGTTCTCATGACGTTGTGGACGTTCTCATGACGTGGACGTTCTCATGACTTTGTGGACGTTCTTATGACCTTGTGGACGTTCTCATGACCTTGTGGACGTTCTCATGACCTTGTGGACGTTCTCATGACCTTGTGGACGTTCTCATGACGTTGTGGACGTTCTCATGACCTTCTGGACGTTCTCATGACCTTCTGGATGTTCTCATGACGTTGTGGACGTTCTCATGACCTTGTGGACGTTCTCATGACCTTGTGGACGTTCTCATGACCTTGTGGACGTTCTCATGACCTTGTGGACGTTCTCATGACCTTGTGGACGTTCTCATGACCTTCTGGACGTTCTCATGACGTTGTGGACGTTCTCATGACCTTGTGGACGTTCTCATGACCTTGTGGACGTTCTCATGACCTTGTGGACGTTCTCATGACCTTCTGGATGTTCTCATGACCTTCTGGATGTTCTCATGACGTTGTGGACGTTCTCATGACGTTGTGGACGTTCTCATGACCTTGTGGACGTTCTCATGACCTTGTGGACGTTCTCATGACCTTGTGGACGTTCTCATGACCTTGTGGAAGTTCTCATGACCTTGTGGACGTTCTCATGACCTTGTGGACGTTCTCATGACGTTGTGGACGTTCTCATGACCTTGTGGACGTTCTCATGACGTTACGTTCTAATGACGTTCTCATGACCTTGTGGACGTTCTCATGACCTTGTGGACGTTCTCATGACCTTGTGGACGTTCTCATGACCTTGTGGATGTTCTCATGACGTTGACGTTCTCATGACCTTGTGGACGTTCTCATGACCTTGTGGACGTTCTCATGACCTTGTGGACGTTCTCATGACCTTGTGGACGTTCTCATGACCTTGTGGACGTTCTCATGACCTTCTGGATGTTCTCATGACCTTGTGGACGTTCTCATGACCTTGTGGACGTTCTCATGACCTTGTGGACGTTCTCATGACCTTGTGGACGTTCTCATGACCTTCTGGACGTTCTCATGACCTTGTGGACGTTCTCATGACCTTCTGGATGTTCTCATGACCTTGTGGATGTTCTCATGACCTTGTGGATGTTCGCATGACCTTGTGGACGTTCTCATGACCTTGTGGACGTTCTCATGACCTTGTGGACGTTCTCATGACGTTGTGGACGTTCTCATGACGTTGTGGACGTTCTCATGACGTTGTGGACGTTCTCATGACCTTGTGGACGTTCTCATGACCTTGTGGACATTCTCATGACCTTGTGGACGTTCTCATGACGTTCTCATGACCTTGTGGACGTTCTCATGACGTTCTCATGACCTTGTGGACGTTCTCATGACCTTGTGGACGTTCTCATGACCTTGTGGACGTTCTCATGACCTTGTGGACGTTCTCATGACCTTGTGGACGTTCTCATGACGCGTTTGTTTCCAGTGCCACGGTTTGTCCATCGAGGGCTTCGTGCTTCCGTCCTCCACCACCAGAGAGGTCAGACCTGAATGTTCTCCGTGTTTGGCGTTCTCCTGGAGGTAACGGCCCGCTCTTTGGTTCCTCCGCAGATGACCCCGGGAGAGATCAAGTTCTCGGTTCACGTGGAGACGGTCCTGAACAGGGTTCCTCAGCCCGAGTACAGGCAGCTGCTGGTGGAGGCCATCCTGGTGCTGACCATGTTGGCCGACGTGGATATCGGCTCCATCGGCTCCATCATCCACGTGGAGAAGATCGTGCACGCCGCCAACGACATGTTTTACAAAGACCAGGTCCTCACTTTACTCCAGTTTCCTGCCACACTTTCTCCAGCTCCGGTTTAACTCAGAACGATTGACCCCCAAAACCGACTTCACCGTAAACTAATCCATTATCCAAGTTTTTTAATTAGTTTGAGTTTTTTGCCTCCAGACGCTTCATTTTTACTGCAATTTTTGTAGATTTTCCTTGAATTTTCTACCAATTTTCCTTCAAGCTTTCTGTTCAGTTTAATTACATTTTCCACTGATGTTCCAGCAAATACTTTTCATTTTGTCAATTTAAAAAAAGAAGTTTTTCACTCATTTCACACACATTTTCCTGCATCTTTTCCACAGATCTTCCCTATGTCCTCCAAATCTTCCTCCCAATGTCTTCAATAAGAATCAAAAAAATGTCCTCAATTTTCCGACACATTTCCTGCAGTTTTTTTTCTCATTTCTTTCACATTTTTGTTCACAAATTTCGAGATTTAGTCCTTTTTTGCCGCAGTTTTTTTTTCAAACAAATTTCCACAAATTTGTCTTAATTTTTTCACAAAATTTGCTCAGATTTTTCCACAATTTATCCAGCAATTCTCCTCCACATTCGACTGATTTCACGCTCTTTTCTCACATATAACTGGACTTATTGTAGCGTGTTGGACTGATGAAGGTTTGTGTCTCCGCAGAAAGACCTCGGCGCCGAAGAGTCCGTCCTGGAGCGAGATCCGTCCACCGGAGTGTGCCGCCTGCTCTACGACAGCGCCCCCAGTGGCCGCTTTGGGAGCATGACGTATCTGACCAAAGCCGTGGCGGTTTATGTCCAGGACTTTCTGCCCAGCGGCTCGTGCGCCGTCCAGTAACGAAGCGGCTTTTCGCGTGCCGACGGTTTTCGCCCTCGAGTGTGAGCGTTTCCTGCATGTTTTACCTAGCCCCGCCCCCCCGCTCTGGTTTTATTTAGCGTCGTCTCCGAGTCGAAGAAGATTCAAAAATGCCTTAAAAACAGACGAATAATAGTTTGCCGCGGCTTGAGTGAAACAAAATGGTGGATCATCAGCATTTTATGGAAAACATGAAGGGAAGCTGGGAGCGAAATTTGAGGGAACATTTTTTGAAAATCTGTGGATTTTTCTCAGATTTTTCAGTTTTTCCTTAAATTTCCCTCCCAATTTTTCTGTATGTTTTCCATAGATTTTTTCCACCCAGAACCTGTGAATCATGGTACGTTCCGGTCGTCCTCTGAGGTTGGACTTTCCCAGTTTCCCTTGTGTTATTTTCCCTTTATCTGCTCTCTGCTGCCAGAATGAAATGCGGTTCATTCTGGAGTATGATGCATTTTTTGGCTGGTGCGACTTATAGTCCGGAAAATACGGTAACAGTTTAAGAGTAAAAAGTATTTCCGTTTATCAGCAAAGGTCAATTCGAGTCAATTTCCAATTTTTTTTTGTCGTGGATTTTATTTGTGTGTTTGGTTTCCTCAAAGTCGGGACTTGAACTCGAAACCTTTTGGCAAAACGTCATCATCATCGTGCTACAAACCGAGTGAAAAGTGCAGATCCTGTTCATAATAACAGGGGGCGAGTCGCCAGCAGGGGGCGAGTGGGCGACTCGCCAGCAGGGGGCGACTCGCCAGCAGGGGGCGAGTGGGCGACTCGCCAGCAGGGGGCCACTCGCCAGCAGGGGGAGAGTGGGCGACTCGCCAGCAGGGGGCCACTCGCCAGCAGGGGGCGACTCGCCAGCAGGGGGCGAGTGGGCGACTCGCCACCAGGGGGCCACTCGCCAGCAGGGGGCGACTCGAGCTTCACGGAGGACACTTTCCGTCACGCACCAGTAGGGGGCAGTGTTGTGAATGAAACCAAACGGGAAACTAGATCCATACGAGTCATATCAGCGATTAGAAGAGCACAATGAGGTCATGGAGTTGTCCCTTTGACCTCTAGGGCGGCGACAGTCAAATATAATCAGAGCTGTGCATTTTTTTATAGCAAAGAGCGGCAATATTCAGTCATAAAAGAACATTTTACTCGTATATATTCTCTCTCTTGAAGCTTCAGTCACAGATTTACACCTTTATTTGGATAAAAATGTGTTTAAAAAGTCTCAGACGCGCGACCTGTGCCACCGGCGGCCATTTTGGCTCTAGTCCCGATGTAAACAAATGTAAAACTGAACGGTTTATGCAGATTTTCTTTCAACATCAGAACAGCCTCGTCTTTACTGTGACATTTAATGTGACAAATGTGGCTTTGTTCTATTGAGTTTTGTGCAACGTGCTAATAACGGTTAGCATTAGCTGTGCGCTGATGTTGCCGCGCCATCGCCGCCGCAACATGAACTGGAATCAATAAGTTTACGTTACAAACACAAAGTTCTTTTACAAAAACATATTTTTCCATTTCTCGTTGTGATCTTCTACATTTTATTTATTTTTATTGCATTAAAATAGATTTGGCTTTTGAAATCGCTGTGAGACGAAGAGTAAATCCTACACTTTCTGCAGTTGTTTTTAAATGACAGTATCTTTTTTTTTTGTAAATAAAATCTTCTTAAACATTTGAACTGAAAGAAACTTTAAATCTGTTTTACAAACTCAAGTTTACATTTGTTTTTCTGTTAAAACATCTGTTTGTTTTGTTTAGCTCCAAATGCTGCGAAACACGTGGAATAAACATGTAATAAAGACATAATAAACCTGTAATAAACACAAACACATTAACGTGTAATAAACACATAATAAACATGTAATAAAGACATAATAAAACTAATGAACACAAAAACATTAACATGTAATAAAAAACGCAGAGGCAGAGTCTTAAACACAGCCCTGACTCCTCAGAGCAGTGCATTGTGGGTTGTGTTTCTTTAACATTTGAAATGTTGTGATTACGTTTGTCTTAAACTCCTGTTTAATATTCAATATTTCACATTTTCACATGTTGGACGCGCTGCGGCCGATATTTGTCAATGTAACTTATGAATAATAAAACTTTAAACAACGCTGTTTGTCTTTGATCTTTGAGTGTGAAGAGTGTTCTACTACAGCAGTGTGTTCCACTACAGCAGATTGTTCCACTACAGCAGAGTGTTCTACTACAGCAGAGTGTTCTACTACAGCAGAGTGTTCCACTACAGCAGAGTGTTCTACTACAGCAGAGTGTTCCACTACAGCAGAGTGTTCCACTACAGCAGAGTGTTCTACTACAGCAGTGTGTTCTACTACAGCAGAGTGTTCTACTACAGCAGAGTGTTCTACTACAGCAGAGTGTTCCACTACAGCAGAGTGTTCTACTACAGCAGTGTGTTCTACTACAGCAGAGTGTTCTACTACAGCAGAGTGTTCTACTACAGCAGAGTGTTCTACTACAGCAGAGTGTTCTACTACAGCAGAGTGTTCCACTACAGCAGAGTGTTCTACTACAGCAGAGTGTTCCACTACAGCAGAGTGTTCCACTACAGCAGTGTGTTCTACTACAGCAGAGTGTTCCACTACAGCAGAGTGTTCTACTACAGCAGAGTGTTCCACTACAGCAGAGTGTTCCACTACAGCAGAGTGTTCTACTACAGCAGAGTGTTCTACTACAGCAGAGTGTTCTACTACAGCAGAGTGTTCCACTACAGCAGAGTGTTCCACTACAGCAGAGTGTTCCACTACAGCAGAGTGTTCTACTACAGCAGTGTGTTCTACTACAGCAGAGTGTTCTACTACAGCAGAGTGTTCTACTACAGCAGAGTGTTCTACTACAGCAGAGTGTTCCACTACAGCAGAGTGTTCCACTACAGCAGAGTGTTCTACTACAGCAGTGTGTTCTACTACAGCAGAGTGTTCCACTACAGCAGAGTGTTCTACTACAGCAGTGTTCTACTACAGCAGAGTGTTCCACTACAGCAGAGTGTTCTACTAGAGCAGAGTGTTCCACTACAGCAGTGTTCTACTACAGCAGAGTGTTCTACTACAGCAGAGTGTTCCACTACAGCAGAGTGTTCTACTACAGCAGAGTGTTCCACTACAGCAGAGTGTTCTACTACAGCAGTGTTCTACTACAGCAGAGTGTTCCACTACAGTGGAGTGTTCCACTACAGCAGAGTGTTCCACTACAGCAGAGTGTTCCACTATAGCAGTGTTCTACTACAGCAGAGTGTTCTACTACAGCAGAGTGTTCTACTACAGCAGAGTGTTCCACTACAGCAGAGTGTTCTACTACAGCAGAGTGTTCTACTACAGCAGAGTGTTCCACTACAGCAGAGTGTTCCACTACAGCAGTGTTCTACTACAGCAGAGTGTTCTACTACAGCAGAGTGTTCCACTACAGCAGAGTGTTCTACTACAGCAGTGTGTTCTACTACAGCAGTGTGTTCTACTACAGCAGAGTGTTCTACTACAGCAGAGTGTTCTACTACAGCAGAGTGTTCTACTACAGCAGAGTGTTCTACTACAGCAGAGTGTTCTACAGCAGCAGAGTGTTCTACTACAGCAGTGTGTTCTACTACAGCAGAGTGTTCTACTACAGCAGAGTGTTCTACTACAGCAGTGTGTTCTACTACAGCAGAGTGTTCTACTACAGCAGAGTGTTCCACTACATCAGAGTGTTCCACTACAGCAGTGTTCTACAGCAGTGTGTTCTACTACAGCAGAGTGTTCTACTACAGCAGAGTGTTCTACTACAGCAGAGTGTTCCACTACAGCAGAGTGTTCTACAACAGCAGTGTGTTCTACTACAGCAGTGTTCTACTACAGCAGAGTGTTCTACTACAGCAGAGTTTTCTACTACAGCAGAGTGTTCTACTACAGCAGAGTGTTCTACAGCAGTGTTCTACTACAGCAGAGTGTTCTACTACAGCAGAGTGTTCTACTACAGCAGTGTGTTCTACTACAGCAGAGTGTTCCACTACAGCAGAGTGTTCTACTACAGCAGAGTGTTCCACTACAGCAGAGTGTTCTACTACAGCAGAGTGTTCCACTACAGCAGAGTGTTCCACTACAGCAGAGTGTTCTACTACAGCAGAGTGTTCTACTACAGCAGTGTGTTCTACTACAGCAGAGTGTTCTACTACAGCAGAGTGTTCCACTACAGCAGAGTGTTCTACTACAGCAGAGTGTTCCACTACAGCAGTGTGTTCCACTACAGCAGAGTGTTCTACTACAGCAGAGTGTTCCACTACAGCAGAGTGTTCCACTACAGCAGAGTGTCACTACAGCAGAGTGTTCCACTACAGCAGAGTGTTCTACTACAGCAGAGTGTTCCACTACAGCAGAGTGTTCTACTACAGCAGAGTGTTCTACTACAGCAGTGTGTTCTACTACAGCAGAGTGTTCTACTACAGCAGAGTGTTCCACTACAGCAGAGTGTTCCACTACAGCAGTGTGTTCTACTACAGCAGAGTGTTCTACTACAGCAGAGTGTTCTACTACAGCAGAGTGTTCTACTACAGCAGTGTGTTCTACTACAGCAGAGTGTTCTACTACAGCAGAGTTTTCCACTACAGCAGAGTGTTCCACTACAGCAGAGTGTTCTACAGCAGTGTGTTCTACTACAGCAGTGTTCTACTACAGCAGTGTGTTCTACTACAGCAGAGTGTTCTGATATAGCAGAGTGTTCTACTACAGCAGAGTGTTCCACTACAGCAGAGTGTTCCACTACAGCAGAGTGTTCCACTACAGCAGAGTGTTCTAATACATCAGAGTGTTCTACTACAGCAGAGTGTTCTACAGCAGTGTGTTCTACTACAGCAGAATGTTCTACTACAGCAGTGTGTTCTACTACAGCAGTGTTTTCTACTACAGCAGAGTGTTCCACTACAGCAGTGTGTTCTACTACAGCAGAGTGTTCTACTACAGCAGTGTGTTCTACTACAGCAGAGTGTTCTACTACAGCAGAGTGTTCTACTACAGCAGAGTGTTCCACTACAGCAGAGTGTTCTACAGCAGAGTGTTCTACTACAGCAGAGTGTTCTACTACAGCAGTGTGTTCTACTACAGCAGAGTGTTCTACTACAGCAGAGTGTTCCACTACAGCAGAGTGTTCTACTACAGCAGTGTTCTACTACAGCAGTGTGTTCCACTACAGCAGAGTGTTCCACTACAGCAGAGTGTTCTACAGCAGAGTGTTCTACTACAGCAGTGTGTTCTACTACAGCAGAGTGTTCTACTACAGCAGAGTTTTCCACTACAGCAGTGTGTTCTACTACAGCAGAGTGTTCTACTACAGCAGTGTGTTCTACTACAGCAGTGTGTTCTACTACAGCAGAGTGTTCCACTACAGCAGAGTGTTCTACAGCAGAGTGTTCTACTACAGCAGTGTGTTCTACTACAGCAGAGTGTTCTACTACAGCAGAGTTTTCCACTACAGCAGAGTGTTCCACTACAGCAGAGTGTTCTACAGCAGTGTGTTCTACTACAGCAGAGTGTTCTACTACAGCAGTGTGTTCTACTACAGCAGAGTGTTCCAATATAGCAGAGTGTTCTACTACAGCAGAGTGTTCTACTACAGCAGAGTGTTCCACTACAGCAGAGTGTTCTACTACAGCAGAGTGTTCTACTACAGCAGTGTGTTCTACTACAGCAGAGTGTTCTACTACAGCAGAGTGTTCTACAGCAGTGTTCTACAGCAGAGTGTTCTACTACAGCAGAGTGTTCTACTACAGCAGTGTGTTCTACTACAGCAGAGTGTTCTACAGCAGTGTGTTCTAATACAGCAGAGTGTTCTACTACAGCAGAGTGTTCTACTACAGCAGTGTGTTCTACTACAGCAGAGTGTTCTACTACAGCAGTGTGTTCTACTACAGCAGAGTGTTCTACAGCAGTGTGTTCTACTACAGCAGAGTGTTCTACTACAGCAGAGTGTTCCACTACAGCAGAGTGTTCTACAGCAGAGTGTTCTACTACAGCAGAGTGTTCTACTACAGCAGAGTGTTCCACTACAGCAGAGTGTTCTACAGCAGAGTGTTCTACTACAGCAGAGTGTTCTACTACAGCAGAGTGTTCTACTACAGCAGTGTTCTACAGCAGAGTGTTCTACTACAGCAGAGTGTTCTACTACAGCAGTGTGTTCTACTACAGCAGAGTGTTCTACTACAGCAGAGTGTTCCACTACAGCAGAGTGTTCCACTACAGCAGAGTGATCTACTACAGCAGAGTGTTCTACTACAGCAGTGTGTTCTACTACAGCAGAGTGTTCTACTACAGCAGAGTGTTCCACTACATCAGAGTGTTCCACTACAGCAGAGTGTTCTACAGCAGTGTGTTCTACTACAGCAGAGTGTTCTACTACAGCAGAGTGTTCTACTACAGCAGAGTGTTCCACTACAGCAGAGTGTTCTACTACAGCAGTGTGTTCTACTACAGCAGAGTGTTCCACTACAGCAGTGTTCTACTACAGCAGAGTGTTCTACTACAGCAGAGTGTTCTACTACAGCAGAGTTTTCTACTACAGCAGAGTGTTCTACTACAGCAGAGTGTTCTACAGCAGTGTTCTACTACAGCAGAGTGTTCCACTACAGCAGAGTGTTCTACTACAGCAAAGTGTTCTACAGCAGTGTGTTCTACTACAGCAGAGTGTTCTACTACAGCAGAGTGTTCCACTACAGCAGTGTGTTCCACTACAGCAGTGTGTTCCACTACAGCAGAGTGTTCTACTACAGCAGAGTGTTCCACTACAGCAGAGTGTTCCACTACAGCAGAGTGTCACTACAGCAGAGTGTTCCACTACAGCAGAGTGTTCTACTACAGCTGAGTGTTCCACTACAGCAGAGTGTTCTACTACAGCAGAGTGTTCTACTACAGCAGTGTGTTCTACTACAGCAGAGTGTTCTACTACAGCAGAGTGTTCTACTACAGCAGAGTGTTCCACTACAGCAGAGTGTTCCACTACAGCAGAGTGTTCTACTACAGCAGAGTGTTCTACTACAGCAGAGTGTTCTACTACAGCAGTGTGTTCTACTACAGCAGAGTGTTCTACTACAGCAGAGTTTTCCACTAGAGCAGAGTGTTCCACTACAGCAGAGTGTTCTACAGCAGTGTGTTCTACTACAGCAGTGTTCTACTACAGCAGTGTGTTCTACTACAGCAGAGTGTTCCAATATAGCAGAGTGTTCTACTACAGCAGAGTGTTCCACTACAGCAGAGTGTTCCACTACAGCAGAGTGTTCTACTACATCAGAGTGTTCTACTACAGCAGAGTGTTCTACAGCAGTGTGTTCTACTACAGCAGTGTGTTCTACTACAGCAGAGTTTTCTACTACAGCAGTGTTTTCTACTACAGCAGTGTGTTCTACTACAGCAGTGTGTTCTACTACAGCAGAGTGTTCTACTACAGCAGTGTGTTCTACTACAGCAGAGTGTTCTACTACAGCAGAGTGTTCCACTACAGCAGAGTGTTCTACAGCAGAGTGTTCTACTACAGCAGAGTGTTCTACTACAGCAGTGTGTTCTACTACAGCAGAGTGTTCTACTACAGCAGAGTGTTCACTACAGCAGAGTGTTCTACTACAGCAGAGTGTTCTACTACAGCAGAGTGTTCTACTACAGCAGTGTGTTCCACTACAGCAGAGTGTTCCACTACAGCAGTGTTCTACAGCAGTGTGTCCTACTACAGCAGAGTGTTCTACTAAAGCAGTGTGTTCTACTACAGCAGTGTGTTCTACTACAGCAGAGTGTTCCACTACAGCAGAGTGTTCTACAGCAGAGTGTTCTACTACAGCAGTGTGTTCTACTACAGCAGAGTGTTCTACTACAGCAGAGTTTTCCACTACAGCAGAGTGTTCCACTACAGCAGAGTGTTCTACAGCAGTGTGTTCTACTACAGCAGAGTGTTCTACTACAGCAGTGTGTTCTACTACAGCAGAGTGTTCCAATATAGCAGAGTGTTCTACTACAGCAGAGTGTTCCAATATAGCAGAGTGTTCTACTACAGCAGAGTGTTCTACTACAGCAGAGTGTTCCACTACAGCAGAGTGTTCCACTACAGCAGAGTGTTCTACTACAGCAGAGTGTTCTACTACAGCAGTGTGTTCTACTACAGCAGAGTGTTCTACTACAGCAGAGTGTTCTACAGCAGTGTTCTACAGCAGAGTGTTCTACTACAGCAGAGTGTTCTACTACAGCAGAGTGTTCTACTACAGCAGAGTGTTCCACTACAGCAGAGTGTTCTACAGCAGAGTGTTCTACTACAGCAGAGTGTTCTACTACAGCAGAGTGTTCTACTACAGCAGTGTTCTACAGCAGAGTGTTCTACTACAGCAGAGTGTTCTACTACAGCAGTGTGTTCTACTACAGCAGAGTGTTCTACTACAGCAGAGTGTTCCACTACAGCAGAGTGTTCCACTACAGCAGAGTGATCTACTACAGCAGAGTGTTCTACTACAGCAGTGTGTTCTACTACAGCAGAGTGTTCTACTACAGCAGAGTGTTCCACTACATCAGAGTGTTCCACTACAGCAGAGTGTTCTACAGCAGTGTGTTCTACTACAGCAGAGTGTTCTACTACAGCAGAGTGTTCTACTACAGCAGAGTGTTCCACTACAGCAGAGTGTTCTACTACAGCAGTGTGTTCTACTACAGCAGAGTGTTCCACTACAGCAGTGTTCTACTACAGCAGAGTGTTCTACCACAGCAGAGTGTTCTACTACAGCAGAGTTTTCTACTACAGCAGAGTGTTCTACTACAGCAGAGTGTTCTACAGCAGTGTTCTACTACAGCAGAGTGTTCTACTACAGCAGAGTGTTCCACTACAGCAGAGTGTTCTACTACAGCAAAGTGTTCTACAGCAGTGTGTTCTACTACAGCAGAGTGTTCTACTACAGCAGAGTGTTCCACTACAGCAGTGTGTTCCACTACAGCAGTGTGTTCCACTACAGCAGAGTGTTCTACTACAGCAGAGTGTTCCACTACAGCAGAGTGTTCCACTACAGCAGAGTGTCACTACAGCAGAGTGTTCCACTACAGCAGAGTGTTCTACTACAGCAGAGTGTTCCACTACAGCAGAGTGTTCTACTACAGCAGAGTGTTCTACTACAGCAGTGTGTTCTACTACAGCAGAGTGTTCTACTACAGCAGAGTGTTCTACTACAGCAGAGTGTTCCACTACAGCAGAGTGTTCCACTACAGCAGAGTGTTCTACTACAGCAGAGTGTTCTACTACAGCAGAGTGTTCTACTACAGCAGTGTGTTCTACTACAGCAGAGTGTTCTACTACAGCAGAGTTTTCCACTAGAGCAGAGTGTTCCACTACAGCAGAGTGTTCTACTACATCAGAGTGTTCTACTACAGCAGAGTGTTCTACAGCAGTGTGTTCTACTACAGCAGTGTGTTCTACTACAGCAGAGTTTTCTACTACAGCAGTGTTTTCTACTACAGCAGTGTGTTCTACTACAGCAGTGTGTTCTACTACAGCAGAGTGTTCTACTACAGCAGTGTGTTCTACTACAGCAGAGTGTTCTACTACAGCAGAGTGTTCCACTACAGCAGAGTGTTCTACAGCAGAGTGTTCTACTACAGCAGAGTGTTCTACTACAGCAGTGTGTTCTACTACAGCAGAGTGTTCTACTACAGCAGAGTGTTCACTACAGCAGAGTGTTCTACTACAGCAGAGTGTTCTACTACAGCAGTGTGTTCCACTACAGCAGAGTGTTCCACTACAGCAGTGTTCTACAGCAGTGTGTCCTACTACAGCAGAGTGTTCTACTACAGCAGTGTGTTCTACTACAGCAGTGTGTTCTACTACAGCAGAGTGTTCCACTACAGCAGAGTGTTCTACAGCAGAGTGTTCTACTACAGCAGTGTGTTCTACTACAGCAGAGTGTTCTACTACAGCAGAGTTTTCCACTACAGCAGAGTGTTCCACTACAGCAGAGTGTTCTACAGCAGTGTGTTCTACTACAGCAGAGTGTTCTACTACAGCAGTGTGTTCTACTACAGCAGAGTGTTCCAATATAGCAGAGTGTTCTACTACAGCAGAGTGTTCCAATATAGCAGAGTGTTCTACTACAGCAGAGTGTTCTACTACAGCAGAGTGTTCCACTACAGCAGAGTGTTCCACTACAGCAGAGTGTTCTACTACAGCAGAGTGTTCTACTACAGCAGTGTGTTCTACTACAGCAGAGTGTTCTACTACAGCAGAGTGTTCTACAGCAGTGTTCTACAGCAGAGTGTTCTACTACAGCAGAGTGTTCTACTACAGCAGTGTGTTCTACTACAGCAGAGTGTTCTACTACAGCAGAGTGTTCTACAGCAGTGTGTTCTAATACAGCAGAGTGTTCTACTACAGCAGAGTGTTCTACTACAGCAGTGTGTTCTACTACAGCAGAGTGTTCTACTACAGCAGTGTGTTCTACTACAGCAGAGTGTTCTACAGCAGTGTGTTCTACTACAGCAGAGTGTTCTACTACAGCAGAGTGTTCTACTACAGCAGAGTGTTCCACTACAGCAGAGTGTTCTACAGCAGAGTGTTCTACTACAGCAGAGTGTTCTACTACAGCAGAGTGTTCCACTACAGCAGAGTGTTCTACTACAGCAGAGTGTTCTACTACAGCAGAGTGTTCCACTACAGCAGAGTGTTCCACTACAGCAGTGTTCTACTACAGCAGAGTGTTCTACTACAGCAGAGTGTTCTACTACAGCAGAGTGTTCCACTACATCAGAGTGTTCCACTACAGCAGTGTTCTACAGCAGTGTGTTCTACTACAGCAGAGTGTTCTACTACAGCAGAGTGTTCTACTACAGCAGAGTGTTCCACTACAGCAGAGTGTTCTACAACAGCAGTGTGTTCTACTACAGCAGTGTTCTACTACAGCAGAGTGTTCTACTACAGCAGAGTGTTCTACTACAGCAGAGTTTTCTACTACAGCAGAGTGTTCTACTACAGCAGAGTGTTCTACAGCAGTGTTCTACTACAGCAGAGTGTTCTACTACAGCAGAGTGTTCTACTACAGCAGTGTGTTCTACTACAGCAGAGTGTTCCACTACAGCAGAGTGTTCTACTACAGCAGAGTGTTCTACTACAGCAGTGTGTTCCACTACAGCAGTGTATTCTACTACAGCAGTGTGTTCTACTACAGCAGAGTGTTCCACTACAGCAGAGTGTTCTACTACAGCAGAGTGTTACACTACAGCAGAGTGTTCTACTACAGCAGAGTGTTCCACTACAGCAAAGTGTTCCACTACAGCAGAGTGTTCTACTACAGCAGTGTGTTCTACTACAGCAGAGTGTTCCACTACAGCAGAGTGTTCTACTACAGCAGTGTGTTCTACTACAGCATAGTGTTCTACTACAGCAGAGTGTTCTACTACAGCAGAGTGTTCTACTACAGCAGAGTGTTCTACTACAGCAGAGTGTTCCACTACAGCAGAGTGTTCCACTACAGCAGTGTGTTCTACTACAGCAGAGTGTTCCACTACAGCAGAGTGTTCTACTACAGCAGAGTGTTCCACTACAGCAGAGTGTTCTACTACAGCAGTGTGTTCTACTACAGCAGAGTGTTCTACTACAGCAGAGTGTTCTACTACAGCAGAGTGTTCCACTACAGCAGAGTGTTCCACTACAGCAGAGTGTTCTACTACAGCAGTGTGTTCTACTACAGCAGAGTGTTCTACTACAGCAGAGTGTTCTACTACAGCAGAGTGTTCTACTACAGCAGAGTGTTCTACTACAGCAGAGTGTTCCACTACAGCAGAGTGTTCCACTACAGCAGAGTGTTCTACTACAGCAGTGTGTTCTACTACAGCAGAGTGTTCCACTACAGCAGAGTGTTCTACTACAGCAGAGTGTTCTACTACAGCAGAGTGTTCCACTACAGCAGAGTGTTCTACTAGAGCAGAGTGTTCCACTACAGCAGTGTTCTACTACAGCAGAGTGTTCTACTACAGCAGAGTGTTCCACTACAGCAGAGTGTTCTACTACAGCAGAGTGTTCCACTACAGCAGAGTGTTCTACTACAGCAGTGTTCTACTACAGCAGAGTGTTCTACTACAGCAGAGTGTTCCACTACAGTAGAGTGTTCCACTACAGCAGAGTGTTCCACTACAGCAGAGTGTTCCACTATAGCAGTGTTCTACTACAGCAGAGTGTTCTACTACAGCAGAGTGTTCTACTACAGCAGAGTGTTCCACTACAGCAGAGTGTTCTACTACAGCAGAGTGTTCTACTACAGCAGAGTGTTCCACTACAGCAGAGTGTTCCACTACAGCAGTGTTCTACTACAGCAGAGTGTTCTACTACAGCAGAGTGTTCCACTACAGCAGAGTGTTCTACTACAGCAGTGTGTTCTACTACAGCAGTGTGTTCTACTACAGCAGAGTGTTCTACTACAGCAGAGTGTTCTACTACAGCAGAGTGTTCTACTACAGCAGAGTGTTCTACTACAGCAGAGTGTTCTACAGCAGCAGAGTGTTCTACTACAGCAGTGTGTTCTACTACAGCAGAGTGTTCTACTACAGCAGAGTGTTCTACTACAGCAGTGTGTTCTACTACAGCAGAGTGTTCTACTACAGCAGAGTGTTCCACTACATCAGAGTGTTCCACTACAGCAGTGTTCTACAGCAGTGTGTTCTACTACAGCAGAGTGTTCTACTACAGCAGAGTGTTCTACTACAGCAGAGTGTTCCACTACAGCAGAGTGTTCTACAACAGCAGTGTGTTCTACTACAGCAGTGTTCTACTACAGCAGAGTGTTCTACTACAGCAGAGTTTTCTACTACAGCAGAGTGTTCTACTACAGCAGAGTGTTCTACAGCAGTGTTCTACTACAGCAGAGTGTTCTACTACAGCAGAGTGTTCTACTACAGCAGTGTGTTCTACTACAGCAGAGTGTTCCACTACAGCAGAGTGTTCTACTACAGCAGAGTGTTCTACTACAGCAGTGTGTTCTACTACAGCAGTGTATTCTACTACAGCAGTGTGTTCTACTACAGCAGAGTGTTCCACTACAGCAGAGTGTTCTACTACAGCAGAGTGTTCCACTACAGCAGAGTGTTCTACTACAGCAGAGTGTTCCACTACAGCAGAGTGTTCCACTACAGCAGAGTGTTCTACTACAGCAGAGTGTTCTACTACAGCAGTGTGTTCTACTACAGCAGAGTGTTCTACTACAGCAGAGTGTTCCACTACAGCAGAGTGTTCTACTACAGCAGAGTGTTCCACTACAGCAGTGTGTTCCACTACAGCAGAGTGTTCTACTACAGCAGAGTGTTCCACTACAGCAGAGTGTTCCACTACAGCAGAGTGTCACTACAGCAGAGTGTTCCACTACAGCAGAGTGTTCTACTACAGCAGAGTGTTCCACTACAGCAGAGTGTTCTACTACAGCAGAGTGTTCTACTACAGCAGTGTGTTCTACTACAGCAGAGTGTTCTACTACAGCAGAGTGTTCCACTACAGCAGAGTGTTCCACTACAGCAGTGTGTTCTACTACAGCAGAGTGTTCTACTACAGCAGAGTGTTCTACTACAGCAGAGTGTTCTACTACAGCAGTGTGTTCTACTACAGCAGAGTGTTCTACTACAGCAGAGTTTTCCACTACAGCAGAGTGTTCCACTACAGCAGAGTGTTCTACAGCAGTGTGTTCTACTACAGCAGTGTTCTACTACAGCAGTGTGTTCTACTACAGCAGAGTGTTCTGATATAGCAGAGTGTTCTACTACAGCAGAGTGTTCCACTACAGCAGAGTGTTCCACTACAGCAGAGTGTTCCACTACAGCAGAGTGTTCTACTACATCAGAGTGTTCTACTACAGCAGAGTGTTCTACAGCAGTGTGTTCTACTACAGCGGAATGTTCTACTACAGCAGTGTGTTCTACTACAGCAGTGTTTTCTACTACAGCAGTGTGTTCTACTACAGCAGTGTGTTCTACTACAGCAGAGTGTTCTACTACAGCAGTGTGTTCTACTACAGCAGAGTGTTCTACTACAGCAGAGTGTTCTACTACAGCAGAGTGTTCCACTACAGCAGAGTGTTCTACAGCAGAGTGTTCTACTACAGCAGAGTGTTCTACTACAGCAGTGTGTTCTACTACAGCAGAGTGTTCTACTACAGCAGAGTGTTCCACTACAGCAGAGTGTTCTACTACAGCAGTGTTCTACTACAGCAGTGTGTTCCACTACAGCAGAGTGTTCCACTACAGCAGAGTGTTCTACAGCAGAGTGTTCTACTACAGCAGTGTGTTCTACTACAGCAGAGTGTTCTACTACAGCAGAGTTTTCCACTACAGCAGTGTGTTCTACTACAGCAGAGTGTTCTACTACAGCAGTGTGTTCTACTACAGCAGTGTGTTCTACTACAGCAGAGTGTTCCACTACAGCAGAGTGTTCTACAGCAGAGTGTTCTACTACAGCAGTGTGTTCTACTACAGCAGAGTGTTCTACTACAGCAGAGTTTTCCACTACAGCAGAGTGTTCCACTACAGCAGAGTGTTCTACAGCAGTGTGTTCTACTACAGCAGAGTGTTCTACTACAGCAGTGTGTTCTACTACAGCAGAGTGTTCCAATATAGCAGAGTGTTCTACTACAGCAGAGTGTTCTACTACAGCAGAGTGTTCCACTACAGCAGAGTGTTCTACTACAGCAGAGTGTTCTACTACAGCAGTGTGTTCTACTACAGCAGAGTGTTCTACTACAGCAGAGTGTTCTACAGCAGTGTTCTACAGCAGAGTGTTCTACTACAGCAGAGTGTTCTACTACAGCAGTGTGTTCTACTACAGCAGAGTGTTCTACAGCAGTGTGTTCTAATACAGCAGAGTGTTCTACTACAGCAGAGTGTTCTACTACAGCAGTGTGTTCTACTACAGCAGAGTGTTCTACTACAGCAGTGTGTTCTACTACAGCAGAGTGTTCTACAGCAGTGTGTTCTACTACAGCAGAGTGTTCTACTACAGCAGAGTGTTCCACTACAGCAGAGTGTTCTACAGCAGAGTGTTCTACTACAGCAGAGTCTTCTACTACAGCAGAGTGTTCCACTACAGCAGAGTGTTCTACAGCAGAGTGTTCTACTACAGCAGAGTGTTCTACTACAGCAGAGTGTTCTACTACAGCAGTGTTCTACAGCAGAGTGTTCTACTACAGCAGAGTGTTCTACTACAGCAGTGTGTTCTACTACAGCAGAGTGTTCTACTACAGCAGAGTGTTCCACTACAGCAGAGTGTTCCACTACAGCAGAGTGATCTACTACAGCAGAGTGTTCTACTACAGCAGTGTGTTCTACTACAGCAGAGTGTTCTACTACAGCAGAGTGTTCCACTACATCAGAGTGTTCCACTACAGCAGAGTGTTCTACAGCAGTGTGTTCTACTACAGCAGAGTGTTCTACTACAGCAGAGTGTTCTACTACAGCAGAGTGTTCCACTACAGCAGAGTGTTCTACTACAGCAGTGTGTTCTACTACAGGAGAGTGTTCCACTACAGCAGTGTTCTACTACAGCAGAGTGTTCTACTACAGCAGAGTGTTCTACTACAGCAGAGTTTTCTACTACAGCAGAGTGTTCTACTACAGCAGAGTGTTCTACAGCAGTGTTCTACTACAGCAGAGTGTTCTACTACAGCAGAGTGTTCCACTACAGCAGAGTGTTCTACTACAGCAGAGTGTTCTACAGCAGTGTGTTCTACTACAGCAGAGTGTTCTACTACAGCAGAGTGTTCCACTACAGCAGTGTGTTCCACTACAGCAGTGTGTTCCACTACAGCAGAGTGTTCTACTACAGCAGAGTGTTCCACTACAGCAGAGTGTTCCACTACAGCAGAGTGTCACTACAGCAGAGTGTTCCACTACAGCAGAGTGTTCTACTACAGCAGAGTGTTCCACTACAGCAGAGTGTTCTACTACAGCAGAGTGTTCTACTACAGCAGTGTGTTCTACTACAGCAGAGTGTTCTACTACAGCAGAGTGTTCTACTACAGCAGAGTGTTCCACTACAGCAGAGTGTTCCACTACAGCAGAGTGTTCTACTACAGCAGAGTGTTCTACTACAGCAGAGTGTTCTACTACAGCAGTGTGTTCTACTACAGCAGAGTGTTCTACTACAGCAGAGTTTTCCACTAGAGCAGAGTGTTCCACTACAGCAGAGTGTTCTACAGCAGTGTGTTCTACTACAGCAGTGTTCTACTACAGCAGTGTGTTCTACTACAGCAGAGTGTTCCAATATAGCAGAGTGTTCTACTACAGCAGAGTGTTCCACTACAGCAGAGTGTTCCACTACAGCAGAGTGTTCTACTACATCAGAGTGTTCTACTACAGCAGAGTGTTCTACAGCAGTGTGTTCTACTACAGCAGTGTGTTCTACTACAGCAGAGTTTTCTACTACAGCAGTGTTTTCTACTACAGCAGTGTGTTCTACTACAGCAGTGTGTTCTACTACAGCAGAGTGTTCTACTACAGCAGTGTGTTCTACTACAGCAGAGTGTTCTACTACAGCAGAGTGTTCCACTACAGCAGAGTGTTCTACAGCAGAGTGTTCTACTACAGCAGAGTGTTCTACTACAGCAGAGTGTTCACTACAGCAGAGTGTTCTACTACAGCAGAGTGTTCTACTACAGCAGAGTGTTCTACTACAGCAGTGTGTTCCACTACAGCAGAGTGTTCCACTACAGCAGTGTTCTACAGCAGTGTGTCCTACTACAGCAGAGTGTTCTACTACAGCAGTGTGTTCTACTACAGCAGTGTGTTCTACTACAGCAGAGTGTTCCACTACAGCAGAGTGTTCTACAGCAGAGTGTTCTACTACAGCAGTGTGTTCTACTACAGCAGAGTGTTCTACTACAGCAGAGTTTTCCACTACAGCAGAGTGTTCCACTACAGCAGAGTGTTCTACAGCAGTGTGTTCTACTACAGCAGAGTGTTCTACTACAGCAGTGTGTTCTACTACAGCAGAGTGTTCCAATATAGCAGAGTGTTCTACTACAGCAGAGTGTTCCAATATAGCAGAGTGTTCTACTACAGCAGAGTGTTCTACTACAGCAGAGTGTTCCACTACAGCAGAGTGTTCCACTACAGCAGAGTGTTCTACTACAGCAGAGTGTTCTACTACAGCAGTGTGTTCTACTACAGCAGAGTGTTCTACTACAGCAGAGTGTTCTACAGCAGTGTTCTACAGCAGAGTGTTCTACTACAGCAGAGTGTTCTACTACAGCAGTGTGTTCTACTACAGCAGAGTGTTCTACTACAGCAGAGTGTTCTACAGCAGTGTGTTCTAATACAGCAGAGTGTTCTACTACAGCAGAGTGTTCTACTACAGCAGTGTGTTCTACTACAGCAGAGTGTTCTACTACAGCAGTGTGTTCTACTACAGCAGAGTGTTCTACAGCAGTGTGTTCTACTACAGCAGAGTGTTCTACTACAGCAGAGTGTTCTACTACAGCAGAGTGTTCCACTACAGCAGAGTGTTCTACAGCAGAGTGTTCTACTACAGCAGAGTGTTCTACTACAGCAGAGTGTTCCACTACAGCAGAGTGTTCTACTACAGCAGAGTGTTCTACTACAGCAGAGTGTTCCACTACAGCAGAGTGTTCCACTACAGCAGTGTTCTACTACAGCAGAGTGTTCTACTACAGCAGAGTGTTCTACTACAGCAGAGTGTTCCACTACATCAGAGTGTTCCACTACAGCAGAGTGTTCTACAGCAGTGTGTTCTACTACAGCAGAGTGTTCTACTACAGCAGTGTGTTCTACTACAGCAGAGTGTTCCAATATAGCAGAGTGTTCTACTACAGCAGAGTGTTCCAATATAGCAGAGTGTTCTACTACAGCAGAGTGTTCTACTACAGCAGAGTGTTCCACTACAGCAGAGTGTTCCACTACAGCAGAGTGTTCTACTACAGCAGAGTGTTCTACTACAGCAGTGTGTTCTACTACAGCAGAGTGTTCTACTACAGCAGAGTGTTCTACAGCAGTGTTCTACAGCAGAGTGTTCTACTACAGCAGAGTGTTCTACTACAGCAGTGTGTTCTACTACAGCAGAGTGTTCTACTACAGCAGAGTGTTCTACAGCAGTGTGTTCTAATACAGCAGAGTGTTCTACTACAGCAGAGTGTTCTACTACAGCAGTGTGTTCTACTACAGCAGAGTGTTCTACTACAGCAGTGTGTTCTACTACAGCAGAGTGTTCTACAGCAGTGTGTTCTACTACAGCAGAGTGTTCTACTACAGCAGAGTGTTCTACTACAGCAGAGTGTTCCACTACAGCAGAGTGTTCTACAGCAGAGTGTTCTACTACAGCAGAGTGTTCTACTACAGCAGAGTGTTCCACTACAGCAGAGTGTTCTACTACAGCAGAGTGTTCTACTACAGCAGAGTGTTCCACTACAGCAGAGTGTTCCACTACAGCAGTGTTCTACTACAGCAGAGTGTTCTACTACAGCAGAGTGTTCTACTACAGCAGAGTGTTCCACTACATCAGAGTGTTCCACTACAGCAGTGTTCTACAGCAGTGTGTTCTACTACAGCAGAGTGTTCTACTACAGCAGAGTGTTCTACTACAGCAGAGTGTTCCACTACAGCAGAGTGTTCTACAACAGCAGTGTGTTCTACTGCAGCAGTGTTCTACTACAGCAGAGTGTTCTACTACAGCAGAGTGTTCTACTACAGCAGAGTTTTCTACTACAGCAGAGTGTTCTACTACAGCAGAGTGTTCTACAGCAGTGTTCTACTACAGCAGAGTGTTCTACTACAGCAGAGTGTTCTACTACAGCAGTGTGTTCTACTACAGCAGAGTGTTCCACTACAGCAGAGTGTTCTACTACAGCAGAGTGTTCTACTACAGCAGTGTGTTCCACTACAGCAGAGTGTTCCACTACAGCAGAGTGTTCCACTACAGCAGAGTGTTCTACTACAGCAGAGTGTTCCACTACAGCAAAGTGTTCCACTACAGCAGAGTGTTCTACTACAGCAGTGTGTTCTACTACAGCAGAGTGTTCCACTACAGCAGAGTGTTCTACTACAGCAGAGTGTTCTACTACAGCAGTGTGTTCCACTACAGCAGAGTGTTCTACTACAGCAGAGTGTTACACTACAGCAGAGTGTTCTACTACAGCAGAGTGTTCCACTACAGCAAAGTGTTCCACTACAGCAGAGTGTTCTACTACAGCAGAGTGTTCTACTACAGCAGTGTGTTCTACTACAGCAGAGTGTTCTACTACAGCAGAGTGTTCCACTACAGCAGAGTGTTCTACTACAGCAGAGTGTTCCACTACAGCAGTGTGTTCCACTACAGCAGAGTGTTCTACTACAGCAGAGTGTTCCACTACAGCAGAGTGTTCCACTACAGCAGAGTGTCACTACAGCAGAGTGTTCCACTACAGCAGAGTGGTCTACTACAGCAGAGTGTTCCACTACAGCAGAGTGTTCTACTACAGCAGAGTGTTCTACTACAGCAGTGTGTTCTACTACAGCAGAGTGTTCTACTACAGCAGAGTGTTCTACTACAGCAGAGTGTTCCACTACAGCAGAGTGTTCCACTACAGCAGTGTGTTCTACTACAGCAGATTGTTCTACTACAGCAGAGTGTTCAGCTACAGCAGTGTGTTCTACTACAGCAGAGTGTTCTACTACAGCAGAGTTTTCCACTACAGCAGAGTGTTCAACTACAGCAGAGTGTTCTACAGCAGTGTGTTCTACTACAGCAGTGTTCTACTACAGCAGTGTGTTCTAATACAGCAGAGTGTTCTGATATAGCAGAGTGTTCTACTACAGCAGAGTGTTCCACTACAGCAGAGTGTTCCACTACAGCAGAGTGTTCTACTACATCAGAGTGTTCTGCTACAGCAGAGTGTTCTACAGCAGTGTGTTCTACTACAGCAGAATGTTCTACTACAGCAGTGTGTTCTACTACAGCAGAGTGTTCCACTACAGCAGAGTGTTCTACAGCAGAGTGTTCTACTACAGCAGAGTGTTCTACTACAGCAGTGTGTTCTACTACAGCAGAGTGTTCTACTACAGCAGAGTGTTCCACTACAGCAGAGTGTTCTACTACAGCAGTGTTCTACTACAGCAGTGTGTTCCACTACAGCAGTGTTCTACAGCAGTGTGTCCTACTACAGCAGAGTGTTCTACTACAGCAGTGTGTTCTACTACAGCAGAGTGTTCCACTACAGCAGAGTGTTCTACAGCAGAGTGTTCTACTACAGCAGTGTGTTCTACTACAGCAGAGTGTTCTACTACAGCAGAGTTTTCCACTACAGCAGAGTGTTCCACTACAGCAGAGTGTTCTACAGCAGTGTGTTCTACTACAGCAGAGTGTTCTACTACAGCAGTGTGTTCTACTACAGCAGAGTGTTCCAATATAGCAGAGTGTTCTACTACAGCAGAGTGTTCTACTACAGCAGAGTGTTCCACTACAGCAGAGTGTTCTACTACAGCAGAGTGTTCTACTACAGCAGTGTGTTCTACTACAGCAGAGTGTTCTACTACAGCAGAGTGTTCTACAGCAGTGTTCTACAGCAGAGTGTTCTACTACAGCAGAGTGTTCTACTACAGCAGTGTGTTCTACTACAGCAGAGTGTTCTACAGCAGTGTGTTCTAATACAGCAGAGTGTTCTACTACAGCAGAGTGTTCTACTACAGCAGTGTGTTCTACTACAGCAGAGTGTTCTACTACAGCAGTGTGTTCTACTACAGCAGAGTGTTCTACTACAGCAGAGTGTTCTACTACAGCAGAGTGTTCCACTACAGCAGAGTGTTCCACTACAGCAGAGTGATCTACTACAGCAGAGTGTTCTACTACAGCAGTGTGTTCTACTACAGCAGAGTGTTCTACTACAGCAGAGTGTTCCACTACATCAGAGTGTTCCACTACAGCAGAGTGTTCTACAGCAGTGTGTTCTACTACAGCAGAGTGTTCTACTACAGCAGAGTGTTCTACTACAGCAGAGTGTTTTACTACAGCAGAGTGTTCCACTACAGCAGAGTGTTCTACTACAGCAGTGTGTTCTACTACAGCAGAGTGTTCCACTACAGCAGTGTTCTACTACAGCAGAGTGTTCTACTACAGCAGAGTGTTCTACTACAGCAGAGTGTTCTACTACAGCAGAGTTTTCTACTACAGCAGAGTGTTCTACTACAGCAGAGTGTTCTACAGCAGTGTTCTACTACAGCAGAGTGTTCTACTACAGCAGAGTGTTCTACTACAGCAGTGTGTTCTACTACAGCAGTGTATTCTACTACAGCAGTGTGTTCTACTACAGCAGAGTGTTCCACTACAGCAGAGTGTTCTACTACAGCAGAGTGTTCTACTACAGCAGTGTGTTCTACTACAGCAGTGTATTCTACTACAGCAGTGTGTTCTACTACAGCAGAGTGTTCTACTACAGCAGAGTGTTCTACTACAGCAGAGTGTTCCACTACAGCAGAGTGTTCCACTACAGCAGAGTGTTCTACTACAGCAGAGTGTTCTACTACAGCAGTGTGTTCTACTACAGCAGAGTGTTCTACTACAGCAGAGTGTTCTACAGCAGTGTTCTACAGCAGAGTGTTCTACTACAGCAGAGTGTTCTACTACAGCAGTGTGTTCTACTACAGCAGAGTGTTCTACTACAGCAGAGTGTTCTACAGCAGTGTGTTCTAATACAGCAGAGTGTTCTACTACAGCAGAGTGTTCTACTACAGCAGTGTGTTCTACTACAGCAGTGTGTTCTACTACAGCAGAGTGTTCTACAGCAGTGTGTTCTACTACAGCAGAGTGTTCTACTACAGCAGAGTGTTCTACTACAGCAGTGTGTTCTACTACAGCAGAGTGTTCTACTACAGCAGAGTTTTCCACTACAGCAGAGTGTTCCACTACAGCAGAGTGTTCTACAGCAGTGTGTTCTACTACAGCAGTGTGTTCTACTACAGCAGTGTGTTCTACTACAGCAGAGTGTTCCAATATAGCAGAGTGTTCTACTACAGCAGAGTGTTCCACTACAGCAGAGTGTTCCACTACAGCAGAGTGTTCCACTACAGCAGAGTGTTCTACTACAGCAGAGTGTTCTACTACAGCAGAGTGTTCTACAGCAGTGTGTTCTACTACAGCAGAATGTTCTACTACAGCAGTGTGTTCTACTACAGCAGAGTTTTCTACTACAGCAGTGTTTTCTACTACAGCAGTGTGTTCTACTACAGCAGAGTGTTCTACTACAGCAGTGTGTTCTACTACAGCAGAGTTTTCTACTACAGCAGTGTTTTCTACTACAGCAGTGTGTTCTACTACAGCAGAGTGTTCTACTACAGCAGTGTGTTCTAATACAGCAGAGTGTTCTACTACAGCAGAGTGTTCTACTACAGCAGTGTGTTCTACTACAGCAGAGTGTTCTACTACAGCAGAGTGTTCTACTACAGCAGAGTGTTCTACTACAGCAGAGTGTTCTACTACAGCAGAGTGTTCCACTACAGCAGAGTGTTCTACTACAGCAGAGTGTTCCACTACAGCAGAGTGTTCCACTACAGCAGTGTTCTACAGCAGTGTGTTCTACTACAGCAGAGTGTTCTACTACAGCAGAGTGTTCTACTACAGCAGTGTGTTCTACTACAGCAGTGTGTTCTACTACAGCAGAGTGTTCCACTACAGCAGAGTGTTCTACAGCAGAGTGTTCTACTACAGCAGTGTGTTCTACTACAGCAGAGTGTTCTACTACAGCAGAGTTTTCCACTACAGCAGAGTGTTCCACTACAGCAGAGTGTTCTAGAGCAGTGTGTTCTACTACAGCAGAGTGTTCTACTACAGCAGTGTGTTCTACTACAGCAGTGTGTTCTACTACAGCAGAGTGTTCCAATATAGCAGAGTGTTCTACTACAGCAGAGTGTTCCACTACAGCAGAGTGTTCTACTACAGCAGAGTGTTCTACTACAGCAGTGTGTTCTACTACAGCAGAGTGTTCTACTACAGCAGAGTGTTCTACAGCAGTGTTCTACAGCAGAGTGTTCTACTACAGCAGAGTGTTCTACTACAGCAGTGTGTTCTACTACAGCAGAGTGTTCTACAGCAGTGTGTTCTAATACAGCAGAGTGTTCTACTACAGCAGAGTGTTCTACTACAGCAGTGTGTTCTACTACAGCAGAGTGTTCTACTACAGCAGTGTGTTCTACTACAGCAGAGTGTTCTACTACAGCAGAGTGTTCTACTACAGCAGAGTGTTCCACTACAGCAGAGTGTTCCACTACAGCAGAGTGATCTACTACAGCAGAGTGTTCTACTACAGCAGTGTGTTCTACTACAGCAGAGTGTTCTACTACAGCAGAGTGTTCCACTACATCAGAGTGTTCCACTACAGCAGAGTGTTCTACAGCAGTGTGTTCTACTACAGCAGAGTGTTCTACTACAGCAGAGTGTTCTACTACAGCAGAGTGTTCTACTACAGCAGAGTGTTCCACTACAGCAGAGTGTTCTACTACAGCAGTGTGTTCTACTACAGCAGAGTGTTCCACTACAGCAGTGTTCTACTACAGCAGAGTGTTCTACTACAGCAGAGTGTTCTACTACAGCAGAGTGTTCTACTACAGCAGAGTTTTCTACTACAGCAGAGTGTTCTACTACAGCAGAGTGTTCTACAGCAGTGTTCTACTACAGCAGAGTGTTCTACTACAGCAGAGTGTTCTACTACAGCAGTGTGTTCTACTACAGCAGTGTATTCTACTACAGCAGTGTGTTCTACTACAGCAGAGTGTTCCACTACAGCAGAGTGTTCTACTACAGCAGAGTGTTCTACTACAGCAGTGTGTTCTACTACAGCAGTGTATTCTACTACAGCAGTGTGTTCTACTACAGCAGAGTGTTCTACTACAGCAGAGTGTTCTACTACAGCAGAGTGTTCCACTACAGCAGAGTGTTCCACTACAGCAGAGTGTTCTACTACAGCAGAGTGTTCTACTACAGCAGTGTGTTCTACTACAGCAGAGTGTTCTACTACAGCAGAGTGTTCTACAGCAGTGTTCTACAGCAGAGTGTTCTACTACAGCAGAGTGTTCTACTACAGCAGTGTGTTCTACTACAGCAGAGTGTTCTACTACAGCAGAGTGTTCTACAGCAGTGTGTTCTAATACAGCAGAGTGTTCTACTACAGCAGAGTGTTCTACTACAGCAGTGTGTTCTACTACAGCAGTGTGTTCTACTACAGCAGAGTGTTCTACAGCAGTGTGTTCTACTACAGCAGAGTGTTCTACTACAGCAGAGTGTTCTACTACAGCAGTGTGTTCTACTACAGCAGAGTGTTCTACTACAGCAGAGTTTTCCACTACAGCAGAGTGTTCCACTACAGCAGAGTGTTCTACAGCAGTGTGTTCTACTACAGCAGTGTTCTACTACAGCAGTGTGTTCTACTACAGCAGAGTGTTCCAATATAGCAGAGTGTTCTACTACAGCAGAGTGTTCCACTACAGCAGAGTGTTCCACTACAGCAGAGTGTTCCACTACAGCAGAGTGTTCTACTACAGCAGAGTGTTCTACTACAGCAGAGTGTTCTACAGCAGTGTGTTCTACTACAGCAGAATGTTCTACTACAGCAGTGTGTTCTACTACAGCAGAGTTTTCTACTACAGCAGTGTTTTCTACTACAGCAGTGTGTTCTACTACAGCAGAGTGTTCTACTACAGCAGTGTGTTCTACTACAGCAGTTTTCTACTACAGCAGTGTTTTCTACTACAGCAGTGTGTTCTACTACAGCAGTGTGTTCTACTACAGCAGAGTGTTCTACTACAGCAGTGTGTTCTAATACAGCAGAGTGTTCTACTACAGCAGAGTGTTCTACTACAGCAGTGTGTTCTACTACAGCAGAGTGTTCTACTACAGCAGAGTGTTCTACTACAGCAGAGTGTTCTACTACAGCAGAGTGTTCTACTACAGCAGAGTGTTCCACTACAGCAGAGTGTTCTACTACAGCAGAGTGTTCCACTACAGCAGAGTGTTCCACTACAGCAGTGTTCTACAGCAGTGTGTTCTACTACAGCAGAGTGTTCTACTACAGCAGAGTGTTCTACTACAGCAGTGTGTTCTACTACAGCAGTGTGTTCTACTACAGCAGAGTGTTCCACTACAGCAGAGTGTTCTACAGCAGAGTGTTCTACTACAGCAGTGTGTTCTACTACAGCAGAGTGTTCTACTACAGCAGAGTTTTCCACTACAGCAGAGTGTTCCACTACAGCAGAGTGTTCTAGAGCAGTGTGTTCTACTACAGCAGAGTGTTCTACTACAGCAGTGTGTTCTACTACAGCAGTGTGTTCTACTACAGCAGAGTGTTCCAATATAGCAGAGTGTTCTACTACAGCAGAGTGTTCTACTACAGCAGAGTGTTCTACTACAGCAGTGTGTTCTACAACAGCAGAGTGTTCTACTACAGCAGAGTGTTCTACTACAGCAGTGTGTTCTACTACAGCAGAGTTTTCCACTACAGCAGAGTGTTCTACAGCAGTGTGTTCTACTACAGCAGAGTGTTCTACTACAGCAGTGTGTTCTACTACAGCAGAGTGTTCCAATATAGCAGAGTGTTCTACTACAGCAGAGTGTTCTACTACAGCAGAGTGTTCTACTACAGCAGTGTGTTCTACAACAGCAGAGTGTTCTACTACAGCAGAGTGTTCTACTACAGCAGTGTGTTCTACTACAGCAGAGTGTTCTACTACAGCAGAGTGTTCTACAGCAGTGTGTTCTAATACAGCAGAGTGTTCTACTACAGCAGAGTGTTCTACTACAGCAGTGTGTTCTACTACAGCAGAGTGTTCTACTACAGCAGTGTGTTCTACTACAGCAGAGTGTTCTACAGCAGAGTGTTCTACTACAGCAGAGTGTTCTACAGCAGTGTGTTCTACTACAGCAGTGTGTTCTAATACAGCAGAGTGTTCTACTACAGCAGTGTGTTCTACTACAGCAGAGTGTTCTACTACAGCAGTGTGTTCTACTACAGCAGAGTGATCTACTACAGCAGTGTGTTCTACTACAGCAGAGTGTTCTACTACAGCAGAGTGTTCTACTACAGCAGAGTGTTCCACTACAGCAGTGTGTTCTACTACAGCAGTGTGTTCTACTACAGCAGAGTGATCTACTACAGCAGTGTGTTCTACTACAGCAGAGTGTTCTACTACAGCAGAGTGTTCTACTACAGCAGAGTGTTCCACTACAGCAGTGTGTTCTACTACAGCAGTGTGTTCTACTACAGCAGAGTGATCTACTACAGCAGTGTGTTCTACTACAGCAGAGTTTTCTACTACAGCAGAGTGTTCTACTACAGCAGAGTGTTCCACTACAGCAGAGTGTTCCACTACAGCAGTGTTCTACTACAGCAGTGTGTTCTACTACAGCAGTGTTCTACTACAGCAGTGTGTTCTACTACAGCAGTGTGTTCTACTACAGCAGTGTGTTCTACTACAGCAGTGTGTTCTACTACAGCAGAGTGTTCTACTACAGCAGTGTTCTACAGCAGAGTGTTCTACTACAGCAGTGTGTTCTACTACAGCAGAGTGTTCTACTACAGCAGTGTGTTCTACTACAGCATTGTGTTCTACTACAGCAGAGTGTTTTACTACAGCAGAGTGTTCTACTACAGCAGAGTGTTCTACTACAGCAGTGTGTTCCACTACAGCAGAGTGTTCTACTACAGCAGAGTGTTCTACTACAGCAGAATGTTCTACTACAGCAGTGTGTTCTACTACAGCAGAGTGTTCTACTACAGCAGAGTGTTCCACTACAGCAGAGTGTTCCACTACAGCAGAGTGTTCTACTACAGCAGAATGTTCTACTACAGCAGTGTGTTCTACTACAGCAGTGTGTTCCACTACAGCAGAGTGTTCTACTAAAGCAGTGTGTTCCACTACAGCAGAGTGTTCCACTACAGCAGAGTGTTCCACTACAGCAGAGTGTTCTACTACAGCAGAGTGTTCCACTACAGCAGAGTGTTCTACTACAGCAGAGTGTTCCACTACAGCAGAGTGTTCTACTACAGCAGAGTGTTCTACTACAGCAGTGTGTTCTACTACAGCAGAGTGTTCTACTACAGCAGTGTGTTCTACTACAGCAGAGTGTTCTACTACAGCAGAGTGTTCTACTACAGCAGTGTGTTCTACTACAGCAGAGTGTTCTACTACAGCAGAGTGTTCTACTACAGCAGAGTGTTCTACTACAGCAGAGTGTTCTACTACAGCAGAGTGTTCCACTACAGCAGAGTGTTCTACTACAGCAGAGTGTTCCACTACAGCAGAGTGTTCCACTACAGCAGTGTTCTACAGCAGTGTGTTCTACTACAGCAGAGTGTTCTACTACAGCAGAGTGTTCTACTACAGCAGTGTGTTCTACTACAGCAGTGTGTTCTACTACAGCAGAGTGTTCCACTACAGCAGAGTGTTCTACAGCAGAGTGTTCTACTACAGCAGTGTGTTCTACTACAGCAGAGTGTTCTACTACAGCAGAGTTTTCCACTACAGCAGAGTGTTCCACTACAGCAGAGTGTTCTAGAGCAGTGTGTTCTACTACAGCAGAGTGTTCTACTACAGCAGTGTGTTCTACTACAGCAGTGTGTTCTACTACAGCAGAGTGTTCCAATATAGCAGAGTGTTCTACTACAGCAGAGTGTTCTACTACAGCAGAGTGTTCTACTACAGCAGTGTGTTCTACAACAGCAGAGTGTTCTACTACAGCAGAGTGTTCTACTACAGCAGTGTGTTCTACTACAGCAGAGTTTTCCACTACAGCAGAGTGTTCTACAGCAGTGTGTTCTACTACAGCAGAGTGTTCTACTACAGCAGTGTGTTCTACTACAGCAGAGTGTTCCAATATAGCAGAGTGTTCTACTACAGCAGAGTGTTCTACTACAGCAGAGTGTTCTACTACAGCAGTGTGTTCTACAACAGCAGAGTGTTCTACTACAGCAGAGTGTTCTACTACAGCAGTGTGTTCTACTACAGCAGAGTGTTCTACTACAGCAGAGTGTTCTACAGCAGTGTGTTCTAATACAGCAGAGTGTTCTACTACAGCAGAGTGTTCTACTACAGCAGTGTGTTCTACTACAGCAGAGTGTTCTACTACAGCAGTGTGTTCTACTACAGCAGAGTGTTCTACAGCAGAGTGTTCTACTACAGCAGAGTGTTCTACAGCAGTGTGTTCTACTACAGCAGTGTGTTCTAATACAGCAGAGTGTTCTACTACAGCAGTGTGTTCTACTACAGCAGAGTGTTCTACTACAGCAGTGTGTTCTACTACAGCAGAGTGATCTACTACAGCAGTGTGTTCTACTACAGCAGAGTGTTCTACTACAGCAGAGTGTTCTACTACAGCAGAGTGTTCCACTACAGCAGTGTGTTCTACTACAGCAGTGTGTTCTACTACAGCAGAGTGATCTACTACAGCAGTGTGTTCTACTACAGCAGAGTGTTCTACTACAGCAGAGTGTTCTACTACAGCAGAGTGTTCTACTACAGCAGAGTGTTCCACTACAGCAGTGTGTTCTACTACAGCAGTGTGTTCTACTACAGCAGAGTGATCTACTACAGCAGTGTGTTCTACTACAGCAGAGTTTTCTACTACAGCAGAGTGTTCTACTACAGCAGAGTGTTCCACTACAGCAGAGTGTTCCACTACAGCAGTGTTCTACTACAGCAGTGTGTTCTACTACAGCAGTGTTCTACTACAGCAGTGTGTTCTACTACAGCAGTGTGTTCTACTACAGCAGTGTGTTCTACTACAGCAGTGTGTTCTACTACAGCAGAGTGTTCTACTACAGCAGTGTTCTACAGCAGAGTGTTCTACTACAGCAGTGTGTTCTACTACAGCAGAGTGTTCTACTACAGCAGTGTGTTCTACTACAGCATTGTGTTCTACTACAGCAGAGTGTTCTACTACAGCAGAGTGTTCTACTACAGCAGAGTGTTCTACTACAGCAGTGTGTTCCACTACAGCAGAGTGTTCTACTACAGCAGAGTGTTCTACTACAGCAGAATGTTCTACTACAGCAGTGTGTTCTACTACAGCAGAGTGTTCTACTACAGCAGAGTGTTCCACTACAGCAGAGTGTTCCACTACAGCAGAGTGTTCTACTACAGCAGAATGTTCTACTACAGCAGTGTGTTCTACTACAGCAGTGTGTTCCACTACAGCAGAGTGTTCTACTAAAGCAGTGTGTTCCACTACAGCAGAGTGTTCCACTACAGCAGAGTGTTCCACTACAGCAGAGTGTTCTACTACAGCAGAGTGTTCCACTACAGCAGAGTGTTCTACTACAGCAGAGTGTTCCACTACAGCAGAGTGTTCTACTACAGCAGAGTGTTCTACTACAGCAGTGTGTTCTACTACAGCAGAGTGTTCTACTACAGCAGTGTGTTCTACTACAGCAGAGTGTTCTACTACAGCAGAGTGTTCTACAGCAGTGTGTTCTAATACAGCAGAGTGTTCTACTACAGCAGTGTGTTCTACTACAGCAGTGTGTTCTACTAAAGCAGAGTGTTCTACTACAGCAGTGTGTTCTACTACAGCAGAGTGTTCTACAGCAGTGTGTTCTACTACAGCAGAGTGTTCTACTACAGCAGTGTGTTCTACTACAGCAGAGTGTTCTACTACAGCAGAGTGTTCTACTACAGCAGTGTGTTCTACTACAGCCGAGTGTTCTACAGCAGTGTTCTACAGCAGAGTGTTCTACTACAGCAGAGTGTTCTACTACAGCAGTGTGTTCTACTACAGCAGTGTGTTCTACTACAGCAGAGTGTTCTACTACAGCAGAGTGTTCCACTACAGCAGAGTGTTCTACAGCAGAGTGTTCTACTACAGCAGAGTGTTCTACTACAGCAGTGTGTTCTACTACAGCAGAGTGTTCTACTACAGCAGTGTGTTCCACTACAGCAGAGTGTTCTACTACAGCTGAGTGTTCTACTACAGCAGAGTGTTCTACTACAGCAGAGTGTTCCACTACAGCAGAGTGTTCTACTACAGCAGAGTGTTCTACTACAGCAGTGTGTTCTACTACAGCAGAGTGTTCTACTACAGCAGTGTTCTACTACAGCAGTGTGTTCTACTACAGCAGAGTGTTCCACTACAGCAGAGTGTTCTACTACAGCAGAGTGTTCTACTACAGCAGAGTGTTCTACAGCAGTGTTCTACAGCAGAGTGTTCTACTACAGCAGAGTGTTCTACTACAGCAGTGTGTTCTACTACAGCAGTGTGTTCTACTACAGCAGAGTGTTCTACTACAGCAGTGTGTTCCACTACAGCAGAGTGTTCTACTAGAGCAGTGTGTTCCACTACAGCAGAGTGTTCCACTACAGCAGAGTGTTCTACAGCAGAGTGTTCTACTACAGCAGAGTGTTCTACTACAGCAGAGTGTTCTACTACAGCAGTGTGTTCCACTACAGCAGAGTGTTCTACTACAGCAGAGTGTTCTACTACAGCAGAATGTTCTACTACAGCAGTGTGTTCTACTACAGCAGAGTGTTCTACTACAGCAGAGTGTTCCACTACAGCAGTGTTCCACTACAGCAGAGTGTTCTACTACAGCAGAATGTTCTACTACAGCAGTGTGTTCCACTACAGCAGAGTGTTCTACTACAGCAGTGTGTTCCACTACAGCAGAGTGTTCCACTACAGCAGAGTGTTCCACTACAGCAGAGTGTTCTACTACAGCAGAGTGTTCTACTACAGCAGAGTGTTCTACTACAGCAGAGTGTTCCACTACAGCAGAGTGTTCTACTACAGCAGTGTGTTCTACTACAGCAGAGTGTTCCACTACAGCAGTGTTCTACTACAGCAGAGTGTTCTACTACAGCAGAGTGTTCTACTACAGCAGAGTTTTCTACTACAGCAGAGTGTTCTACTACAGCAGAGTGTTCTACAGCAGTGTTCTACTACAGCAGAGTGTTCTACTACAGCAGAGTGTTCTACTACAGCAGTGTGTTCTACTACAGCAGTGTGTTCTACTACAGCAGTGTGTTCTACTACAGCAGAGTGTTCTACTACAGCAGAGTGTTCTACTACAGCAGTGTGTTCTACTACAGCAGTGTATTCTACTACAGCAGTGTGTTCTACTACAGCAGAGTGTTCTACTACAGCAGAGTGTTCTACTACAGCAGTGTGTTCTACTACAGCAGTGTGTTCTACTACAGCAGAGTGTTCTACTACAGCAGAGTGTTCTACAGCAGTGTGTTCTAATACAGCAGAGTGTTCTACTACAGCAGAGTGTTCTACTACAGCAGTGTGTTCTACTACAGCAGAGTGTTCTACTACAGCAGTGTGTTCTACTACAGCAGAGTGTTCTACAGCAGTGTGTTCTACTACAGCAGTGTGTTCTACTACAGCAGTGTGTTCTACTACAGCAGAGTGTTCTACTACAGCAGTGTGTTCTACTACAGCAGAGTGTTCTACTACAGCAGTGTGTTCTACTACAGCAGAGTGATCTACTACAGCAGTGTGTTCTACTACAGCAGAGTGTTCTACTACAGCAGAGTGTTCTACTACAGCAGAGTGTTCCACTACAGCAGTGTGTTCTACTACAGCAGTGTGTTCTACTACAGCAGAGTGATCTACTACAGCAGTGTGTTCTACTACAGCAGAGTGTTCTACTACAGCAGAGTGTTCTACTACAGCAGAGTGTTCCACTACAGCAGTGTGTTCTACTACAGCAGTGTGTTCTACTACAGCAGAGTGATCTACTACAGCAGTGTGTTCTACTACAGCAGAGTTTTCTACTACAGCAGAGTGTTCTACTACAGCAGAGTGTTCCACTACAGCAGTGTGTTCTACTACAGCAGTGTGTTCTACTACAGCAGAGTGTTCTACTACAGCAGTGTTCTACTACAGCAGTGTGTTCTACTACAGCAGTGTGTTCTACTACAGCAGTGTGTTCTACTACAGCAGTGTGTTCTACTACAGCAGAGTGTTCTACTACAGCAGTGTTCTACAGCAGAGTGTTCTACTACAGCAGTGTGTTCTACTACAGCAGAGTGTTCTACTACAGCAGTGTGTTCTACTACAGCATTGTGTTCTACTACAGCAGAGTGTTCTACTACAGCAGAGTGTTCTACTACAGCAGAGTGTTCTACTACAGCAGTGTGTTCCACTACAGCAGAGTGTTCTACTACAGCAGAGTGTTCTACTACAGCAGAATGTTCTACTACAGCAGTGTGTTCTACTACAGCAGAGTGTTCTACTACAGCAGAGTGTTCCACTACAGCAGAGTGTTCCACTACAGCAGAGTGTTCTACTACAGCAGAATGTTCTACTACAGCAGTGTGTTCTACTACAGCAGTGTGTTCCACTACAGCAGAGTGTTCTACTACAGCAGTGTGTTCCACTACAGCAGAGTGTTCCACTACAGCAGAGTGTTCCACTACAGCAGAGTGTTCTACTACAGCAGAGTGTTCCACTACAGCAGAGTGTTCTACTACAGCAGAGTGTTCCACTACAGCAGAGTGTTCTACTACAGCAGAGTGTTCTACTACAGCAGTGTGTTCTACTACAGCAGAGTGTTCTACTACAGCAGTGTGTTCTACTACAGCAGAGTGTTCTACTACAGCAGAGTGTTCTACAGCAGTGTGTTCTAATACAGCAGAGTGTTCTACTACAGCAGTGTGTTCTACTACAGCAGTGTGTTCTACTACAGCAGTGTGTTCTACTACAGCAGAGTGTTCTACTACAGCAGTGTGTTCTACTACAGCAGAGTGTTCTACAGCAGTGTGTTCTACTACAGCAGAGTGTTCTACTACAGCAGTGTGTTCTACTACAGCAGAGTGTTCTACTACAGCAGAGTGTTCTACTACAGCAGTGTGTTCTACTACAGCAGAGTGTTCTACAGCAGTGTTCTACAGCAGAGTGTTCTACTACAGCAGAGTGTTCTACTACAGCAGTGTGTTCTACTACAGCAGTGTGTTCTACTACAGCAGAGTGTTCTACTACAGCAGAGTGTTCCACTACAGCAGAGTGTTCTACAGCAGAGTGTTCTACTACAGCAGAGTGTTCTACTACAGCAGTGTGTTCTACTACAGCAGAGTGTTCTACTACAGCAGTGTGTTCCACTACAGCAGAGTGTTCTACTACAGCTGAGTGTTCTACTACAGCAGAGTGTTCTACTACAGCAGAGTGTTCCACTACAGCAGAGTGTTCTACTACAGCAGAGTGTTCTACTACAGCAGTGTGTTCTACTACAGCAGAGTGTTCTACTACAGCAGTGTTCTACTACAGCAGTGTGTTCTACTACAGCAGAGTGTTCCACTACAGCAGAGTGTTCTACTACAGCAGAGTGTTCTACTACAGCAGAGTGTTCTACTACAGCAGTGTGTTCTACTACAGCAGAGTGTTCTACTACAGCAGTGTTCTACTACAGCAGTGTGTTCCACTACAGCAGAGTGTTCTACTAGAGCAGTGTGTTCCACTACAGCAGAGTGTTCCACTACAGCAGAGTGTTCTACAGCAGAGTGTTCTACTACAGCAGAGTGTTCTACTACAGCAGAGTGTTCTACTACAGCAGTGTGTTCCACTACAGCAGAGTGTTCTACTACAGCAGAGTGTTCTACTACAGCAGAATGTTCTACTACAGCAGTGTGTTCTACTACAGCAGAGTGTTCTACTACAGCAGAGTGTTCCACTACAGCAGAGTGTTCCACTACAGCAGAGTGTTCTACTACAGCAGAATGTTCTACTACAGCAGTGTGTTCCACTACAGCAGAGTGTTCTACTACAGCAGAGTGTTCTACTACAGCAGAGTGTTCTACTACAGCAGAGTGTTCCACTACAGCAGAGTGTTCTACTACAGCAGTGTGTTCTACTATAGCAGAGTGTTCCACTACAGCAGTGTTCTACTACAGCAGAGTGTTCTACTACAGCAGAGTGTTCTACTACAGCAGAGTTTTCTACTACAGCAGAGTGTTCTACTACAGCAGAGTGTTCTACAGCAGTGTTCTACTACAGCAGAGTGTTCTACTACAGCAGAGTGTTCTACTACAGCAGTGTGTTCTACTACAGCAGTGTGTTCTACTACAGCAGTGTGTTCTACTACAGCAGAGTGTTCTACTACAGCAGAGTGTTCTACTACAGCAGTGTGTTCTACTACAGCAGTGTATTCTACTACAGCAGTGTGTTCTACTACAGCAGAGTGTTCTACTACAGCAGAGTGTTCTACTACAGCAGTGTGTTCTACTACAGCAGAGTGTTCTACAGCAGTGTGTTCTACTACAGCAGAGTGTTCTACTACAGCAGAGTGTTCTACTACAGCAGAGTGTTCCACTACAGCAGAGTGTTCTACAGCAGAGTGTTCTACTACAGCAGAGTGTTCTACTACAGCAGAGTGTTCCACTACAGCAGAGTGTTCTACTACAGCAGAGTGTTCTACCACAGCAGAGTGTTCCACTACAGCAGTGTTCTACTACAGCAGAGTGTTCTACTACAGCAGAGTGTTCTACTACAGCAGAGTGTTCCACTACAGCAGAGTGTTCTACTACAGCAGTGTGTTCTACTACAGCAGAGTGTTCTACTACAGCAGAGTGTTCCACTACAGCAGAGTGATCTACTACAGCAGAGTGTTCTACTACAGCAGTGTGTTCTACTACAGCAGAGTGTTCTACTACAGCAAAGTGTTCCACTACATCAGAGTGTTCCACTACAGCAGAGTGTTCTACAGCAGTGTGTTCTACTACAGCAGAGTGTTCTACTACAGCATCTACTACAGCAAAGTGTTCTACTACAGCAGAGTGTTCTACTACAGCAGAGTGTTCCACTACAGCAGAGTGTTCTACTACAGCAGTGTGTTCTACTACAGCAGAGTGTTCCACTACAGCAGTGTTCTACTACAGCAGAGTGTTCTACTACAGCAGAGTGTTCTACTACAGCAGAGTTGTCTACTACAGCAGAGTGTTCTACTACAGCAGAGTGTTCTACAGCAGTGTTCTACTACAGCAGAGTGTTCTACTACAGCAGAGTGTTCTACTACAGCAGTGTGTTCTACTACAGCAGTGTATTCTACTACAGCAGTGTGTTCTACTACAGCAGAGTGTTCCACTACAGCAGTGTGTTCTACTACAGCAGTGTATTCTACTACAGCAGTGTGTTCTACTACAGCAGAGTGTTCTACTACAGCAGAGTGTTCTACTACAGCAGAGTGTTCTACTACAGCAGAGTGTTCCACTACAGCAGAGTGTTCTACTACAGCAGAGTGTTCCACTACAGCAGAGTGTTCTACTACAGCAGAGTGTTCTACTACAGCAGTGTGTTCTACTACAGCAGAGTGTTCTACTACAGCAGAGTTTTCCACTACAGCAGAGTGTTCCACTACAGCAGAGTGTTCTACAGCAGTGTGTTCTACTACAGCAGTGTGTTCTACTACAGCAGAGTGTTCTACTACAGCAGTGTGTTCTACTACAGCAGAGTGTTCCAATATAGCAGAGTGTTCTACTACAGCAGAGTGTTCCACTACAGCAGAGTGTTCCACTACAGCAGAGTGTTCTACTACAGCAGAGTGTTCTACTACAGCAGAGTGTTCTACAGCAGTGTGTTCTACTACAGCAGAATGTTCTACTACAGCAGTGTGTTCTACTACAGCAGAGTTTTCTACTACAGCAGTGTTTTCTACTACAGCAGTGTGTTCTACTACAGCAGTGTGTTCTACTACAGCAGAGTGTTCTACTACAGCAGTGTGTTCTACTACAGCAGAGTGTTCTACTACAGCAGAGTGTTCCACTACAGCAGAGTGTTCTACAGCAGAGTGTTCTACTACAGCAGAGTGTTCTACTACAGCAGTGTGTTTTACTACAGCAGAGTGTTCTACTACAGCAGAGTGTTCCACTACAGCAGAGTGTTCTACTACAGCAGAGTGTTCTACTACAGCAGAGTGTTCTACTACAGCAGAGTGTTCTACTACAGCAGTGTGTTCCACTACAGCAGAGTGTTCCACTACAGCAGTGTTCTACAGCAGTGTGTTCTACTACAGCAGAGTGTTCTACTACAGCAGAGTGTTCTACTACAGCAGTGTGTTCTACTACAGCAGAGTGTTCCACTACAGCAGAGTGTTCTACAGCAGAGTGTTCTACTACAGCAGTGTGTTCTACTACAGCAGAGTGTTCTACTACAGCAGAGTGTTCTACTACAGCAGAGTGTTCTACAGCAGTGTGTTCTACTACAGCAGAGTGTTCTACTACAGCAGTGTGTTCTACTACAGCAGAGTGTTCCAATATAGCAGAGTGTTCTACTACAGCAGAGTGTTCTACTACAGCAGAGTGTTCAACTACAGCAGAGTGTTCCACTACAGCAGAGTGTTCTACTACAGCAGAGTGTTCTACTACAGCAGTGTGTTCTACTACAGCAGAGTGTTCTACTACAGCAGAGTGTTCTACTACAGCAGAGTGTTCTACTACAGCAGAGTGTTCTACAGCAGTGTGTTCTAATACAGCAGAGTGTTCTACTACAGCAGAGTGTTCTACTACAGCAGTGTGTTCTACTACAGCAGAGTGTTCTACTACAGCAGTGTGTTCTACTACAGCAGAGTGTTCTACAGCAGTGTGTTCTACTACAGCAGAGTGTTCTACTACAGCAGTGTGTTCTACTACAGCAGAGTGTTCTACAGCAGTGTGTTCTACTACAGCAGAGTGTTCTACTACAGCAGTGTGTTATACTACAGCAGAGTGTTCTACTACAGCAGTGTGTTCTACTACAGCAGAGTGTTCTACTACAGCAGTGTGTTCTACTACAGCAGAGTGTTCTACTACAGCAGTGTGTCCTACTACAGCAGAGTGTTCTACTACAGCAGAGTGTTCTACTACAGCAGAGTGTTCCACTACAGCAGTGTGTTCTACTACAGCAGTGTGTTCTACTACAGCAGAGTGTTCTACTACAGCAGTGTTCTACTACAGCAGTGTGTTCTACTACAGCAGTGTGTTCTACTACAGCAGAGTGTTCTACTACCGGAGAGTGTTCTACTACAGCAGAGTGTTCTACTACAGCAGAGTGTTCTACTACAGCAGTGTGTTCTACTACAGCAGTGTGTTCTACTACAGCAGAGTGTTCTACTACAGCAGTGTTCTACAGCAGAGTGTTCTACTACAGCAGTGTGTTCTACTACAGCAGTGTGTTCTACTACAGCAGAGTGTTCTACTACAGCAGAGTGTTCTACTACAGCAGTGTGTTCTACTACAGCAGAGTGTTCTACTACAGCAGAGTGTTCTACTACAGCAGTGTGTTCCACTACAGCAGAGTGTTCCACTACAGCAGAGTGTTCTACTACAGCAGAGTGTTCTACTACAGCAGAGTGTTCTACTACAGCAGTGTGTTCTACTACAGCAGAGTGTTCCACTACAGCAGAGTGTTCTACTACAGCAGAGTGTTCTACTACAGCAGAGTGTTCTACTACAGCAGTGTGTTCTACTACAGCAGAGTGTTCCACTACAGCAGAGTGTTCCACTACAGCAGAGTGTTCTACTACAGCAGAGTGTTCTACTACAGCAGTGTGTTCTACTACAGCAGAGTGTTCTACTACAGCAGTGTGTTCTACTACAGCAAAGTTTTCTACTACAGCAGAGTGTTCTACTACAGCAGAGTGTTCCATTACAGCAGTGTGTTCTACTACAGCAGTGTGTTCTACTACAGCAGAGTGTTCTACTACAGCAGTGTTCTACTACAGCAGTGTGTTCTACTACAGCAGTGTGTTCTACTACAGCAGAGTGTTCTACTACAGCAGAGTGTTCTACTACAGCAGTGTGTTCTACTACAGCAGTGTGTTCTACTACAGCAGAGTGTTCTACTACAGCAGTGTTCTACAGCAGAGTGTTCTACTACAGCAGTGTGTTCTACTACAGCAGTGTGTTCTACTACAGCAGAGTGTTCTACTACAGCAGTGTTCTACTACAGCAGTGTGTTCTACTACAGCAGTGTGTTCTACTACAGCAGAGTGTTCTACTACAGCAGAGTGTTCTACTACAGCAGAGTGTTCTACTACAGCAGTGTGTTCCACTACAGCAGAGTGTTCTACTACAGCAGAGTGTTCTACTACAGCAGAGTGTTCTACTACAGCAGTGTGTTCTACTATAGCAGAGTGTTCTACTACAGCAGAGTGTTCCACTACAGCAGAGTGTTCCACTACAGCAGAGTGTTCTACTACAGCAGAGTGTTCTACTACAGCAGAGTGTTCTACTACAGCAGTGTGTTCTACTACAGCAGAGTGTTCTACTACAGCAGTGTTCTACTACAGCAGTGTGTTCCACTACAGCAGAGTGTTCTACTACAGCAGTGTGTTCCACTACAGCAGAGTGTTCCACTACAGCAGAGTGTTCCACTACAGCAGAGTGTTCTACTACAGCAGAGTGTTCCACTACAGCAGAGTGTTCTACTACAGCAGAGTGTTCCACTACAGCAGAGTGTTCCACTACAGCAGAGTGTTCTACTACAGCAGTGTGTTCTACTACAGCAGAGTGTTCCACTACAGCAGAGTGTTCTACTACAGCAGTGTGTTCTACTACAGCAGAGTGTTCTACTACAGCAGAGTGTTCTACAGCAGTGTGTTCTAATACAGCAGAGTGTTCTACTACAGCAGTGTGTTCTACTACAGCAGTGTGTTCTACTACAGCAGTGTGTTCTACTACAGCAGAGTGTTCTACTACAGCAGTGTGTTCTACTACAGCAGAGTGTTCTACAGCAGTGTGTTCTACTACAGCAGAGTTTTCTACTACAGCAGTGTGTTCTACTACAGCAGTGTGTTCTACTACAGCAGAGTGTTCTACTACAGCAGTGTGTTCTACTACAGCAGAGTGTTCTACAGCAGTGTTCTACAGCAGAGTGTTCTACTACAGCAGTGTTCTACTACAGCAGTGTGTTCTACTACAGCAGTGTGTTCTACTACAGCAGAGTGTTCTACTACAGCAGAGTGTTCCACTACAGCAGAGTGTTCTACAGCAGAGTGTTCTACTACAGCAGAGTGTTCTACTACAGCAGTGTGTTCTACTACAGCAGAGTGTTCTACTACAGCAGTGTGTTCCACTACAGCAGAGTGTTCTACTACAGCTGAGTGTTCTACTACAGCAGAGTGTTCTACTACAGCAGAGTGTTCCACTACAGCAGAGTGTTCTACTACAGCAGAGTGTTCTACTACAGCAGTGTGTTCTACTACAGCAGAGTGTTCTACTACAGCAGTGTTCTACTACAGCAGTGTGTTCTACTACAGCAGAGTGTTCCACTACAGCAGAGTGTTCTACTACAGCAGAGTGTTCTACTACAGCAGAGTGTTCTACTACAGCAGTGTGTTCTACTACAGCAGAGTGTTCTACTACAGCAGTGTTCTACTACAGCAGTGTGTTCTACTACAGCAGAGTGTTCTACTACAGCAGAGTGTTCTACTACAGCTGAGTGTTCTACTACAGCAGTGTGTTCTACTACAGCAGTGTGTTCTACTACAGCAGAGTGTTCCATTACAGCAGAGTGTTCTACAGCAGAGTGTTCTACTACAGCAGAGTGTTCTACTACAGCAGTGTGTTCTACTACAGCAGAGTGTTCTACTACAGCAGAGTGTTCCACTACAGCAGAGTGTTCCACTACAGCAGAGTGATCTACTACAGCAGAGTGTTCTACTACAGCAGTGTGTTCTACTACAGCAGAGTGTTCTACTACAGCAGAGTGTTCCACTACATCAGAGTGTTCCACTACAGCAGAGTGTTCTACAGCAGTGTGTTCTACTACAGCAGAGTGTTCTACTACAGCAGAGTGTTCTACTACAGCAGAGTGTTCTACTACAGCAGAGTGTTCCACTACAGCAGAGTGTTCTACTACAGCAGTTTGTTCTACTACAGCAGAGTGTTCCACTACAGCAGTGTTCTACTACAGCAGAGTGTTCTACTACAGCAGAGTGTTCTACTACAGCAGTGTGTTCTACTACAGCAGTGTGTTCTACTACAGCAGAGTGTTCTACTACAGCAGTGTTCTACAGCAGAGTGTTCTACTACAGCAGTGTGTTCTACTACAGCAGTGTGTTCTACTACAGCAGAGTGTTCTACTACAGCAGTGTTCTACTACAGCAGTGTGTTCTACTACAGCAGTGTGTTCTACTACAGCAGAGTGTTCTACTACAGCAGTGTGTTCCACTACAGCAGAGTGTTCTACTACAGCAGAGTGTTCTACTACAGCAGTGTGTTCTACTACAGCAGAGTGTTCTACTACAGCAGAGTGTTCCACTACAGCAGAGTGTTCTACTACAGCAGAGTGTTCTACTACAGCAGAGTGTTCTACTACAGCAGTGTGTTCTACTACAGCAGTGTGTTCTACTACAGCAGAGTGTTCTACTACAGCAGTGTTCTACTACAGCTGTGTGTTCCACTACAGCAGAGTGTTCTACTACAGCAGTGTGTTCCACTACAGCAGAGTTTTCCACTACAGCAGAGTGTTCCACTACAGCAGAGTGTTCTACTACAGCAGAGTGTTCCACTACAGCAGAGTGTTCTACTACAGCAGAGTGTTCCACTACAGCAGAGTGTTCCACTACAGCAGAGTGTTCCATTACAGCAGAGTGTTCTACAGCAGAGTGTTCTACTACAGCAGAGTGTTCTACTACAGCAGTGTGTTCTACTACAGCAGAGTGTTCTACTACAGCAGAGTGTTCCACTACAGCAGAGTGATCTACTACAGCAGAGTGTTCTACTACAGCAGTGTGTTCTACTACAGCAGAGTGTTCTACTACAGCAGAGTGTTCCACTACATCAGAGTGTTCCACTACAGCAGAGTGTTCTACAGCAGTGTGTTCTACTACAGCAGAGTGTTCTACTACAGCAGAGTGTTCTACTACAGCAGAGTGTTCTACTACAGCAGAGTGTTCCACTACAGCAGAGTGTTCTACTACAGCAGTTTGTTCTACTACAGCAGAGTGTTCCACTACAGCAGTGTTCTACTACAGCAGAGTGTTCTACTACAGCAGAGTGTTCTACTACAGCAGTGTGTTCTACTACAGCAGTGTGTTCTACTACAGCAGAGTGTTCTACTACAGCAGTGTTCTACAGCAGAGTGTTCTACTACAGCAGTGTGTTCTACTACAGCAGTGTGTTCTACTACAGCAGAGTGTTCTACTACAGCAGTGTTCTACTACAGCAGTGTGTTCTACTACAGCAGTGTGTTCTACTACAGCAGAGTGTTCTACTACAGCAGTGTGTTCCACTACAGCAGAGTGTTCTACTACAGCAGAGTGTTCTACTACAGCAGTGTGTTCTACTACAGCAGAGTGTTCTACTACAGCAGAGTGTTCCACTACAGCAGAGTGTTCTACTACAGCAGAGTGTTCTACTACAGCAGAGTGTTCTACTACAGCAGTGTGTTCTACTACAGCAGAGTGTTCTACTACAGCAGTGTTCTACTACAGCTGTGTGTTCCACTACAGCAGAGTGTTCTACTACAGCAGTGTGTTCCACTACAGCAGAGTTTTCCACTACAGCAGAGTGTTCCACTACAGCAGAGTGTTCTACTACAGCAGAGTGTTCCACTACAGCAGAGTGTTCTACTACAGCAGAGTGTTCCACTACAGCAGAGTGTTCTACTACAGCAGAGTGTTCTACTACAGCAGTGTGTTCTACTACAGCAGAGTGTTCTACTACAGCAGTGTGTTTTACTACAGCAGAGTGTTCTACTACAGCAGAGTGTTCTACAGCAGTGTGTTCTAATACAGCAGAGTGTTCTACTACAGCAGTGTGTTCTACTACAGCAGTGTGTTCTACTACAGCAGAGTGTTCTACTACAGCAGTGTGTTCTACTACAGCAGAGTGTTCTACAGCAGTGTGTTCTACTACAGCAGAGTGTTCTACTACAGCAGTGTGTTCTACTACAGCAGAGTGTTCTACTACAGCAGTGTGTTCTACTACAGCAGAGTGTTCTACAGCAGTGTTCTACTACAGCAGAGTGTTCTACTACAGCAGTGTGTTCTACTACAGCAGTGTGTTCTACTACAGCAGAGTGTTCTACTACAGCAGAGTGTTCCACTACAGCAGAGTGTTCTACTACAGCAGAGTGTTCCACTACAGCAGAGTGTTCTACTACAGCAGAGTGTTCTACTACAGCAGAGTGTTCTACTACAGCAGTGTGTTCCACTACAGCAGAGTGTTCCACTACAGCAGTGTTCTACAGCAGTGTGTTCTACTACAGCAGAGTGTTCTACTACAGCAGAGTGTTCTACTACAGCAGTGTGTTCTACTACAGCAGTGTGTTCCACTACAGCAGAGTGTTCCACTACAGCAGTGTTCTACAGCAGTGTGTTCTACTACAGCAGAGTGTTCTACTACAGCAGAGTGTTCCACTACAGCAGAGTGTTCTACAGCAGAGTGTTCTACTACAGCAGTGTGTTCTACTACAGCAGAGTGTTCTACTACAGCAGAGTTTTCCACTACAGCAGAGTGTTCCACTACAGCAGAGTGTTCTACAGCAGTGTGTTCTACTACAGCAGAGTGTTCTACTACAGCAGTGTGTTCTACTACAGCAGAGTGTTCTACTACAGCAGTGTGTTCTACTACAGCAGAGTGTTCTACAGCAGTGTGTTCTACTACAGCAGAGTGTTCTACTACAGCAGTGTGTTCTACTACAGCAGTGTGTTCTACTACAGCAGAGTGTTCTACTACAGCAGTGTGTTCTACTACAGCAGAGTGTTCCACTACAGCAGTGTGTTCTACTACAGCAGTGTGTTCTACTACAGCAGAGTGTTCTACTACAGCAGTGTTCTACTACAGCAGTGTGTTCTACTACAGCAGTGTGTTCTACTACAGCAGAGTGTTCTACTACAGCAGAGTGTTCTACTACAGCAGAGTGTTCTACTACAGCAGAGTGTTCTACTACAGCAGTGTGTTCTACTACAGCAGAGTGTTCTACTACAGCAGTGTTCTACAGCAGAGTGTTCTACTACAGCAGTGTGTTCTACTACAGCAGTGTGTTCTACTACAGCAGAGTGTTCTACTACAGCAGAGTGTTCTACTACAGCAGTGTGTTCTACTACAGCAGAGTGTTCTACTACAGCAGAGTGTTCTACTACAGCAGTGTGTTCCACTACAGCAGAGTGTTCCACTACAGCAGAGTGTTCTACTACAGCAGAGTGTTCTACTACAGCAGAGTGTTCTACTACAGCAGTGTGTTCTACTACAGCAGAGTGTTCTACTACAGCAGAGTGTTCCACTACAGCAGAGTGTTCTACTACAGCAGAGTGTTCTACTACAGCAGTGTGTTCTACTACAGCAGAGTGTTCTACTACAGCAGTGTGTTCTACTACAGCAGAGTGTTCTACTACAGCAGAGTGTTCTACAGCAGTGTGTTCTAATACAGCAGAGTGTTCTACTACAGCAGTGTGTTCTACTACAGCAGTGTGTTCTACTACAGCAGAGTGTTCTACTACAGCAGTGTGTTCTACTACAGCAGAGTGTTCTACAGCAGTGTGTTCTACTACAGCAGAGTGTTCTACTACAGCAGTGTGTTCTACTACAGCAGTGTGTTCTACTACAGCAGAGTGTTCTACTACAGCAGTGTGTTCAACTACAGCAGAGTGTTCTACAGCAGTGTTCTACAGCAGAGTGTTCTACTACAGCAGAGTGTTCTACTACAGCAGTGTGTTCTACTACAGCAGTGTGTTCTACTACAGCAGAGTGTTCTACTACAGCAGAGTGTTCCACTACAGCAGAGTGTTCTACAGCAGAGTGTCCTACTACAGCAGAGTGTTCTACTACAGCAGTGTGTTCTACTACAGCAGAGTGTTCTACTACAGCAGTGTGTTCCACTACAGCAGAGTGTTCTACTACAGCTGAGTGTTCTACTACAGCAGAGTGTTCTACTACAGCAGAGTGTTCCACTACAGCAGAGTGTTCTACTACAGCAGAGTGTTCTACTACAGCAGTGTGTTCTACTACAGCAGAGTGTTCTACTACAGCAGTGTTCTACTACAGCAGTGTGTTCTACTACAGCAGAGTGTTCCACTACAGCAGAGTGTTCTACTACAGCAGAGTGTTCTACTACAGCAGAGTGTTCTACTACAGCAGTGTGTTCTACTACAGCAGAGTGTTCTACTACAGCAGTGTTCTACTACAGCAGTGTGTTCCACTACAGCAGAGTGTTCTACTACAGCAGAGTGTTCTACTACAGCAGAGTGTTCCACTACAGCAGAGTGTTCTACTACAGCAGAGTGTTCTACTACAGCAGAGTGTTCCACTACAGCAGAGTGTTCTACTACAGCAGAGTGTTCTACTACAGCAGAGTGTTCTACTACAGCAGTGTGTTCTACTACAGCAGAGTGTTCTACTACAGCAGATTGTTCCACTACAGCAGAGTGTTCCACTACAGCAGAGTGTTCTACTACAGCAGAGTGTTCTACTACAGCAGTGTGTTCTACTACAGCAGAGTGTTCTACTACAGCAGTGTTCTACTACAGCAGTGTGTTCTACTACAGCAGAGTGTTCCACTACAGCAGAGTGTTCTACTACAGCAGAGTGTTCTACTACAGCAGTGTGTTCTACTACAGCAGAGTGTTCTACTACAGCAGTGTTCTACTACAGCAGTGTGTTCCACTATAGCAGAGTGTTCTACTACAGCAGTGTGTTCCACTACAGCAGAGTGTTCCACTACAGCAGAGTGTTCTACTACAGCAGAGTGTTCTACTACAGCAGAGTGTTCCACTACAGCAGAGTGTTCTACTACAGCAGAGTGTTCTACTACAGCAGAGTGTTCTACTACAGCAGTGTGTTCTACTACAGCAGTGTGTTCTACTACAGCAGAGTGTTCCATTACAGCAGAGTGTTCTACAGCAGAGTGTTCTACTACAGCAGAGTGTTCTACTACAGCAGTGTGTTCTACTACAGCAGAGTGTTCCACTACAGCAGAGTGTTCCACTACAGCAGAGTGTTCCACTACAGCAGAGTGATCTACTACAGCAGAGTGTTCTACTACAGCAGTGTGTTCTACTACAGCAGGGTGTTCTACTACAGCAGAGTGTTCCACTACATCAGAGTGTTCCACTACAGCAGAGTGTTCTACAGCAGTGTGTTCTACTACAGCAGAGTGTTCTACTACAGCAGAGTGTTCTACTACAGCAGTGTGTTCTACTACAGCAGTGTATTCTACTACAGCAGTGTGTTCTACTACAGCAGAGTGTTCTACTACAGCAGTGTTCTACTACAGCAGTGTGTTCTACTACAGCAGTGTTCTACTACAGCAGTGTGTTCTACTACAGCAGAGTGTTCCAATATAGCAGAGTGTTCTACTACAGCAGAGTGTTCCACTACAGCAGAGTGTTCTACAGCAGAGTGTTCTACTACAGCAGAGTGTTCTACTACAGCAGTGTGTTTTACTACAGCAGAGTGTTCTACTACAGCAGAGTGTTCTACTACAGCAGTGTGTTCTACTACAGCAGAGTGTTCTACTACAGCAGAGTGTTCCACTACAGCAGAGTGTTCTACAGCAGAGTGTTCTACTACAGCAGAGTGTTCTACTACAGCAGTGTGTTTTACTACAGCAGAGTGTTCTACTACAGCAGAGTGTTCCACTACAGCAGAGTGTTCTACTACAGCAGAGTGTTCTACTACAGCAGAGTGTTCTACTACAGCAGAGTGTTCTACTACAGCAGTGTGTTCCACTACAGCAGAGTGTTCCACTACAGCAGTGTTCTACAGCAGTGTGTTCTACTACAGCAGAGTGTTCTACTACAGCAGAGTGTTCTACTACAGCAGTGTGTTCTACTACAGCAGAGTGTTCCACTACAGCAGAGTGTTCTACAGCAGAGTGTTCTACTACAGCAGTGTGTTCTACTACAGCAGAGTGTTCTACTACAGCAGAGTTTTCCACTACAGCAGAGTGTTCCACTACAGCAGAGTGTTCTACAGCAGTGTTTTCTACTACAGCAGAGTGTTCTACTACAGCAGAGTGTTCTACTACAGCAGTGTGTTCTACTACAGCAGAGTGTTCTACTACAGCAGAGTGTTCTACTACAGCAGAGTGTTCTACTACAGCAGTGTGTTCTACAACAGCAGAGTGTTCTACAGCAGTGTGTTCTACTACAGCAGAGTGTTCTACTACAGCAGTGTGTTCTACTACAGCAGTGTGTTCTACTACAGCAGAGTGTTCTACTACAGCAGTGTGTTCTACTACAGCAGAGTGTTCCACTACAGCAGTGTGTTCTACTACAGCAGTGTGTTCTACTACAGCAGAGTGTTCTACTACAGCAGTGTTCTACTACAGCAGTGTGTTCTACTACAGCAGAGTGTTCTACTACAGCAGAGTGTTCTACTACAGCAGAGTGTTCTACTACAGCAGTGTGTTCCACTACAGCAGTGTGTTCTACTACAGCAGAGTGTTCTACTACAGCAGAGTGTTCTACTACAGCAGTGTGTTCCACTACAGCAGAGTGTTCCACTACAGCAGAGTGTTCTACTACAGCAGAGTGTTCTACTACAGCAGAGTGTTCTACTACAGCCGTGTGTTCTACTACAGCAGAGTGTTCTACTACAGCAGAGTGTTCCACTACAGCAGAGTGTTCTACTACAGCAGAGTGTTCTACTACAGCAGTGTGTTCTACTACAGCAGAGTGTTCTACTACAGCAGAGTGTTCCACTACAGCAGTGTGTTCCACTACAGCAGAGTGTTCTACTACAGCAGTGTGTTCCACTACAGCAGAGTGTTCTACTACAGCAGAGTGTTCTACTACAGCAGTGTGTTCTACTACAGCAGAGTGTTCTACTACAGCAGAGTGTTCTACTACAGCAGAGTGTTCTACTACAGCAGAGTGTTCTACTACAGCAGTGTGTTCCACTACAGCAGTGTGTTCTACTACAGCAGAGTGTTCTACTACAGCAGAGTGTTCTACTACAGCAGTGTGTTCCACTACAGCAGAGTGTTCCACTACAGCAGAGTGTTCTACTACAGCAGAGTGTTCTACTACAGCAGAGTGTTCTACTACAGCAGTGTGTTCTACTACAGCAGAGTGTTCTACTACAGCAGAGTGTTCCACTACAGCAGAGTGTTCTACTACAGCAGAGTGTTCTACTACAGCAGTGTGTTCTACTACAGCAGAGTGTTCTACTACAGCAGAGTGTTCCACTACAGCAGTGTGTTCCACTACAGCAGAGTGTTCTACTACAGCAGTGTGTTCCACTACAGCAGAGTGTTCTACTACAGCAGTGTTCCACTACAGCAGAGTGTTCTACTACAGCAGAGTGTTCTACTACAGCAGAGTGTTCCACTACAGCAGAGTGTTCCACTACAGCAGAGTGTTCTACTACAGCAGTGTTCCACTACAGCAGAGTGTTCTACTACAGCAGAGTGTTCCACTACAGCAGAGTGTTCTACTACAGCAGAGTGTTCTACTACAGCAGTGTGTTCTACTACAGCAGAGTGTTCTACTACAGCAGAGTGTTCTACAGCAGTGTGTTCTAATACAGCAGAGTGTTCTACTACAGCAGTGTGTTCTACTACAGCAGTGTGTTCTACGACAGCAGAGTGTTCTACTACAGCAGTGTGTTCTACTACAGCAGAGTGTTCTACAGCAGTGTGTTCTACTACAGCAGAGTGTTCTACTACAGCAGTGTGTTCTACTACAGCAGTGTGTTCTACTACAGCAGAGTGTTCTACTACAGCAGAGTTTTCCACTACAGCAGAGTGTTCCACTACAGCAGAGTGTTCTACAGCAGTGTTCTACAGCAGAGTGTTCTACTACAGCAGAGTGTTCTACTACAGCAGTGTGTTCTACTACAGCAGTGTGTTCTACTACAGCAGAGTGTTCTACTACAGCAGAGTGTTCCACTACAGCAGAGTGTTCTACAGCAGAGTGTCCTACTACAGCAGAGTGTTCTACTACAGCAGTGTGTTCTACTACAGCAGAGTGTTCTACTACAGCAGTGTGTTCCACTACAGCAGAGTGTTCTACTACAGCTGAGTGTTCTACTACAGCAGAGTGTTCTACTACAGCAGAGTGTTCCACTACAGCAGAGTGTTCTACTACAGCAGAGTGTTCTACTACAGCAGTGTGTTCTACTACAGCAGAGTGTTCTACTACAGCAGAGTGTTCCACTACAGCAGAGTGTTCTACTACAGCAGAGTGTTCTACTACAGCAGAGTGTTCTACTACAGCAGTGTGTTCTACTACAGCAGAGTGTTCTACTACAGCAGTGTTCTACTACAGCAGTGTGTTCCACTACAGCAGAGTGTTCTACTACAGCAGAGTGTTCTACTACAGCAGAGTGTTCCACTACAGCAGAGTGTTCTACTACAGCAGAGTGTTCTACTACAGCAGAGTGTTCCACTACAGCAGAGTGTTCTACTACAGCAGAGTGTTCTACTACAGCAGAGTGTTCTACTACAGCAGTGTGTTCTACTACAGCAGAGTGTTCTACTACAGCAGATTGTTCCACTACAGCAGAGTGTTCCACTACAGCAGAGTGTTCTACTACAGCAGAGTGTTCTACTACAGCAGTGTGTTCTACTACAGCAGAGTGTTCTACTACAGCAGTGTTCTACTACAGCAGTGTGTTCTACTACAGCAGAGTGTTCCACTACAGCAGAGTGTTCTACTACAGCAGAGTGTTCTACTACAGCAGAGTGTTCTACTACAGCAGTGTGTTCTACTACAGCAGAGTGTTCTACTACAGCAGTGTTCTACTACAGCAGAGTGTTCCACTACAGCAGAGTGTTCTACTACAGCAGAGTGTTCTACTACAGCAGTGTGTTCTACTACAGCAGAGTGTTCTACTACAGCAGAGTGTTCTACAGCAGTGTGTTCTAATACAGCAGAGTGTTCTACTACAGCAGTGTGTTCTACTACAGCAGTGTGTTCTACGACAGCAGAGTGTTCTACTACAGCAGTGTGTTCTACTACAGCAGAGTGTTCTACAGCAGTGTGTTCTACTACAGCAGAGTGTTCTACTACAGCAGTGTGTTCTACTACAGCAGTGTGTTCTACTACAGCAGAGTGTTCTACTACAGCAGAGTTTTCCACTACAGCAGAGTGTTCCACTACAGCAGAGTGTTCTACAGCAGTGTTCTACAGCAGAGTGTTCTACTACAGCAGAGTGTTCTACTACAGCAGTGTGTTCTACTACAGCAGTGTGTTCTACTACAGCAGAGTGTTCTACTACAGCAGAGTGTTCCACTACAGCAGAGTGTTCTACAGCAGAGTGTCCTACTACAGCAGAGTGTTCTACTACAGCAGTGTGTTCTACTACAGCAGAGTGTTCCACTACAGCAGAGTGTTCTACTACAGCAGAGTGTTCTACTACAGCAGTGTGTTCTACTACAGCAGAGTGTTCTACTACAGCAGTGTTCTACTACAGCAGTGTGTTCTACTACAGCAGAGTGTTCCACTACAGCAGAGTGTTCTACTACAGCAGAGTGTTCTACTACAGCAGTGTGTTCTACTACAGCAGAGTGTTCTACTACAGCAGTGTTCTACTACAGCAGTGTGTTCCACTACAGCAGAGTGTTCTACTACAGCAGAGTGTTCTACTACAGCAGAGTGTTCCACTACAGCAGAGTGTTCTACTACAGCAGAGTGTTCTACTACAGCAGAGTGTTCCACTACAGCAGAGTGTTCTACTACAGCAGAGTGTTCTACTACAGCAGAGTGTTCTACTACAGCAGTGTGTTCTACTACAGCAGAGTGTTCTACTACAGCAGATTGTTCCACTACAGCAGAGTGTTCCACTACAGCAGAGTGTTCTACTACAGCAGAGTGTTCTACTACAGCAGTGTGTTCTACTACAGCAGAGTGTTCTACTACAGCAGTGTTCTACTACAGCAGTGTGTTCTACTACAGCAGAGTGTTCCACTACAGCAGAGTGTTCTACTACAGCAGAGTGTTCTACTACAGCAGAGTGTTCTACTACAGCAATGTGTTCTACTACAGCAGAGTGTTCTACTACAGCAGTGTTCTACTACAGCAGTGTGTTCCACTACAGCAGAGTGTTCTACTACAGCAGTGTGTTCCACTACAGCAGAGTGTTCCACTACAGCAGAGTGTTCTACTACAGCAGAGTGTTCTACTACAGCAGAGTGTTCCACTACAGCAGAGTGTTCTACTACAGCAGAGTGTTCTACTACAGCAGAGTGTTCTACTACAGCAGTGTGTTCTACTACAGCAGTGTGTTCTACTACAGCAGAGTGTTCCATTACAGCAGAGTGTTCTACTACAGCAGAGTGTTCTACTACAGCAGTGTGTTCTACTACAGCAGAGTGTTCTACTACAGCAGAGTGTTCCACTACAGCAGAGTGTTCCACTACAGCAGAGTGATCTACTACAGCAGAGTGTTCTACTACAGCAGTGTGTTCTACTACAGCAGGGTGTTCTACTACAGCAGAGTGTTCCACTACATCAGAGTGATCTACTACAGCAGAGTGTTCTACTACAGCAGTGTGTTCTACTACAGCAGAGTGTTCTACTACAGCAAAGTGTTCCACTACAGCAGAGTGTTCTACAGCAGTGTGTTCTACTACAGCAGAGTGTTCTACAGCAGTGTTCTACAGCAGAGTGTTCTACTACAGCAGAGTGTTCTACTACAGCACAGTGTTCTACTACAGCAGAGTGTTCTACTACAGCAGAGTGTTCTACAGCAGTGTGTTCTAATACAGCAGAGTGTTCTACTACAGCAGAGTGTTCTACTACAGCAGTGTGTTCTACTACAGCAGTGTGTTCTACTACAGCAGAGTGTTCTACTACAGCAGAGTGTTCTACTACAGCAGAGTGTTCTACTACAGCAGAGTGTTCTACTACAGCAGAGTGTTCCACTACAGCAGAGTGTTCTACAGCAGAGTGTTCTACTACAGCAGAGTGTTCTACTACAGCAGAGTGTTCCACTACAGCAGAGTGTTCTACTACAGCAGAGTGTTCTACTACAGCAGAGTGTTCCACTACAGCAGTGTTCTACTACAGCAGAGTGTTCTACTACAGCAGAGTGTTCCACTACAGCAGAGTGTTCTACTACAGCAGTGTGTTCTACTACAGCAGAGTGTTCTACTACAGCAGAGTGTTCCACTACAGCAGAGTGATCTACTACAGCAGAGTGTTCTACTACAGCAGTGTGTTCTACTACAGCAGAGTGTTCTACTACAGCAAAGTGTTCCACTACATCAGAGTGTTCCACTACAGCAGAGTGTTCTACAGCAGTGTGTTCTACTACAGCAGAGTGTTCTACTACAGCAGAGTGTTCTACTACAGCAGAGTGTTCTACTACAGCAGAGTGTTCCACTACAGCAGAGTGTTCTACTACAGCAGTGTGTTCTACTACAGCAGAGTGTTCCACTACAGCAGTGTTCTACTACAGCAGAGTGTTCTACTACAGCAGAGTGTTCTACTACAGCAGAGTTGTCTACTACAGCAGTGTTCTACTACAGCAGAGTGTTCTACTACAGCAGAGTGTTCTACAGCAGTGTTCTACTACAGCAGAGTGTTCTACTACAGCAGAGTGTTCTACTACAGCAGTGTGTTCTACTACAGCAGTGTATTCTACTACAGCAGTGTGTTCTACTACAACAGAGTGTTCTACTACAGCAGTGTTCTACTACAGCAGTGTGTTCTACTACAGCAGTGTTCTACTACAGCAGTGTGTTCTACTACAGCAGAGTGTTCCAATATAGCAGAGTGTTCTACTACAGCAGAGTGTTCCACTACAGCAGAGTGTTCTACAGCAGAGTGTTCTACTACAGCAGAGTGTTCTACTACAGCAGTGTGTTTTACTACAGCAGAGTGTTCTACAACAGCAGAGTGTTCTACTACAGCAGAGTGTTCCACTACAGCAGAGTGTTCTACAGCAGAGTGTTCTACTACAGCAGAGTGTTCTACTACAGCAGTGTGTTTTACTACAGCAGAGTGTTCTACTACAGCAGAGTGTTCCACTACAGCAGAGTGTTCTACTACAGCAGAGTGTTCTACTACAGCAGTGTGTTCTACAGCAGAGTGTTCTACTACAGCAGAGTGTTCTACTACAGCAGTGTGTTTTACTACAGCAGAGTGTTCTACTACAGCAGAGTGTTCCACTACAGCAGAGTGTTCTACTACAGCAGAGTGTTCTACTACAGCAGAGTGTTCTACTACAGCAGAGTGTTCTACTACAGCAGTGTGTTCCACTACAGCAGAGTGTTCCACTACAGCAGAGTGTTCTACAGCAGTGTGTTCTACTACAGCAGAGTGTTCTACTACAGCAGAGTGTTCTACTACAGCAGTGTGTTCTACTACAGCAGAGTGTTCCACTACAGCAGAGTGTTCTACAGCAGAGTGTTCTACTACAGCAGTGTGTTCTACTACAGCAGAGTGTTCTACTACAGCAGAGTTTTCCACTACAGCAGAGTGTTCCACTACAGCAGAGTGTTCTACAGCAGTGTGTTCTACTACAGCAGAGTGTTCTACTACAGCAGTGTGTTCTACTACAGCAGAGTGTTCTACTACAGCAGTGTGTTCTACAACAGCAGAGTGTTCTACAGCAGTGTGTTCTACTACAGCAGTGTGTTCTACTACAGCAGTGTGTTCTACTACAGCAGAGTGTTCTACTACAGCAGTGTGTTCTACTACAGCAGAGTGTTCCACTACAGCAGTGTGTTCTACTACAGCAGTGTGTTCTACTACAGCAGAGTGTTCTACTACAGCAGTGTTCTACTACAGCAGTGTGTTCTACTACAGCAGTGTGTTCTACTACAGCAGAGTGTTCTACTACAGCAGAGTGTTCTACTACAGCAGAGTGTTCTACTACAGCAGAGTGTTCTACTACAGCAGTGTGTTCCACTACAGCAGTGTGTTCTACTACAGCAGAGTGTTCTACTACAGCAGAGTGTTCTACTACAGCAGTGTGTTCCACTACAGCAGAGTGTTCCACTACAGCAGAGTGTTCTACTACAGCAGAGTGTTCTACTACAGCAGAGTGTTCTACTACAGCAGTGTGTTCTACTACAGCAGAGTGTTCTACTACAGCAGAGTGTTCCACTACAGCAGAGTGTTCTACTACAGCAGAGTGTTCTACTACAGCAGTGTGTTCTACTACAGCAGAGTGTTCTACTACAGCAGAGTGTTCCACTACAGCAGTGTGTTCCACTACAGCAGAGTGTTCTACTACAGCAGTGTGTTCCACTACAGCAGAGTGTTCCACTACAGCAGAGTGTTCCACTACAGCAGAGTGTTCTACTACAGCAGTGTTCCACTACATCAGAGTGTTCTACTACAGCAGAGTGTTCCACTACAGCAGAGTGTTCTACAGCAGAGTGTTCTACTACAGCAGAGTGTTCTACTACAGAGTGTGTTTTACTACAGCAGAGTGTTCTACAACAGCAGAGTGTTCTACTACAGCAGAGTGTTCCACTACAGCAGAGTGTTCTACAGCAGAGTGTTCTACTACAGCAGAGTGTTCTACTACAGCAGTGTGTTTTACTACAGCAGAGTGTTCTACTACAGCAGAGTGTTCCACTACAGCAGAGTGTTCTACTACAGCAGAGTGTTCTACTACAGCAGTGTGTTCTACAGCAGAGTGTTCTACTACAGCAGAGTGTTCTACTACAGCAGTGTGTTTTACTACAGCAGAGTGTTCTACTACAGCAGAGTGTTCCACTACAGCAGAGTGTTCTACTACAGCAGAGTGTTCTACTACAGCAGAGTGTTCAACTACAGCAGAGTGTTCTAATACAGCAGAGTGTTCTACTACAGCAGTGTGTTCTACTACAGCAGTGTGTTCTACGACAGCAGAGTGTTCTACTACAGCAGTGTGTTCTACTACAGCAGAGTGTTCTACAGCAGTGTGTTCTACTACAGCAGAGTGTTCTACTACAGCAGTGTGTTCTACTACAGCAGTGTGTTCTACTACAGCAGAGTGTTCTACTACAGCAGAGTTTTCCACTACAGCAGAGTGTTCCACTACAGCAGAGTGTTCTACAGCAGTGTTCTACAGCAGAGTGTTCTACTACAGCAGAGTGTTCTACTACAGCAGTGTGTTCTACTACAGCAGTGTGTTCTACTACAGCAGAGTGTTCTACTACAGCAGAGTGTTCCACTACAGCAGAGTGTTCTACAGCAGAGTGTCCTACTACAGCAGAGTGTTCTACTACAGCAGTGTGTTCTACTACAGCAGAGTGTTCTACTACAGCAGTGTGTTCCACTACAGCAGAGTGTTCTACTACAGCTGAGTGTTCTACTACAGCAGAGTGTTCTACTACAGCAGAGTGTTCCACTACAGCAGAGTGTTCTACTACAGCAGAGTGTTCTACTACAGCAGTGTGTTCTACTACAGCAGAGTGTTCTACTACAGCAGTGTTCTACTACAGCAGTGTGTTCTACTACAGCAGAGTGTTCCACTACAGCAGAGTGTTCTACTACAGCAGAGTGTTCTACTACAGCAGAGTGTTCTACTACAGCAGTGTGTTCTACTACAGCAGAGTGTTCTACTACAGCAGTGTTCTACTACAGCAGTGTGTTCCACTACAGCAGAGTGTTCTACTACAGCAGAGTGTTCTACTACAGCAGAGTGTTCCACTACAGCAGAGTGTTCTACTACAGCAGAGTGTTCTACTACAGCAGAGTGTTCCACTACAGCAGAGTGTTCTACTACAGCAGAGTGTTCTACTACAGCAGAGTGTTCTACTACAGCAGTGTGTTCTACTACAGCAGAGTGTTCTACTACAGCAGATTGTTCCACTACAGCAGAGTGTTCCACTACAGCAGAGTGTTCTACTACAGCAGAGTGTTCTACTACAGCAGTGTGTTCTACTACAGCAGAGTGTTCTACTACAGCAGTGTTCTACTACAGCAGTGTGTTCTACTACAGCAGAGTGTTCCACTACAGCAGAGTGTTCTACTACAGCAGAGTGTTCTACTACAGCAGAGTGTTCTACTACAGCAGTGTGTTCTACTACAGCAGAGTGTTCTACTACAGCAGTGTTCTACTACAGCAGAGTGTTCCACTACAGCAGAGTGTTCTACTACAGCAGAGTGTTCTACTACAGCAGAGTGTTCTACAGCAGTGTGTTCTAATACAGCAGAGTGTTCTACTACAGCAGTGTGTTCTACTACAGCAGTGTGTTCTACGACAGCAGAGTGTTCTACTACAGCAGTGTGTTCTACTACAGCAGAGTGTTCTACAGCAGTGTGTTCTACTACAGCAGAGTGTTCTACTACAGCAGTGTGTTCTACTACAGCAGTGTGTTCTACTACAGCAGAGTGTTCTACTACAGCAGAGTGTTCCACTACAGCAGAGTGTTCCACTACAGCAGAGTGTTCTACAGCAGAGTGTCCTACTACAGCAGAGTGTTCTACTACAGCAGTGTGTTCTACTACAGCAGAGTGTTCCACTACAGCAGAGTGTTCTACTACAGCAGAGTGTTCTACTACAGCAGTGTGTTCTACTACAGCAGAGTGTTCTACTACAGCAGTGTTCTACTACAGCAGTGTGTTCTACTACAGCAGAGTGTTCCACTACAGCAGAGTGTTCTACTACAGCAGAGTGTTCTACTACAGCAGAGTGTTCTACTACAGCAGTGTGTTCTACTACAGCAGAGTGTTCTACTACAGCAGTGTTCTACTACAGCAGTGTGTTCCACTACAGCAGAGTGTTCTACTACAGCAGAGTGTTCTACTACAGCAGAGTGTTCCACTACAGCAGAGTGTTCTACTACAGCAGAGTGTTCTACTACAGCAGAGTGTTCCACTACAGCAGAGTGTTCTACTACAGCAGAGTGTTCTACTACAGCAGAGTGTTCTACTACAGCAGTGTGTTCTACTACAGCAGAGTGTTCTACTACAGCAGATTGTTCCACTACAGCAGAGTGTTCCACTACAGCAGAGTGTTCTACTACAGCAGAGTGTTCTACTACAGCAGTGTGTTCTACTACAGCAGAGTGTTCTACTACAGCAGTGTTCTACTACAGCAGTGTGTTCTACTACAGCAGAGTGTTCCACTACAGCAGAGTGTTCTACTACAGCAGAGTGTTCTACTACAGCAGAGTGTTCTACTACAGCAGTGTGTTCTACTACAGCAGAGTGTTCTACTACAGCAGTGTTCTACTACAGCAGTGTGTTCCACTACAGCAGAGTGTTCTACTACAGCAGTGTGTTCCACTACAGCAGAGTGTTCCACTACAGCAGAGTGTTCTACTACAGCAGAGTGTTCTACTACAGCAGAGTGTTCCACTACAGCAGAGTTTTCTACTACAGCAGAGTGTTCTACTACAGCAGAGTGTTCTAATACAGCAGTGTGTTCTACTACAGCAGTGTGTTCTACTACAGCAGAGTGTTCCATTACAGCAGAGTGTTCTACTACAGCAGAGTGTTCTACTACAGCAGTGTGTTCTACTACAGCAGAGTGTTCTACTACAGCAGAGTGTTCCACTACAGCAGAGTGTTCCACTACAGCAGAGTGATCTACTACAGCAGAGTGTTCTACTACAGCAGTGTGTTCTACTACAGCAGGGTGTTCTACTACAGCAGAGTGTTCCACTACATCAGAGTGATCTACTACAGCAGAGTGTTCTACTACAGCAGTGTGTTCTACTACAGCAGAGTGTTCTACTACAGCAAAGTGTTCCACTACAGCAGAGTGTTCTACAGCAGTGTGTTCTACTACAGCAGAGTGTTCTACAGCAGTGTTCTACAGCAGAGTGTTCTACTACAGCAGAGTGTTCTACTACAGCACAGTGTTCTACTACAGCAGAGTGTTCTACTACAGCAGAGTGTTCCACTACAGCAGAGTGATCTACTACAGCAGAGTGTTCTACTACAGCAGTGTGTTCTACTACAGCAGAGTGTTCTACTACAGCAAAGTGTTCCACTACATCAGAGTGTTCCACTACAGTAGAGTGTTCTACAGCAGTGTGTTCTACTACAGCAGAGTGTTCTACTACAGCAGAGTGTTCTACTACAGCAGAGTGTTCTACTACAGCAGAGTGTTCCACTACAGCAGAGTGTTCTACTACAGCAGTGTGTTCTACTACAGCAGAGTGTTCCACTACAGCAGTGTTCTACTACAGCAGAGTGTTCTACTACAGCAGAGTGTTCTACTACAGCAGAGTTGTCTACTACAGCAGTGTTCTACTACAGCAGAGTGTTCTACTACAGCAGAGTGTTCTACAGCAGTGTTCTACTACAGCAGAGTGTTCTACTACAGCAGAGTGTTCTACTACAGCAGTGTGTTCTACTACAGCAGTGTATTCTACTACAGCAGTGTGTTCTACTACAACAGAGTGTTCTACTACAGCAGTGTTCTACTACAGCAGTGTGTTCTACTACAGCAGTGTTCTACTACAGCAGTGTGTTCTACTACAGCAGAGTGTTCCAATATAGCAGAGTGTTCTACTACAGCAGAGTGTTCCACTACAGCAGAGTGTTCTACAGCAGAGTGTTCTACTACAGCAGAGTGTTCTACTACAGCAGTGTGTTTTACTACAGCAGAGTGTTCTACAACAGCAGAGTGTTCTACTACAGCAGAGTGTTCCACTACAGCAGAGTGTTCTACAGCAGAGTGTTCTACTACAGCAGAGTGTTCTACTACAGCAGTGTGTTTTACTACAGCAGAGTGTTCTACTACAGCAGAGTGTTCCACTACAGCAGAGTGTTCTACTACAGCAGAGTGTTCTACTACAGCAGTGTGTTCTACAGCAGAGTGTTCTACTACAGCAGAGTGTTCTACTACAGCAGTGTGTTTTACTACAGCAGAGTGTTCTACTACAGAAGAGTGTTCCACTACAGCAGAGTGTTCTACTACAGCAGAGTGTTCTACTACAGCAGAGTGTTCTACTACAGCAGAGTGTTCTACTACAGCAGTGTGTTCCACTACAGCAGAGTGTTCCACTACAGCAGAGTGTTCTACAGCAGTGTGTTCTACTACAGCAGAGTGTTCTACTACAGCAGAGTGTTCTACTACAGCAGTGTGTTCTACTACAGCAGAGTGTTCCACTACAGCAGAGTGTTCTACAGCAGAGTGTTCTACTACAGCAGTGTGTTCTACTACAGCAGAGTGTTCTACTACAGCAGAGTTTTCCACTACAGCAGAGTGTTCCACTACAGCAGAGTGTTCTACAGCAGTGTGTTCTACTACAGCAGAGTGTTCTACTACAGCAGTGTGTTCTACTACAGCAGAGTGTTCTACTACAGCAGTGTGTTCTACAACAGCAGAGTGTTCTACAGCAGTGTGTTCTACTACAGCAGTGTGTTCTACTACAGCAGTGTGTTCTACTACAGCAGAGTGTTCTACTACAGCAGTGTGTTCTACTACAGCAGAGTGTTCCACTACAGCAGTGTGTTCTACTACAGCAGTGTGTTCTACTACAGCAGAGTGTTCTACTACAGCAGTGTTCTACTACAGCAGTGTGTTCTACTACAGCAGTGTGTTCTACTACAGCAGAGTGTTCTACTACAGCAGAGTGTTCTACTACAGCAGAGTGTTCTACTACAGCAGTGTGTTCCACTACAGCAGTGTGTTCTACTACAGCAGAGTGTTCTACTACAGCAGAGTGTTCTACTACAGCAGAGTGTTCCACTACAGCAGAGTGTTCTACTACAGCAGAGTGTTCTACTACAGCAGAGTGTTCTACTACAGCAGTGTGTTCTACTACAGCAGAGTGTTCTACTACAGCAGAGTGTTCCACTACAGCAGAGTGTTCTACTACAGCAGAGTGTTCTACTACAGCAGTGTGTTCTACTACAGCAGAGTGTTCTACTACAGCAGAGTGTTCCACTACAGCAGTGTGTTCCACTACAGCAGAGTGTTCTACTACAGCAGTGTGTTCCACTACAGCAGAGTGTTCCACTACAGCAGAGTGTTCCACTACAGCAGAGTGTTCTACTACAGCAGTGTTCCACTACATCAGAGTGTTCTACTACAGCAGAGTGTTCCACTACAGCAGAGTGTTCTACTACAGCAGAGTGTTCTACTACAGCAGTGTGTTCTACTACAGCAGAGTGTTCTACTACAGCAGAGTGTTCTACAGCAGTGTGTTCTAATACAGCAGAGTGTTCTACTACAGCAGTGTGTTCTACTACAGCAGTGTGTTCTACTACAGCAGAGTGTTCTACTACAGCAGTGTGTTCTACTACAGCAGAGTGTTCTACAGCAGTGTGTTCTACTACAGCAGAGTGTTCTACTACAGCAGTGTGTTCTACTACAGCAGTGTGTTCTACTACAGCAGAGTGTTCTACTACAGCAGAGTTTTCCACTACAGCAGAGTGTTCCACTACAGCAGAGTGTTCTACAGCAGTGTTCTACAGCAGAGTGTTCTACTACAGCAGAGTGTTCTACTACAGCAGTGTGTTCTACTACAGCAGTGTGTTCTACTACAGCAGAGTGTTCTACTACAGCAGAGTGTTCCACTACAGCAGAGTGTTCTACAGCAGAGTGTCCTACTACAGCAGAGTGTTCTACTACAGCAGTGTGTTCTACTACAGCAGAGTGTTCTACTACAGCAGAGTGTTCCACTACAGCAGAGTGTTCTACTACAGCAGAGTGTTCTACTACAGCAGTGTGTTCTACTACAGCAGAGTGTTCTACTACAGCAGAGTGTTCCACTACAGCAGTGTGTTCCACTACAGCAGAGTGTTCTACTACAGCAGTGTGTTCCACTACAGCAGAGTGTTCCACTACAGCAGAGTGTTCCACTACAGCAGAGTGTTCTACTACAGCAGTGTTCCACTACATCAGAGTGTTCTACTACAGCAGAGTGTTCCACTACAGCAGAGTGTTCTACTACAGCAGAGTGTTCTACTACAGCAGTGTGTTCTACTACAGCAGAGTGTTCTACTACAGCAGAGTGTTCTACAGCAGTGTGTTCTAATACAGCAGAGTGTTCTACTACAGCAGTGTGTTCTACTACAGCAGTGTGTTCTACTACAGCAGAGTGTTCTACTACAGCAGTGTGTTCTACTACAGCAGAGTGTTCTACAGCAGTGTGTTCTACTACAGCAGAGTGTTCTACTACAGCAGTGTGTTCTACTACAGCAGTGTGTTCTACTACAGCAGAGTGTTCTACTACAGCAGAGTTTTCCACTACAGCAGAGTGTTCCACTACAGCAGAGTGTTCTACAGCAGTGTTCTACAGCAGAGTGTTCTACTACAGCAGAGTGTTCTACTACAGCAGTGTGTTCTACTACAGCAGTGTGTTCTACTACAGCAGAGTGTTCTACTACAGCAGAGTGTTCCACTACAGCAGAGTGTTCTACAGCAGAGTGTCCTACTACAGCAGAGTGTTCTACTACAGCAGTGTGTTCTACTACAGCAGAGTGTTCTACTACAGCAGTGTGTTCCACTACAGCAGAGTGTTCTACTACAGCTGAGTGTTCTACTACAGCAGAGTGTTCTACTACAGCAGAGTGTTCCACTACAGCAGAGTGTTCTACTACAGCAGAGTGTTCTACTACAGCAGTGTGTTCTACTACAGCAGAGTGTTCTACTACAGCAGTGTTCTACTACAGCAGTGTGTTCTACTACAGCAGAGTGTTCCACTACAGCAGAGTGTTCTACTACAGCAGAGTGTTCTACTACAGCAGAGTGTTCTACTACAGCAGTGTGTTCTACTACAGCAGAGTGTTCTACTACAGCAGTGTTCTACTACAGCAGTGTGTTCCACTACAGCAGAGTGTTCTACTACAGCAGAGTGTTCTACTACAGCAGAGTGTTCCACTACAGCAGAGTGTTCTACTACAGCAGAGTGTTCTACTACAGCAGAGTGTTCCACTACAGCAGAGTGTTCTACTACAGCAGAGTGTTCTACTACAGCAGAGTGTTCTACTACAGCAGTGTGTTCTACTACAGCAGAGTGTTCTACTACAGCAGATTGTTCCACTACAGCAGAGTGTTCCACTACAGCAGAGTGTTCTACTACAGCAGAGTGTTCTACTACAGCAGTGTGTTCTACTACAGCAGAGTGTTCTACTACAGCAGTGTTCTACTACAGCAGTGTGTTCTACTACAGCAGAGTGTTCCACTACAGCAGAGTGTTCTACTACAGCAGAGTGTTCTACTACAGCAGAGTGTTCTACTACAGCAGTGTGTTCTACTACAGCAGAGTGTTCTACTACAGCAGTGTTCTACTACAGCAGTGTGTTCCACTACAGCAGAGTGTTCTACTACAGCAGTGTGTTCCACTACAGCAGAGTGTTCCACTACAGCAGAGTGTTCTACTACAGCAGAGTGTTCTACTACAGCAGAGTGTTCCACTACAGCAGAGTGTTCTACTACAGCAGAGTGTTCTACTACAGCAGAGTGTTCTACTACAGCAGTGTGTTCTACTACAGCAGTGTGTTCTACTACAGCAGAGTGTTCCATTACAGCAGAGTGTTCTACAGCAGAGTGTTCTACTACAGCAGAGTGTTCTACTACAGCAGAGTGTTCTACTACAGCAGAGTGTTCTACTACAGCAGAGTGTTCCACTACAGCAGAGTGTTCCACTACAGCAGAGTGATCTACTACAGCAGAGTGTTCTACTACAGCAGTGTGTTCTACTACAGCAGGGTGTTCTACTACAGCAGAGTGTTCCACTACATCAGAGTGTTCCACTACAGCAGAGTGTTCTACAGCAGTGTGTTCTACTACAGCAGAGTGTTCTACTACAGCAGAGTGTTCTACTACAGCAGAGTGTTCTACTACAGCAGAGTGTTCCACTACAGCAGAGTGTTCTACTACAGCAGTGTGTTCTACTACAGCAGAGTGTTCCACTACAGCAGTGTTCTACTACAGCAGAGTGTTCTACTACAGCAGAGTGTTCTACTACAGCAGAGTTTTCTACTACAGCAGAGTGTTCTACTACAGCAGAGTGTTCTACAGCAGTGTTCTACTACAGCAGAGTGTTCTACTACAGCAGAGTGTTCTACTACAGCAGTGTGTTCTACTACAGCAGTGTATTCTACTACAGCAGTGTGTTCTACTACAGCAGAGTTTTCTACTACAGCAGAGTGTTCTACTACAGCAGAGTGTTCCACTACAGCAGAGTGTTCTACTACAGCAGAGTGTTCTACTACAGCAGTGTGTTCTACTACAGCAGAGTGTTCTACTACAGCAGAGTGTTCTACAGCAGTGTGTTCTAATACAGCAGAGTGTTCTACTACAGCAGAGTGTTCTACTACAGCAGTGTGTTCTACTACAGCAGTGTGTTCTACTACAGCAGAGTGTTCTACTACAGCAGAGTGTTCTACTACAGCAGAGTGTTCTACTACAGCAGAGTGTTCTACTACAGCAGTGTTCCACTACAGCAGAGTGTTCTACAGCAGAGTGTTCTACTACAGCAGAGTGTTCTACTACAGCAGAGTGTTCCACTACAGCAGAGTGTTCTACTACAGCAGAGTGTTCTACTACAGCAGAGTGTTCCACTACAGCAGTGTTCTACTACAGCAGAGTGTTCTACTACAGCAGAGTGTTCTACTACAGCAGAGTGTTCCACTACAGCAGAGTGTTCTACTACAGCAGTGTGTTCTACTACAGCAGAGTGTTCTACAGCAGTGTGTTCTACTACAGCAGAGTGTTCTACTACAGCAGAGTGTTCTACTACAGCAGAGTGTTCTACTACAGCAGAGTGTTCTACTACAGCAGAGTGTTCTACAGCAGTGTTCTACTACAGCAGAGTGTTCTACTACAGCAGAGTGTTCTACTACAGCAGTGTGTTCTACTACAGCAGTGTATTCTACTACAGCAGTGTGTTCTACTACAGCAGAGTGTTCCACTACAGCAGAGTGTTCTACTACAGCAGAGTGTTCTACTACAGCAGTGTGTTCTACTACAGCAGTGTATTCTACTACAGCAGTGTGTTCTACTACAGCAGAGTGTTCTACTACAGCAGAGTGTTCTACTACAGCAGAGTGTTCCACTACAGCAGAGTGTTCTACTACAGCAGAGTGTTCTACTACAGCAGTGTGTTCTACTACAGCAGAGTGTTCTACTACAGCAGAGTGTTCTACAGCAGTGTTCTACAGCAGAGTGTTCTACTACAGCAGAGTGTTCTACTACAGCAGTGTGTTCTACTACAGCAGAGTGTTCTACTACAGCAGAGTGTTCTACAGCAGTGTGTTCTAATACAGCAGAGTGTTCTACTACAGCAGAGTGTTCTACTACAGCAGTGTGTTCTACTACAGCAGTGTGTTCTACTACAGCAGAGTGTTCTACTACAGCAGAGTGTTCTACTACAGCAGAGTGTTCTACTACAGCAGAGTGTTCTACTACAGCAGAGTGTTCCACTACAGCAGAGTGTTCTACAGCAGAGTGTTCTACTACAGCAGAGTGTTCTACTACAGCAGAGTGTTCCACTACAGCAGAGTGTTCTACTACAGCAGAGTGTTCTACTACAGCAGAGTGTTCCACTACAGCAGTGTTCTACTACAGCAGAGTGTTCTACTACAGCAGAGTGTTCTACTACAGCAGAGTGTTCCACTACAGCAGAGTGTTCTACTACAGCAGTGTGTTCTACTACAGCAGAGTGTTCTACTACAGCAGAGTGTTCCACTACAGCAGAGTGATCTACTACAGCAGAGTGTTCTACTACAGCAGTGTGTTCTACTACAGCAGAGTGTTCTACTACAGCAAAGTGTTCCACTACATCAGAGTGTTCCACTACAGCAGAGTGTTCTACAGCAGTGTGTTCTACTACAGCAGAGTGTTCTACTACAGCAGAGTGTTCTACTACAGCAGAGTGTTCTACTACAGCAGAGTGTTCCCATACAGCAGAGTGTTCTACTACAGCAGTGTGTTCTACTACAGCAGAGTGTTCCACTACAGCAGTGTTCTACTACAGTAGAGTGTTCTACTACAGCAGAGTGTTCTACTACAGCAGAGTTGTCTACTACAGCAGTGTTCTACTACAGCAGAGTGTTCTACTACAGCAGAGTGTTCTACAGCAGTGTTCTACTACAGCAGAGTGTTCTACTACAGCAGAGTGTTCTACTACAGCAGTGTGTTCTACTACAGCAGAGTGTTCCACTACAGCAGAGTGTTCTACTACAGCAGTGTTCTACTACAGCAGTGTGTTCTACTACAGCAGTGTTCTACTACAGCAGTGTGTTCTACTACAGCAGAGTGTTCCAATATAGCAGAGTGTTCTACTACAGCAGAGTGTTCCACTACAGCAGAGTGTTCTACAGCAGAGTGTTCTACTACAGCAGAGTGTTCTACTACAGCAGTGTGTTTTACTACAGCAGAGTGTTCTACTACAGCAGAGTGTTCTACTACAGCAGTGTGTTCTACTACAGCAGAGTGTTCTACTACAGCAGAGTGTTCCACTACAGCAGAGTGTTCTACAGCAGAGTGTTCTACTACAGCAGAGTGTTCTACTAAAGCAGTGTGTTTTACTACAGCAGAGTGTTCTACTACAGCAGAGTGTTCCACTACAGCAGAGTGTTCTACTACAGCAGAGTGTTCTACTACAGCAGAGTGTTCTACTACAGCAGAGTGTTCTACTACAGCAGTGTGTTCCACTACAGCAGAGTGTTCCACTACAGCAGTGTTCTACAGCAGTGTGTTCTACTACAGCAGAGTGTTCTACTACAGCAGAGTGTTCTACTACAGCAGTGTGTTCTACTACAGCAGAGTGTTCCACTACAGCAGAGTGTTCTACAGCAGAGTGTTTTACTACAGCAGTGTGTTCTACTACAGCAGAGTGTTCTACTACAGCAGAGTTTTCCACTACAGCAGAGTGTTCCACTACAGCAGAGTGTTCTACAGCAGTGTGTTCTACTACAGCAGAGTGTTCTACTACAGCAGTGTGTTCTACTACAGCAGAGTGTTCTACTACAGCAGTGTGTTCTACAACAGCAGAGTGTTCTACAGCAGTGTGTTCTACTACAGCAGAGTGTTCTACTACAGAAGTGTGTTCTACTACAGCAGTGTGTTCTACTACAGCAGAGTGTTCTACTACAGCAGTGTGTTCTACTACAGCAGAGTGTTCCACTACAGCAGTGTGTTCTACTACAGCAGTGTGTTCTACTACAGCAGAGTGTTCTACTACAGCAGTGTTCTACTACAGCAGTGTGTTCTACTACAGCAGTGTGTTCTACTACAGCAGAGTGTTCTACTACAGCAGAGTGTTCTACTACAGCAGAGTGTTCTACTACAGCAGAGTGTTCTACTACAGCAGTGTGTTCCACTACAGCAGTGTGTTCTACTACAGCAGAGTGTTCTACTACAGCAGAGTGTTCTACTACAGCAGTGTTTTCCACTACAGCAGAGTGTTCCACTACAGCAGAGTGTTCTACTACAGCAGAGTGTTCTACTACAGCAGAGTGTTCTACTACAGCAGTGTGTTCTACTACAGCAGAGTGTTCTACTACAGCAGAGTGTTCCACTACAGCAGAGTGTTCTACTACAGCAGAGTGTTCTACTACAGCAGTGTGTTCTACTACAGCAGAGTGTTCTACTACAGCAGAGTGTTCCACTACAGCAGTGTGTTCCACTACAGCAGAGTGTTCTACTACAGCAGTGTGTTCCACTACAGCAGAGTGATCCACTACAGCAGAGTGTTCCACTACAGCAGAGTGTTCTACTACAGCAGTGTTCCACTACAGCAGAGTGTTCTACTACAGCAGAGTGTTCCACTACAGCAGAGTGTTCTACTACAGCAGAGTGTTCTACTACAGCAGTGTGTTCTACTACAGCAGAGTGTTCTACTACAGCAGAGTGTTCTACAGCAGTGTGTTCTAATACAGCAGAGTGTTCTACTACAGCAGTGTGTTCTACTACAGCAGTGTGTTCTACTACAGCAGAGTGTTCTACTACAGCAGTGTGTTCTACTACAGCAGAGTGTTCTACAGCAGTGTGTTCTACTACAGCAGAGTGTTCTACTACAGCAGTGTGTTCTACTACAGCAGTGTGTTCTACTACAGCAGAGTGTTCTACTACAGCAGTGTGTTCTACTACAGCAGAGTGTTCTACAGCAGTGTTCTACAGCAGAGTGTTCTACTACAGCAGAGTGTTCTACTACAGCAGTGTGTTCTACTACAGCAGTGTGTTCTACTACAGCAGAGTGTTCTACTACAGCAGAGTGTTCCACTACAGCAGAGTGTTCTACAGCAGAGTGTCCTACTACAGCAGAGTGTTCTACTACAGCAGTGTGTTCTACTACAGCAGAGTGTTCTACTACAGCAGTGTGTTCCACTACAGCAGAGTGTTCTACTACAGCTGAGTGTTCTACTACAGCAGAGTGTTCTACTACAGCAGAGTGTTCCACTACAGCAGAGTGTTCTACTACAGCAGAGTGTTCTACTACAGCAGTGTGTTCTACTACAGCAGAGTGTTCTACTACAGCAGTGTTCTACTACAGCAGTGTGTTCTACTACAGCAGAGTGTTCCACTACAGCAGAGTGTTCTACTACAGCAGAGTGTTCTACTACAGCAGAGTGTTCTACTACAGCAGTGTGTTCTACTACAGCAGAGTGTTCTACTACAGCAGTGTTCTACTACAGCAGTGTGTTCCACTACAGCAGAGTGTTCTACTACAGCAGAGTGTTCTACTACAGCAGAGTGTTCCACTACAGCAGAGTGTTCTACTACAGCAGAGTGTTCTACTACAGCAGAGTGTTCCACTACAGCAGAGTGTTCTACTACAGCAGAGTGTTCTACTACAGCAGAGTGTTCTACTACAGCAGTGTGTTCTACTACAGCAGAGTGTTCTACTACAGCAGATTGTTCCACTACAGCAGAGTGTTCCACTACAGCAGAGTGTTCTACTACAGCAGAGTGTTCTACTACAGCAGTGTGTTCTACTACAGCAGAGTGTTCTACTACAGCAGTGTTCTACTACAGCAGTGTGTTCTACTACAGCAGAGTGTTCCACTACAGCAGAGTGTTCTACTACAGCAGAGTGTTCTACTACAGCAGAGTGTTCTACTACAGCAGTGTGTTCTACTACAGCAGAGTGTTCTACTACAGCAGTGTTCTACTACAGCAGTGTGTTCCACTACAGCAGAGTGTTCTACTACAGCAGTGTGTTCCACTACAGCAGAGTGTTCCACTACAGCAGAGTGTTCTACTACAGCAGAGTGTTCTACTACAGCAGAGTGTTCCACTACAGCAGAGTGTTCTACTACAGCAGAGTGTTCTACTACAGCAGAGTGTTCTACTACAGCAGTGTGTTCTACTACAGCAGTGTGTTCTACTACAGCAGAGTGTTCCATTACAGCAGAGTGTTCTACAGCAGAGTGTTCTACTACAGCAGAGTGTTCTACTACAGCAGTGTGTTCTACTACAGCAGAGTGTTCTACTACAGCAGAGTGTTCCACTACAGCAGAGTGTTCCACTACAGCAGAGTGATCTACTACAGCAGTGTGTTCTACTACAGCAGGGTGTTCTACTACAGCAGAGTGTTCCACTACATCAGAGTGTTCCACTACAGCAGAGTGTTCTACAGCAGTGTGTTCTACTACAGCAGAGTGTTCTACTACAGCAGAGTGTTCTACTACAGCAGAGTGTTCTACTACAGCAGAGTGTTCCACTACAGCAGAGTGTTCTACTACAGCAGTGTGTTCTACTACAGCAGAGTGTTCCACTACAGCAGAGTGTTCTACTACAGCAGAGTTTTCTACTACAGCAGAGTGTTCTACTACAGCAGAGTGTTCTACAGCAGTGTTCTACTACAGCAGAGTGTTCTACTACAGCAGAGTGTTCTACTACAGCAGTGTGTTCTATTACAGCAGAGTGTTCCACTACAGCAGAGTGTTCTACTACAGCAGAGTGTTCTACTACAGCAGAGTGTTCTACTACAGCAGAGTTTTCTACTACAGCAGAGTGTTCTACTACAGCAGAGTGTTCTACAGCAGTGTTCTACTACAGCAGAGTGTTCTACTACAGCAGAGTGTTCTACTACAGCAGAGTGTTCTACTACAGCAGTGTGTTCTACTACAGCAGTGTATTCTACTACAGCAGTGTGTTCCACTACAGCAGAGTGTTCTACTACAGCAGTGTGTTCTACTACAGCAGTGTATTCTACTACAGCAGTGTGTTCTACTACAGCAGAGTGTTCTACTACAGCAGAGTGTTCTACTACAGCAGAGTGTTCCACTACAGCAGAGTGTTCTACTACAGCAGAGTGTTCTACTACAGCAGTGTGTTCTACTACAGCAGAGTGTTCTACTACAGCAGAGTGTTCTACAGCAGTGTTCTACAGCAGAGTGTTCTACTACAGCAGAGTGTTCTACTACAGCAGTGTGTTCTACTACAGCAGAGTGTTCTACTACAGCAGAGTGTTCTACAGCAGTGTGTTCTAATACAGCAGAGTGTTCTACTACAGCAGAGTGTTCTACTACAGCAGTGTGTTCTACTACAGCAGTGTGTTCTACTACAGCAGAGTGTTCTACTACAGCAGAGTGTTCTACTACAGCAGAGTGTTCTACTACAGCAGAGTGTTCTACTACAGCAGAGTGTTCCACTACAGCAGAGTGTTCTACAGCAGAGTGTTCTACTACAGCAGAGTGTTCTACTACAGCAGAGTGTTCCACTACAGCAGAGTGTTCTACTACAGCAGAGTGTTCTACTACAGCAGAGTGTTCCACTACAGCAGTGTTCTACTACAGCAGAGTGTTCTACTACAGCAGAGTGTTCTACTACAGCAGAGTGTTCCACTACAGCAGAGTGTTCTACTACAGCAGTGTGTTCTACTACAGCAGAGTGTTCTACTACAGCAGAGTGTTCCACTACAGCAGAGTGATCTACTACAGCAGAGTGTTCTACTACAGCAGTGTGTTCTACTACAGCAGAGTGTTCTACTACAGCAAAGTGTTCCACTACATCAGAGTGTTCCACTACAGCAGAGTGTTCTACAGCAGTGTGTTCTACTACAGCAGAGTGTTCTACTACAGCAGAGTGTTCTACTACAGCAGAGTGTTCCACTACAGCAGAGTGTTCTACTACAGCAGTGTGTTCTACTACAGCAGAGTGTTCCACTACAGCAGTGTTCTACTACAGCAGAGTGTTCTACTACAGCAGAGTTGTCTACTACAGCAGTGTTCTACTACAGCAGAGTGTTCTACTACAGCAGAGTGTTCTACAGCAGTGTTCTACTACAGCAGAGTGTTCTACTACAGCAGAGTGTTCTACTACAGCAGTGTGTTCTACTACAGCAGTGTATTCTACTACAGCAGTGTGTTCTACTACAGCAGAGTGTTCTACTACAGCAGTGTTCTACTACAGCAGTGTGTTCTACTACAGCAGTGTTCTACTACAGCAGTGTGTTCTACTACAGCAGAGTGTTCCAATATAGCAGAGTGTTCCACTACAGCAGAGTGTTCTACAGCAGAGTGTCCTACTACAGCAGAGTGTTCTACTACAGCAGTGTGTTCTACTACAGCAGAGTGTTCTACTACAGCAGTGTGTTCCACTACAGCAGAGTGTTCTACTACAGCTGAGTGTTCTACTACAGCAGAGTGTTCTACTACAGCAGAGTGTTCCACTACAGCAGAGTGTTCTACTACAGCAGAGTGTTCTACTACAGCAGTGTGTTCTACTACAGCAGAGTGTTCTACTACAGCAGTGTTCTACTACAGCAGTGTGTTCTACTACAGCAGAGTGTTCCACTACAGCAGAGTGTTCTACTACAGCAGAGTGTTCTACTACAGCAGAGTGTTCTACTACAGCAGTGTTCTACTACAGCAGTTTGTTCCACTACAGCAGAGTGTTCTACTACAGCAGAGTGTTCTACTACAGCAGAGTGTTCCACTACAGCAGAGTGTTCTACTACAGCAGAGTGTTCTACTACAGCAGAGTGTTCCACTACAGCAGAGTGTTCTACTACAGCAGTGTGTTCTACTACAGCAGTGTGTTCTACTACAGCAGAGTGTTCCATTACAGCAGAGTGTTCTACAGCAGAGTGTTCTACTACAGCAGAGTGTTCTACTACAGCAGAGTGTTCTACTACAGCAGAGTGTTCTACTACAGCAGAGTGTTCCACTACAGCAGAGTGTTCCACTACAGCAGAGTGTTCTACTACAGCAGTGTTCTACTACAGCAGAGTGTTCTACTACAGCAGAGTGTTCTACTACAGCAGAGTGTTCTACTACAGCAGTGTGTTCTACTACAGCAGAGTGTTCTACTACAGCAGTGTTCTACTACAGCAGTGTGTTCCACTACAGCAGAGTGTTCTACTACAGCAGTGTGTTCCACTACAGCAGAGTGTTCCACTACAGCAGAGTGTTCTACTACAGCAGAGTGTTCTACTACAGCAGAGTGTTCCACTACAGCAGAGTGTTCTACTACAGCAGAGTGTTCTACTACAGCAGAGTGTTCTACTACAGCAGTGTGTTCTACTACAGCAGTGTGTTCTACTACAGCAGAGTGTTCCATTACAGCAGAGTGTTCTACAGCAGAGTGTTCTACTACAGCAGAGTGTTCTACTACAGCAGAGTGTTCTACTACAGCAGAGTGTTCTACTACAGCAGAGTGTTCCACTACAGCAGAGTGTTCTACAGCAGAGTGTTCTACTACAGCAGAGTGTTCTACTACAGCAGAGTGTTCTACTACAGCAGAGTGTTCTACTACAGCAGAGTGTTCCACTACAGCAGAGTGTTCCACTACAGCAGAGTGATCTACTACAGCAGTGTGTTCCACTACAGCAGAGTGTTCTACTACAGCAGTGTGTTCCACTACAGCAGAGTGTTCCACTACAGCAGAGTGTTCCACTACAGCAGAGTGTTCTACTACAGCAGTGTTCCACTACATCAGAGTGTTCTACTACAGCAGAGTGTTCCACTACAGCAGAGTGTTCTACTACAGCAGAGTGTTCTACTACAGCAGTGTGTTCTACTACAGCAGAGTGTTCTACTACAGCAGAGTGTTCTACAGCAGTGTGTTCTAATACAGCAGAGTGTTCTACTACAGCAGTGTGTTCTACTACAGCAGTGTGTTCTACTACAGCAGAGTGTTCTACTACAGCAGTGTGTTCTACTACAGCAGAGTGTTCTACAGCAGTGTGTTCTACTACAGCAGAGTGTTCTACTACAGCAGTGTGTTCTACTACAGCAGTGTGTTCTACTACAGCAGAGTGTTCTACTACAGCAGAGTTTTCCACTACAGCAGAGTGTTCCACTACAGCAGAGTGTTCTACAGCAGTGTTCTACAGCAGAGTGTTCTACTACAGCAGAGTGTTCTACTACAGCAGTGTGTTCTACTACAGCAGTGTGTTCTACTACAGCAGAGTGTTCTACTACAGCAGAGTGTTCCACTACAGCAGAGTGTTCTACAGCAGAGTGTCCTACTACAGCAGAGTGTTCTACTACAGCAGTGTGTTCTACTACAGCAGAGTGTTCTACTACAGCAGTGTGTTCCACTACAGCAGAGTGTTCTACTACAGCTGAGTGTTCTACTACAGCAGAGTGTTCTACTACAGCAGAGTGTTCCACTACAGCAGAGTGTTCTACTACAGCAGAGTGTTCTACTACAGCAGTGTGTTCTACTACAGCAGAGTGTTCTACTACAGCAGTGTTCTACTACAGCAGTGTGTTCTACTACAGCAGAGTGTTCCACTACAGCAGAGTGTTCTACTACAGCAGAGTGTTCTACTACAGCAGAGTGTTCTACTACAGCAGTGTGTTCTACTACAGCAGAGTGTTCTACTACAGCAGTGTTCTACTACAGCAGTGTGTTCCACTACAGCAGAGTGTTCTACTACAGCAGAGTGTTCTACTACAGCAGAGTGTTCCACTACAGCAGAGTGTTCTACTACAGCAGAGTGTTCTACTACAGCAGAGTGTTCCACTACAGCAGAGTGTTCTACTACAGCAGAGTGTTCTACTACAGCAGAGTGTTCTACTACAGCAGTGTGTTCTACTACAGCAGAGTGTTCTACTACAGCAGATTGTTCCACTACAGCAGAGTGTTCCACTACAGCAGAGTGTTCTACTACAGCAGAGTGTTCTACTACAGCAGTGTGTTCTACTACAGCAGAGTGTTCTACTACAGCAGTGTTCTACTACAGCAGTGTGTTCTACTACAGCAGAGTGTTCCACTACAGCAGAGTGTTCTACTACAGCAGAGTGTTCTACTACAGCAGAGTGTTCTACTACAGCAGTGTGTTCTACTACAGCAGAGTGTTCTACTACAGCAGTGTTCTACTACAGCAGTGTGTTCCACTACAGCAGAGTGTTCTACTACAGCAGTGTGTTCCACTACAGCAGAGTGTTCCACTACAGCAGAGTGTTCTACTACAGCAGAGTGTTCTACTACAGCAGAGTGTTCCACTACAGCAGAGTGTTCTACTACAGCAGAGTGTTCTACTACAGCAGAGTGTTCTACTACAGCAGTGTGTTCTACTACAGCAGTGTGTTCTACTACAGCAGAGTGTTCCATTACAGCAGAGTGTTCTACAGCAGAGTGTTCTACTACAGCAGAGTGTTCTACTACAGCAGAGTGTTCTACTACAGCAGAGTGTTCCACTACAGCAGAGTGTTCTACTACAGCAGTGTGTTCTACTACAGCAGAGTGTTCCACTACAGCAGAGTGTTCTACTACAGCAGAGTTTTCTACTACAGCAGAGTGTTCTACTACAGCAGAGTGTTCTACAGCAGTGTTCTACTACAGCAGAGTGTTCTACTACAGCAGAGTGTTCTACTACAGCAGTGTGTTCTATTACAGCAGAGTGTTCCACTACAGCAGAGTGTTCTACTACAGCAGAGTGTTCTACTACAGCAGAGTGTTCTACTACAGCAGAGTTTTCTACTACAGCAGAGTGTTCTACTACAGCAGAGTGTTCTACAGCAGTGTTCTACTACAGCAGAGTGTTCTACTACAGCAGAGTGTTCTACTACAGCAGAGTGTTCTACTACAGCAGTGTGTTCTACTACAGCAGTGTATTCTACTACAGCAGTGTGTTCCACTACAGCAGAGTGTTCTACTACAGCAGTGTGTTCTACTACAGCAGTGTATTCTACTACAGCAGTGTGTTCTACTACAGCAGAGTGTTCTACTACAGCAGAGTGTTCTACTACAGCAGAGTGTTCCACTACAGCAGAGTGTTCTACTACAGCAGAGTGTTCTACTACAGCAGTGTGTTCTACTACAGCAGAGTGTTCTACTACAGCAGAGTGTTCTACAGCAGTGTTCTACAGCAGAGTGTTCTACTACAGCAGAGTGTTCTACTACAGCAGTGTGTTCTACTACAGCAGAGTGTTCTACTACAGCAGAGTGTTCTACAGCAGTGTGTTCTAATACAGCAGAGTGTTCTACTACAGCAGAGTGTTCTACTACAGCAGTGTGTTCTACTACAGCAGTGTGTTCTACTACAGCAGAGTGTTCTACTACAGCAGAGTGTTCTACTACAGCAGAGTGTTCTACTACAGCAGAGTGTTCTACTACAGCAGAGTGTTCCACTACAGCAGAGTGTTCTACAGCAGAGTGTTCTACTACAGCAGAGTGTTCTACTACAGCAGAGTGTTCCACTACAGCAGAGTGTTCTACTACAGCAGAGTGTTCTACTACAGCAGAGTGTTCCACTACAGCAGTGTTCTACTACAGCAGAGTGTTCTACTACAGCAGAGTGTTCTACTACAGCAGAGTGTTCCACTACAGCAGAGTGTTCTACTACAGCAGTGTGTTCTACTACAGCAGAGTGTTCTACTACAGCAGAGTGTTCCACTACAGCAGAGTGATCTACTACAGCAGAGTGTTCTACTACAGCAGTGTGTTCTACTACAGCAGAGTGTTCTACTACAGCAAAGTGTTCCACTACATCAGAGTGTTCCACTACAGCAGAGTGTTCTACAGCAGTGTGTTCTACTACAGCAGAGTGTTCTACTACAGCAGAGTGTTCTACTACAGCAGAGTGTTCCACTACAGCAGAGTGTTCTACTACAGCAGTGTGTTCTACTACAGCAGAGTGTTCCACTACAGCAGTGTTCTACTACAGCAGAGTGTTCTACTACAGCAGAGTTGTCTACTACAGCAGTGTTCTACTACAGCAGAGTGTTCTACTACAGCAGAGTGTTCTACAGCAGTGTTCTACTACAGCAGAGTGTTCTACTACAGCAGAGTGTTCTACTACAGCAGTGTGTTCTACTACAGCAGTGTATTCTACTACAGCAGTGTGTTCTACTACAGCAGAGTGTTCTACTACAGCAGTGTTCTACTACAGCAGTGTGTTCTACTACAGCAGTGTTCTACTACAGCAGTGTGTTCTACTACAGCAGAGTGTTCCAATATAGCAGAGTGTTCCACTACAGCAGAGTGTTCTACAGCAGAGTGTCCTACTACAGCAGAGTGTTCTACTACAGCAGTGTGTTCTACTACAGCAGAGTGTTCTACTACAGCAGTGTGTTCCACTACAGCAGAGTGTTCTACTACAGCTGAGTGTTCTACTACAGCAGAGTGTTCTACTACAGCAGAGTGTTCCACTACAGCAGAGTGTTCTACTACAGCAGAGTGTTCTACTACAGCAGTGTGTTCTACTACAGCAGAGTGTTCTACTACAGCAGTGTTCTACTACAGCAGTGTGTTCTACTACAGCAGAGTGTTCCACTACAGCAGAGTGTTCTACTACAGCAGAGTGTTCTACTACAGCAGAGTGTTCTACTACAGCAGTGTTCTACTACAGCAGTTTGTTCCACTACAGCAGAGTGTTCTACTACAGCAGAGTGTTCTACTACAGCAGAGTGTTCCACTACAGCAGAGTGTTCTACTACAGCAGAGTGTTCTACTACAGCAGAGTGTTCCACTACAGCAGAGTGTTCTACTACAGCAGTGTGTTCTACTACAGCAGTGTGTTCTACTACAGCAGAGTGTTCCATTACAGCAGAGTGTTCTACAGCAGAGTGTTCTACTACAGCAGAGTGTTCTACTACAGCAGAGTGTTCTACTACAGCAGAGTGTTCTACTACAGCAGAGTGTTCCACTACAGCAGAGTGTTCCACTACAGCAGAGTGTTCTACTACAGCAGTGTTCTACTACAGCAGAGTGTTCTACTACAGCAGAGTGTTCTACTACAGCAGTGTGTTCTACTACAGCAGAGTGTTCTACTACAGCAGTGTTCTACTACAGCAGTGTGTTCCACTACAGCAGAGTGTTCTACTACAGCAGTGTGTTCCACTACAGCAGAGTGTTCCACTACAGCAGAGTGTTCTACTACAGCAGAGTGTTCTACTACAGCAGAGTGTTCCACTACAGCAGAGTGTTCTACTACAGCAGAGTGTTCTACTACAGCAGAGTGTTCTACTACAGCAGTGTGTTCTACTACAGCAGTGTGTTCTACTACAGCAGAGTGTTCCATTACAGCAGAGTGTTCTACAGCAGAGTGTTCTACTACAGCAGAGTGTTCTACTACAGCAGAGTGTTCTACTACAGCAGAGTGTTCTACTACAGCAGAGTGTTCCACTACAGCAGAGTGTTCTACAGCAGAGTGTTCTACTACAGCAGAGTGTTCTACTACAGCAGAGTGTTCTACTACAGCAGAGTGTTCTACTACAGCAGAGTGTTCCACTACAGCAGAGTGTTCCACTACAGCAGAGTGATCTACTACAGCAGTGTGTTCCACTACAGCAGAGTGTTCTACTACAGCAGTGTGTTCCACTACAGCAGAGTGTTCCACTACAGCAGAGTGTTCCACTACAGCAGAGTGTTCTACTACAGCAGTGTTCCACTACATCAGAGTGTTCTACTACAGCAGAGTGTTCCACTACAGCAGAGTGTTCTACTACAGCAGAGTGTTCTACTACAGCAGTGTGTTCTACTACAGCAGAGTGTTCTACTACAGCAGAGTGTTCTACAGCAGTGTGTTCTAATACAGCAGAGTGTTCTACTACAGCAGTGTGTTCTACTACAGCAGTGTGTTCTACTACAGCAGAGTGTTCTACTACAGCAGTGTGTTCTACTACAGCAGAGTGTTCTACAGCAGTGTGTTCTACTACAGCAGAGTGTTCTACTACAGCAGTGTGTTCTACTACAGCAGTGTGTTCTACTACAGCAGAGTGTTCTACTACAGCAGAGTTTTCCACTACAGCAGAGTGTTCCACTACAGCAGAGTGTTCTACAGCAGTGTTCTACAGCAGAGTGTTCTACTACAGCAGAGTGTTCTACTACAGCAGTGTGTTCTACTACAGCAGTGTGTTCTACTACAGCAGAGTGTTCTACTACAGCAGAGTGTTCCACTACAGCAGAGTGTTCTACAGCAGAGTGTCCTACTACAGCAGAGTGTTCTACTACAGCAGTGTGTTCTACTACAGCAGAGTGTTCTACTACAGCAGTGTGTTCCACTACAGCAGAGTGTTCTACTACAGCTGAGTGTTCTACTACAGCAGAGTGTTCTACTACAGCAGAGTGTTCCACTACAGCAGAGTGTTCTACTACAGCAGAGTGTTCTACTACAGCAGTGTGTTCTACTACAGCAGAGTGTTCTACTACAGCAGTGTTCTACTACAGCAGTGTGTTCTACTACAGCAGAGTGTTCCACTACAGCAGAGTGTTCTACTACAGCAGAGTGTTCTACTACAGCAGAGTGTTCTACTACAGCAGTGTGTTCTACTACAGCAGAGTGTTCTACTACAGCAGTGTTCTACTACAGCAGTGTGTTCCACTACAGCAGAGTGTTCTACTACAGCAGAGTGTTCTACTACAGCAGAGTGTTCCACTACAGCAGAGTGTTCTACTACAGCAGAGTGTTCTACTACAGCAGAGTGTTCCACTACAGCAGAGTGTTCTACTACAGCAGAGTGTTCTACTACAGCAGAGTGTTCTACTACAGCAGTGTGTTCTACTACAGCAGAGTGTTCTACTACAGCAGATTGTTCCACTACAGCAGAGTGTTCCACTACAGCAGAGTGTTCTACTACAGCAGAGTGTTCTACTACAGCAGTGTGTTCTACTACAGCAGAGTGTTCTACTACAGCAGTGTTCTACTACAGCAGTGTGTTCTACTACAGCAGAGTGTTCCACTACAGCAGAGTGTTCTACTACAGCAGAGTGTTCTACTACAGCAGAGTGTTCTACTACAGCAGTGTGTTCTACTACAGCAGAGTGTTCTACTACAGCAGTGTTCTACTACAGCAGTGTGTTCCACTACAGCAGAGTGTTCTACTACAGCAGTGTGTTCCACTACAGCAGAGTGTTCCACTACAGCAGAGTGTTCTACTACAGCAGAGTGTTCTACTACAGCAGAGTGTTCCACTACAGCAGAGTGTTCTACTACAGCAGAGTGTTCTACTACAGCAGAGTGTTCTACTACAGCAGTGTGTTCTACTACAGCAGTGTGTTCTACTACAGCAGAGTGTTCCATTACAGCAGAGTGTTCTACAGCAGAGTGTTCTACTACAGCAGAGTGTTCTACTACAGCAGAGTGTTCTACTACAGCAGAGTGTTCTACTACAGCAGAGTGTTCCACTACAGCAGAGTGTTCCACTACAGCAGAGTGATCTACTACAGCAGAGTGTTCTACTACAGCAGTGTGTTCTACTACAGCAGGGTGTTCTACTACAGCAGAGTGTTCCACTACATCAGAGTGTTCCACTACAGCAGAGTGTTCTACAGCAGTGTGTTCTACTACAGCAGAGTGTTCTACTACAGCAGAGTGTTCTACTACAGCAGAGTGTTCTACTACAGCAGAGTGTTCCACTACAGCAGAGTGTTCTACTACAGCAGTGTGTTCTACTACAGCAGAGTGTTCCACTACAGCAGTGTTCTACTACAGCAGAGTGTTCTACTACAGCAGAGTGTTCTACTACAGCAGAGTTTTCTACTACAGCAGAGTGTTCTACTACAGCAGAGTGTTCTACAGCAGTGTTCTACTACAGCAGAGTGTTCTACTACAGCAGAGTGTTCTACTACAGCAGTGTGTTCTACTACAGCAGTGTATTCTACTACAGCAGTGTGTTCTACTACAGCAGAGTTTTCTACTACAGCAGAGTGTTCTACTACAGCAGAGTGTTCCACTACAGCAGAGTGTTCTACTACAGCAGAGTGTTCTACTACAGCAGTGTGTTCTACTACAGCAGAGTGTTCTACTACAGCAGAGTGTTCTACAGCAGTGTGTTCTAATACAGCAGAGTGTTCTACTACAGCAGAGTGTTCTACTACAGCAGTGTGTTCTACTACAGCAGTGTGTTCTACTACAGCAGAGTGTTCTACTACAGCAGAGTGTTCTACTACAGCAGAGTGTTCTACTACAGCAGAGTGTTCTACTACAGCAGTGTTCCACTACAGCAGAGTGTTCTACAGCAGAGTGCTCTACTACAGCAGAGTGTTCTACTACAGCAGAGTGTTCCACTACAGCAGAGTGTTCTACTACAGCAGAGTGTTCTACTACAGCAGAGTGTTCCACTACAGCAGTGTTCTACTACAGCAGAGTGTTCTACTACAGCAGAGTGTTCTACTACAGCAGAGTGTTCCACTACAGCAGAGTGTTCTACTACAGCAGTGTGTTCTACTACAGCAGAGTGTTCTACAGCAGTGTGTTCTACTACAGCAGAGTGTTCTACTACAGCAGAGTGTTCTACTACAGCAGAGTGTTCTACTACAGCAGAGTGTTCTACTACAGCAGAGTGTTCTACAGCAGTGTTCTACTACAGCAGAGTGTTCTACTACAGCAGAGTGTTCTACTACAGCAGTGTGTTCTACTACAGCAGTGTATTCTACTACAGCAGTGTGTTCTACTACAGCAGAGTGTTCCACTACAGCAGAGTGTTCTACTACAGCAGAGTGTTCTACTACAGCAGTGTGTTCTACTACAGCAGTGTATTCTACTACAGCAGTGTGTTCTACTACAGCAGAGTGTTCTACTACAGCAGAGTGTTCTACTACAGCAGAGTGTTCCACTACAGCAGAGTGTTCTACTACAGCAGAGTGTTCTACTACAGCAGTGTGTTCTACTACAGCAGAGTGTTCTACTACAGCAGAGTGTTCTACAGCAGTGTTCTACAGCAGAGTGTTCTACTACAGCAGAGTGTTCTACTACAGCAGTGTGTTCTACTACAGCAGAGTGTTCTACTACAGCAGAGTGTTCTACAGCAGTGTGTTCTAATACAGCAGAGTGTTCTACTACAGCAGAGTGTTCTACTACAGCAGTGTGTTCTACTACAGCAGTGTGTTCTACTACAGCAGAGTGTTCTACTACAGCAGAGTGTTCTACTACAGCAGAGTGTTCTACTACAGCAGAGTGTTCTACTACAGCAGAGTGTTCCACTACAGCAGAGTGTTCTACAGCAGAGTGTTCTACTACAGCAGAGTGTTCTACTACAGCAGAGTGTTCCACTACAGCAGAGTGTTCTACTACAGCAGAGTGTTCTACTACAGCAGAGTGTTCCACTACAGCAGTGTTCTACTACAGCAGAGTGTTCTACTACAGCAGAGTGTTCTACTACAGCAGAGTGTTCCACTACAGCAGAGTGTTCTACTACAGCAGTGTGTTCTACTACAGCAGAGTGTTCTACTACAGCAGAGTGTTCCACTACAGCAGAGTGATCTACTACAGCAGAGTGTTCTACTACAGCAGTGTGTTCTACTACAGCAGAGTGTTCTACTACAGCAAAGTGTTCCACTACATCAGAGTGTTCCACTACAGCAGAGTGTTCTACAGCAGTGTGTTCTACTACAGCAGAGTGTTCTACTACAGCAGAGTGTTCTACTACAGCAGAGTGTTCTACTACAGCAGAGTGTTCCCATACAGCAGAGTGTTCTACTACAGCAGTGTGTTCTACTACAGCAGAGTGTTCCACTACAGCAGTGTTCTACTACAGTAGAGTGTTCTACTACAGCAGAGTGTTCTACTACAGCAGAGTTGTCTACTACAGCAGTGTTCTACTACAGCAGAGTGTTCTACTACAGCAGAGTGTTCTACAGCAGTGTTCTACTACAGCAGAGTGTTCTACTACAGCAGAGTGTTCTACTACAGCAGTGTGTTCTACTACAGCAGAGTGTTCCACTACAGCAGAGTGTTCTACTACAGCAGTGTTCTACTACAGCAGTGTGTTCTACTACAGCAGTGTTCTACTACAGCAGTGTGTTCTACTACAGCAGAGTGTTCCAATATAGCAGAGTGTTCTACTACAGCAGAGTGTTCCACTACAGCAGAGTGTTCTACAGCAGAGTGTTCTACTACAGCAGAGTGTTCTACTACAGCAGTGTGTTTTACTACAGCAGAGTGTTCTACTACAGCAGAGTGTTCTACTACAGCAGTGTGTTCTACTACAGCAGAGTGTTCTACTACAGCAGAGTGTTCCACTACAGCAGAGTGTTCTACAGCAGAGTGTTCTACTACAGCAGAGTGTTCTACTACAGCAGTGTGTTTTACTACAGCAGAGTGTTCTACTACAGCAGAGTGTTCCACTACAGCAGAGTGTTCTACTACAGCAGAGTGTTCTACTACAGCAGAGTGTTCTACTACAGCAGAGTGTTCTACTACAGCAGTGTGTTCCACTACAGCAGAGTGTTCCACTACAGCAGTGTTCTACAGCAGTGTGTTCTACTACAGCAGAGTGTTCTACTACAGCAGAGTGTTCTACTACAGCAGTGTGTTCTACTACAGCAGAGTGTTCCACTACAGCAGAGTGTTCTACAGCAGAGTGTTTTACTACAGCAGTGTGTTCTACTACAGCAGAGTGTTCTACTACAGCAGAGTTTTCCACTACAGCAGAGTGTTCCACTACAGCAGAGTGTTCTACAGCAGTGTGTTCTACTACAGCAGAGTGTGCTACTACAGCAGTGTGTTCTACTACAGCAGAGTGTTCTACTACAGCAGTGTGTTCTACAACAGCAGAGTGTTCTACAGCAGTGTGTTCTACTACAGCAGAGTGTTCTACTACAGAAGTGTGTTCTACTACAGCAGTGTGTTCTACTACAGCAGAGTGTTCTACTACAGCAGTGTGTTCTACTACAGCAGAGTGTTCCACTACAGCAGTGTGTTCTACTACAGCAGTGTGTTCTACTACAGCAGAGTGTTCTACTACAGCAGTGTTCTACTACAGCAGTGTGTTCTACTACAGCAGTGTGTTCTACTACAGCAGAGTGTTCTACTACAGCAGAGTGTTCTACTACAGCAGAGTGTTCTACTACAGCAGAGTGTTCTACTACAGCAGTGTGTTCCACTACAGCAGTGTGTTCTACTACAGCAGAGTGTTCTACTACAGCAGAGTGTTCTACTACAGCAGTGTTTTCCACTACAGCAGAGTGTTCCACTACAGCAGAGTGTTCTACTACAGCAGAGTGTTCTACTACAGCAGAGTGTTCTACTACAGCAGTGTGTTCTACTACAGCAGAGTGTTCTACTACAGCAGAGTGTTCCACTACAGCAGAGTGTTCTACTACAGCAGAGTGTTCTACTACAGCAGTGTGTTCTACTACAGCAGAGTGTTCTACTACAGCAGAGTGTTCCACTACAGCAGTGTGTTCCACTACAGCAGAGTGTTCTACTACAGCAGTGTGTTCCACTACAGCAGAGTGATCCACTACAGCAGAGTGTTCCACTACAGCAGAGTGTTCTACTACAGCAGTGTTCCACTACAGCAGAGTGTTCTACTACAGCAGAGTGTTCCACTACAGCAGAGTGTTCTACTACAGCAGAGTGTTCTACTACAGCAGTGTGTTCTACTACAGCAGAGTGTTCTACTACAGCAGAGTGTTCTACAGCAGTGTGTTCTAATACAGCAGAGTGTTCTACTACAGCAGTGTGTTCTACTACAGCAGTGTGTTCTACTACAGCAGAGTGTTCTACTACAGCAGTGTGTTCTACTACAGCAGAGTGTTCTACAGCAGTGTGTTCTACTACAGCAGAGTGTTCTACTACAGCAGTGTGTTCTACTACAGCAGTGTGTTCTACTACAGCAGAGTGTTCTACTACAGCAGTGTGTTCTACTACAGCAGAGTGTTCTACAGCAGTGTTCTACAGCAGAGTGTTCTACTACAGCAGAGTGTTCTACTACAGCAGTGTGTTCTACTACAGCAGTGTGTTCTACTACAGCAGAGTGTTCTACTACAGCAGAGTGTTCCACTACAGCAGAGTGTTCTACAGCAGAGTGTCCTACTACAGCAGAGTGTTCTACTACAGCAGTGTGTTCTACTACAGCAGAGTGTTCTACTACAGCAGTGTGTTCCACTACAGCAGAGTGTTCTACTACAGCTGAGTGTTCTACTACAGCAGAGTGTTCTACTACAGCAGAGTGTTCCACTACAGCAGAGTGTTCTACTACAGCAGAGTGTTCTACTACAGCAGTGTGTTCTACTACAGCAGAGTGTTCTACTACAGCAGTGTTCTACTACAGCAGTGTGTTCTACTACAGCAGAGTGTTCCACTACAGCAGAGTGTTCTACTACAGCAGAGTGTTCTACTACAGCAGAGTGTTCTACTACAGCAGTGTGTTCTACTACAGCAGAGTGTTCTACTACAGCAGTGTTCTACTACAGCAGTGTGTTCCACTACAGCAGAGTGTTCTACTACAGCAGAGTGTTCTACTACAGCAGAGTGTTCCACTACAGCAGAGTGTTCTACTACAGCAGAGTGTTCTACTACAGCAGAGTGTTCCACTACAGCAGAGTGTTCTACTACAGCAGAGTGTTCTACTACAGCAGAGTGTTCTACTACAGCAGTGTGTTCTACTACAGCAGAGTGTTCTACTACAGCAGATTGTTCCACTACAGCAGAGTGTTCCACTACAGCAGAGTGTTCTACTACAGCAGAGTGTTCTACTACAGCAGTGTGTTCTACTACAGCAGAGTGTTCTACTACAGCAGTGTTCTACTACAGCAGTGTGTTCTACTACAGCAGAGTGTTCCACTACAGCAGAGTGTTCTACTACAGCAGAGTGTTCTACTACAGCAGAGTGTTCTACTACAGCAGTGTGTTCTACTACAGCAGAGTGTTCTACTACAGCAGTGTTCTACTACAGCAGTGTGTTCCACTACAGCAGAGTGTTCTACTACAGCAGTGTGTTCCACTACAGCAGAGTGTTCCACTACAGCAGAGTGTTCTACTACAGCAGAGTGTTCTACTACAGCAGAGTGTTCCACTACAGCAGAGTGTTCTACTACAGCAGAGTGTTCTACTACAGCAGAGTGTTCTACTACAGCAGTGTGTTCTACTACAGCAGTGTGTTCTACTACAGCAGAGTGTTCCATTACAGCAGAGTGTTCTACAGCAGAGTGTTCTACTACAGCAGAGTGTTCTACTACAGCAGTGTGTTCTACTACAGCAGAGTGTTCTACTACAGCAGAGTGTTCCACTACAGCAGAGTGTTCCACTACAGCAGAGTGATCTACTACAGCAGTGTGTTCTACTACAGCAGGGTGTTCTACTACAGCAGAGTGTTCCACTACATCAGAGTGTTCCACTACAGCAGAGTGTTCTACAGCAGTGTGTTCTACTACAGCAGAGTGTTCTACTACAGCAGAGTGTTCTACTACAGCAGAGTGTTCTACTACAGCAGAGTGTTCCACTACAGCAGAGTGTTCTACTACAGCAGTGTGTTCTACTACAGCAGAGTGTTCCACTACAGCAGAGTGTTCTACTACAGCAGAGTTTTCTACTACAGCAGAGTGTTCTACTACAGCAGAGTGTTCTACAGCAGTGTTCTACTACAGCAGAGTGTTCTACTACAGCAGAGTGTTCTACTACAGCAGTGTGTTCTATTACAGCAGAGTGTTCCACTACAGCAGAGTGTTCTACTACAGCAGAGTGTTCTACTACAGCAGAGTGTTCTACTACAGCAGAGTTTTCTACTACAGCAGAGTGTTCTACTACAGCAGAGTGTTCTACAGCAGTGTTCTACTACAGCAGAGTGTTCTACTACAGCAGAGTGTTCTACTACAGCAGAGTGTTCTACTACAGCAGTGTGTTCTACTACAGCAGTGTATTCTACTACAGCAGTGTGTTCCACTACAGCAGAGTGTTCTACTACAGCAGTGTGTTCTACTACAGCAGTGTATTCTACTACAGCAGTGTGTTCTACTACAGCAGAGTGTTCTACTACAGCAGAGTGTTCTACTACAGCAGAGTGTTCCACTACAGCAGAGTGTTCTACTACAGCAGAGTGTTCTACTACAGCAGTGTGTTCTACTACAGCAGAGTGTTCTACTACAGCAGAGTGTTCTACAGCAGTGTTCTACAGCAGAGTGTTCTACTACAGCAGAGTGTTCTACTACAGCAGTGTGTTCTACTACAGCAGAGTGTTCTACTACAGCAGAGTGTTCTACAGCAGTGTGTTCTAATACAGCAGAGTGTTCTACTACAGCAGAGTGTTCTACTACAGCAGTGTGTTCTACTACAGCAGTGTGTTCTACTACAGCAGAGTGTTCTACTACAGCAGAGTGTTCTACTACAGCAGAGTGTTCTACTACAGCAGAGTGTTCTACTACAGCAGAGTGTTCCACTACAGCAGAGTGTTCTACAGCAGAGTGTTCTACTACAGCAGAGTGTTCTACTACAGCAGAGTGTTCCACTACAGCAGAGTGTTCTACTACAGCAGAGTGTTCTACTACAGCAGAGTGTTCCACTACAGCAGTGTTCTACTACAGCAGAGTGTTCTACTACAGCAGAGTGTTCTACTACAGCAGAGTGTTCCACTACAGCAGAGTGTTCTACTACAGCAGTGTGTTCTACTACAGCAGAGTGTTCTACTACAGCAGAGTGTTCCACTACAGCAGAGTGATCTACTACAGCAGAGTGTTCTACTACAGCAGTGTGTTCTACTACAGCAGAGTGTTCTACTACAGCAAAGTGTTCCACTACATCAGAGTGTTCCACTACAGCAGAGTGTTCTACAGCAGTGTGTTCTACTACAGCAGAGTGTTCTACTACAGCAGAGTGTTCTACTACAGCAGAGTGTTCCACTACAGCAGAGTGTTCTACTACAGCAGTGTGTTCTACTACAGCAGAGTGTTCCACTACAGCAGTGTTCTACTACAGCAGAGTGTTCTACTACAGCAGAGTTGTCTACTACAGCAGTGTTCTACTACAGCAGAGTGTTCTACTACAGCAGAGTGTTCTACAGCAGTGTTCTACTACAGCAGAGTGTTCTACTACAGCAGAGTGTTCTACTACAGCAGTGTGTTCTACTACAGCAGTGTATTCTACTACAGCAGTGTGTTCTACTACAGCAGAGTGTTCTACTACAGCAGTGTTCTACTACAGCAGTGTGTTCTACTACAGCAGTGTTCTACTACAGCAGTGTGTTCTACTACAGCAGAGTGTTCCAATATAGCAGAGTGTTCCACTACAGCAGAGTGTTCTACAGCAGAGTGTCCTACTACAGCAGAGTGTTCTACTACAGCAGTGTGTTCTACTACAGCAGAGTGTTCTACTACAGCAGTGTGTTCCACTACAGCAGAGTGTTCTACTACAGCTGAGTGTTCTACTACAGCAGAGTGTTCTACTACAGCAGAGTGTTCCACTACAGCAGAGTGTTCTACTACAGCAGAGTGTTCTACTACAGCAGTGTGTTCTACTACAGCAGAGTGTTCTACTACAGCAGTGTTCTACTACAGCAGTGTGTTCTACTACAGCAGAGTGTTCCACTACAGCAGAGTGTTCTACTACAGCAGAGTGTTCTACTACAGCAGAGTGTTCTACTACAGCAGTGTTCTACTACAGCAGTTTGTTCCACTACAGCAGAGTGTTCTACTACAGCAGAGTGTTCTACTACAGCAGAGTGTTCCACTACAGCAGAGTGTTCTACTACAGCAGAGTGTTCTACTACAGCAGAGTGTTCCACTACAGCAGAGTGTTCTACTACAGCAGTGTGTTCTACTACAGCAGTGTGTTCTACTACAGCAGAGTGTTCCATTACAGCAGAGTGTTCTACAGCAGAGTGTTCTACTACAGCAGAGTGTTCTACTACAGCAGAGTGTTCTACTACAGCAGAGTGTTCTACTACAGCAGAGTGTTCCACTACAGCAGAGTGTTCCACTACAGCAGAGTGTTCTACTACAGCAGAGTGTTCTACTACAGCAGAGTGTTCTACTACAGCAGAGTGTTCTACTACAGCAGAGTGTTCTACTACAGCAGTGTGTTCTACTACAGCAGAGTGTTCTACTACAGCAGTGTTCTACTACAGCAGTGTGTTCCACTACAGCAGAGTGTTCTACTACAGCAGTGTGTTCCACTACAGCAGAGTGTTCCACTACAGCAGAGTGTTCTACTACAGCAGAGTGTTCTACTACAGCAGAGTGTTCCACTACAGCAGAGTGTTCTACTACAGCAGAGTGTTCTACTACAGCAGAGTGTTCTACTACAGCAGTGTGTTCTACTACAGCAGTGTGTTCTACTACAGCAGAGTGTTCCATTACAGCAGAGTGTTCTACAGCAGAGTGTTCTACTACAGCAGAGTGTTCTACTACAGCAGAGTGTTCTACTACAGCAGAGTGTTCTACTACAGCAGAGTGTTCCACTACAGCAGAGTGTTCCACTACAGCAGAGTGATCTACTACAGCAGAGTGTTCTACTACAGCAGTTTGTTCTACTACAGCAGGGTGTTCTACTACAGCAGAGTGTTCCACTACATCAGAGTGTTCCACTACAGCAGAGTGTTCTACAGCAGTGTGTTCTACTACAGCAGAGTGTTCTACTACAGCAGAGTGTTCTACTACAGCAGAGTGTTCTACTACAGCAGAGTGTTCCACTACAGCAGAGTGTTCTACTACAGCAGTGTGTTCTACTACAGCAGAGTGTTCCACTACAGCAGTGTTCTACTACAGCAGAGTGTTCTACTACAGCAGAGTGTTCTACTACAGCAGAGTTTTCTACTACAGCAGAGTGTTCTACTACAGCAGAGTTTTCTACTACAGCAGAGTGTTCTACTACAGCAGAGTGTTCTACTACAGCAGAGTGTTCTACTACAGCAGAGTGTTCCACTACAGCAGAGTGTTCTACTACAGCAGAGTGTTCTACTACAGCAGTGTGTTCTACTACAGCAGAGTGTTCTACTACAGCAGAGTGTTCTACAGCAGTGTGTTCTAATACAGCAGAGTGTTCTACTACAGCAGAGTGTTCTACTACAGCAGTGTGTTCTACTACAGCAGTGTGTTCTACTACAGCAGAGTGTTCTACTACAGCAGAGTGTTCTACTACAGCAGAGTGTTCTACTACAGCAGAGTGTTCTACTACAGCAGAGTGTTCCACTACAGCAGAGTGTTCTACAGCAGAGTGTTCTACTACAGCAGAGTGTTCTACTACAGCAGAGTGTTCCACTACAGCAGAGTGTTCTACTACAGCAGAGTGTTCTACTACAGCAGAGTGTTCCACTACAGCAGTGTTCTACTACAGCAGAGTGTTCTACTACAGCAGAGTGTTCTACTACAGCAGAGTGTTCCACTACAGCAGAGTGTTCTACTACAGCAGTGTGTTCTACTACAGCAGAGTGTTCTACAGCAGTGTGTTCTACTACAGCAGAGTGTTCTACTACAGCAGAGTGTTCTACTACAGCAGAGTGTTCTACTACAGCAGAGTGTTCTACTACAGCAGAGTGTTCTACAGCAGTGTTCTACTACAGCAGAGTGTTCTACTACAGCAGAGTGTTCTACTACAGCAGTGTGTTCTACTACAGCAGTGTATTCTACTACAGCAGTGTGTTCTACTACAGCAGAGTGTTCCACTACAGCAGAGTGTTCTACTACAGCAGAGTGTTCTACTACAGCAGTGTGTTCTACTACAGCAGTGTATTCTACTACAGCAGTGTGTTCTACTACAGCAGAGTGTTCTACTACAGCAGAGTGTTCTACTACAGCAGAGTGTTCCACTACAGCAGAGTGTTCTACTACAGCAGAGTGTTCTACTACAGCAGTGTGTTCTACTACAGCAGAGTGTTCTACTACAGCAGAGTGTTCTACAGCAGTGTTCTACAGCAGAGTGTTCTACTACAGCAGAGTGTTCTACTACAGCAGTGTGTTCTACTACAGCAGAGTGTTCTACTACAGCAGAGTGTTCTACAGCAGTGTGTTCTAATACAGCAGAGTGTTCTACTACAGCAGAGTGTTCTACTACAGCAGTGTGTTCTACTACAGCAGTGTGTTCTACTACAGCAGAGTGTTCTACTACAGCAGAGTGTTCTACTACAGCAGAGTGTTCTACTACAGCAGAGTGTTCTACTACAGCAGAGTGTTCTACTACAGCAGAGTGTTACTACAGCAGAGTGTTCTACAGCAGAGTGTTCTACTACAGCAGAGTGTTCTACTACAGCAGAGTGTTCCACTACAGCAGAGTGTTCTACTACAGCAGAGTGTTCTACTACAGCAGAGTGTTCTACTACAGCAGAGTGTTCCACTACAGCAGTGTTCTACTACAGCAGAGTGTTCTACTACAGCAGAGTGTTCTACTACAGCAGAGTGTTCCACTACAGCAGAGTGTTCTACTACAGCAGTGTGTTCTACTACAGCAGAGTGTTCTACAGCAGTGTGTTCTACTACAGCAGAGTGTTCTACTACAGCAGAGTGTTCTACTACAGCAGAGTGTTCTACTACAGCAGAGTGTTCTACTACAGCAGAGTGTTCTACAGCAGTGTTCTACTACAGCAGAGTGTTCTACTACAGCAGAGTGTTCTACTACAGCAGTGTGTTCTACTACAGCAGTGTATTCTACTACAGCAGTGTGTTCTACTACAGCAGAGTGTTCCACTACAGCAGAGTGTTCTACTACAGCAGAGTGTTCTACTACAGCAGTGTGTTCTACTACAGCAGTGTATTCTACTACAGCAGTGTGTTCTACTACAGCAGAGTGTTCTACTACAGCAGAGTGTTCTACTACAGCAGAGTGTTCCACTACAGCAGAGTGTTCTACTACAGCAGAGTGTTCTACTACAGCATTGTGTTCTACTACAGCAGAGTGTTCTACTACAGCAGAGTGTTCTACAGCAGTGTTCTACAGCAGAGTGTTCTACTACAGCAGAGTGTTCTACTACAGCAGTGTGTTCTACTACAGCAGAGTGTTCTACTACAGCAGAGTGTTCTACAGCAGTGTGTTCTAATACAGCAGAGTGTTCTACTACAGCAGAGTGTTCTACTACAGCAGTGTGTTCTACTACAGCAGTGTGTTCTACTACAGCAGAGTGTTCTACTACAGCAGAGTGTTCTACTACAGCAGAGTGTTCTACTACAGCAGAGTGTTCTACTACAGCAGAGTGTTCCACTACAGCAGAGTGTTCTACAGCAGAGTGTTCTACTACAGCAGAGTGTTCTACTACAGCAGAGTGTTCCACTACAGCAGAGTGTTCTACTACAGCAGAGTGTTCTACTACAGCAGAGTGTTCCACTACAGCAGTGTTCTACTACAGCAGAGTGTTCTACTACAGCAGAGTGTTCTACTACAGCAGAGTGTTCCACTACAGCAGAGTGTTCTACTACAGCAGTGTGTTCTACTACAGCAGAGTGTTCTACTACAGCAGAGTGTTCCACTACAGCAGAGTGATCTACTACAGCAGAGTGTTCTACTACAGCAGTGTGTTCTACTACAGCAGAGTGTTCTACTACAGCAAAGTGTTCCACTACATCAGAGTGTTCCACTACAGCAGAGTGTTCTACAGCAGTGTGTTCTACTACAGCAGAGTGTTCTACTACAGCAGAGTGTTCTACTACAGCAGAGTGTTCTACTACAGCAGTGTGTTCTACTACAGCAGAGTGTTCCACTACAGCAGTGTTCTACTACAGTAGAGTGTTCTACTACAGCAGAGTGTTCTACTACAGCAGAGTTGTCTACTACAGCAGTGTTCTACTACAGCAGAGTGTTCTACTACAGCAGAGTGTTCTACAGCAGTGTTCTACTACAGCAGAGTGTTCTACTACAGCAGAGTGTTCTACTACAGCAGTGTGTTCTACTACAGCAGTGTATTCTACTACAGCAGTGTGTTCTACTACAGCAGAGTGTTCTACTACAGCAGTGTTCTACTACAGCAGTGTGTTCTACTACAGCAGTGTTCTACTACAGCAGTGTGTTCTACTACAGCAGAGTGTTCCAATATAGCAGAGTGTTCTACTACAGCAGAGTGTTCCACTACAGCAGAGTGTTCTACAGCAGAGTGTTCTACTACAGCAGAGTGTTCTACTACAGCAGTGTGTTTTACTACAGCAGAGTGTTCTACTACAGCAGAGTGTTCTACTACAGCAGTGTGTTCTACTACAGCAGAGTGTTCTACTACAGCAGAGTGTTCCACTACAGCAGAGTGTTCTACAGCAGAGTGTTCTACTACAGCAGAGTGTTCTACTACAGCAGTGTGTTTTACTACAGCAGAGTGTTCTACTACAGCAGAGTGTTCCACTACAGCAGAGTGTTCTACTACAGCAGAGTGTTCTACTACAGCAGAGTGTTCTACTACAGCAGAGTGTTCTAATACAGCAGTGTGTTCCACTACAGCAGAGTGTTCCACTACAGCAGTGTTCTACAGCAGTGTGTTCTACTACAGCAGAGTGTTCTACTACAGCAGAGTGTTCTACTACAGCAGTGTGTTCTACTACAGCAGAGTGTTCCACTACAGCAGAGTGTTCTACAGCAGAGTGTTCTACTACAGCAGTGTGTTCTACTACAGCAGAGTGTTCTACTACAGCAGAGTTTTCCACTACAGCAGAGTGTTCCACTACAGCAGAGTGTTCTACAGCAGTGTGTTCTACTACAGCAGAGTGTTCTACTACAGCAGTGTGTTCTACTACAGCAGAGTGTTCTACTACAGCAGTGTGTTCTACAACAGCAGAGTGTTCTACAGCAGTGTGTTCTACTACAGCAGAGTGTTCTACTACAGCAGTGTGTTCTACTACAGCAGTGTGTTCTACTACAGCAGAGTGTTCTACTACAGCAGTGTGTTCTACTACAGCAGAGTGTTCCACTACAGCAGTGTGTTCTACTACAGCAGTGTGTTCTACTACAGCAGAGTGTTCTACTACAGCAGTGTGTTCTACTACAGCAGTGTGTTCTACTACAGCAGAGTGTTCTACTACAGCAGAGTGTTCTACTACAGCAGAGTGTTCTACTACAGCAGAGTGTTCTACTACAGCAGTGTGTTCCACTACAGCAGTGTGTTCTACTACAGCAGAGTGTTCTACTACAGCAGAGTGTTCTACTACAGCAGTGTGTTCCACTACAGCAGAGTGTTCCACTACAGCAGAGTGTTCTACTACAGCAGAGTGTTCTACTACAGCAGAGTGTTCTACTACAGCAGTGTGTTCTACTACAGCAGAGTGTTCTACTACAGCAGAGTGTTCCACTACAGCAGAGTGTTCTACTACAGCAGAGTGTTCTACTACAGCAGTGTGTTCTACTACAGCAGAGTGTTCTACTACAGCAGAGTGTTCCACTACAGCAGTGTGTTCCACTACAGCAGAGTGTTCTACTACAGCAGTGTGTTCCACTACAGCAGAGTGATCCACTACAGCAGAGTGTTCCACTACAGCAGAGTGTTCTACTACAGCAGTGTTCCACTACAGCAGAGTGTTCTACTACAGCAGAGTGTTCCACTACAGCAGAGTGTTCTACTACAGCAGAGTGTTCTACTACAGCAGTGTGTTCTACTACAGCAGAGTGTTCTACTACAGCAGAGTGTTCTACAGCAGTGTGTTTAATACAGCAGAGTGTTCTACTACAGCAGTGTGTTCTACTACAGCAGTGTGTTCTACTACAGCAGAGTGTTCTACTACAGCAGTGTGTTCTACTACAGCAGAGTGTTCTACAGCAGTGTGTTCTACTACAGCAGAGTGTTCTACTACAGCAGTGTGTTCTACTACAGCAGTGTGTTCTACTACAGCAGAGTGTTCTACTACAGCAGTGTGTTCTACTACAGCAGAGTGTTCTACAGCAGTGTTCTACAGCAGAGTGTTCTACTACAGCAGAGTGTTCTACTACAGCAGTGTGTTCTACTACAGCAGTGTGTTCTACTACAGCAGAGTGTTCTACTACAGCAGAGTGTTCCACTACAGCAGAGTGTTCTACAGCAGAGTGTCCTACTACAGCAGAGTGTTCTACTACAGCAGTGTGTTCTACTACAGCAGAGTGTTCTACTACAGCAGTGTGTTCCACTACAGCAGAGTGTTCTACTACAGCTGAGTGTTCTACTACAGCAGAGTGTTCTACTACAGCAGAGTGTTCCACTACAGCAGAGTGTTCTACTACAGCAGAGTGTTCTACTACAGCAGTGTGTTCTACTACAGCAGAGTGTTCTACTACAGCAGTGTTCTACTACAGCAGTGTGTTCTACTACAGCAGAGTGTTCCACTACAGCAGAGTGTTCTACTACAGCAGAGTGTTCTACTACAGCAGAGTGTTCTACTACAGCAGTGTGTTCTACTACAGCAGAGTGTTCTACTACAGCAGTGTTCTACTACAGCAGTGTGTTCCACTACAGCAGAGTGTTCTACTACAGCAGAGTGTTCTACTACAGCAGAGTGTTCCACTACAGCAGAGTGTTCTACTACAGCAGAGTGTTCTACTACAGCAGAGTGTTCCACTACAGCAGAGTGTTCTACTACAGCAGAGTGTTCTACTACAGCAGAGTGTTCTACTACAGCAGTGTGTTCTACTACAGCAGAGTGTTCTACTACAGCAGATTGTTCCACTACAGCAGAGTGTTCCACTACAGCAGAGTGTTCTACTACAGCAGAGTGTTCTACTACAGCAGTGTGTTCTACTACAGCAGAGTGTTCTACTACAGCAGTGTTCTACTACAGCAGTGTGTTCTACTACAGCAGAGTGTTCCACTACAGCAGAGTGTTCTACTTAGCAGAGTGTTCTACTACAGCAGAGTGTTCTACTACAGCAGTGTGTTCTACTACAGCAGAGTGTTCTACTACAGCAGTGTTCTACTACAGCAGTGTGTTCCACTACAGCAGAGTGTTCTACTACAGCAGTGTGTTCCACTACAGCAGAGTGTTCCACTACAGCAGAGTGTTCTACTACAGCAGAGTGTTCTACTACAGCAGAGTGTTCCACTACAGCAGAGTGTTCTACTACAGCAGAGTGTTCTACTACAGCAGAGTGTTCTACTACAGCAGTGTGTTCTACTACAGCAGTGTGTTCTACTACAGCAGAGTGTTCCATTACAGCAGAGTGTTCTACAGCAGAGTGTTCTACTACAGCAGAGTGTTCTACTACAGCAGTGTGTTCTACTACAGCAGAGTGTTCTACTACAGCAGAGTGTTCCACTACAGCAGAGTGTTCCACTACAGCAGAGTGATCTACTACAGCAGTGTGTTCTACTACAGCAGGGTGTTCTACTACAGCAGAGTGTTCCACTACATCAGAGTGTTCCACTACAGCAGAGTGTTCTACAGCAGTGTGTTCTACTACAGCAGAGTGTTCTACTACAGCAGAGTGTTCTACTACAGCAGAGTGTTCTACTACAGCAGAGTGTTCCACTACAGCAGAGTGTTCTACTACAGCAGTGTGTTCCACTACAGCAGTGTTCTACTACAGCAGAGTGTTCTACTACAGCAGAGTGTTCTACTACAGCAGAGTTTTCTACTACAGCAGAGTGTTCTACTACAGCAGAGTGTTCTACAGCAGTGTTCTACTACAGCAGAGTGTTCTACTACAGCAGAGTGTTCTACTACAGCAGTGTGTTCTACTACAGCAGTGTATTCTACTACAGCAGTGTGTTCTACTACAGCAGAGTGTTCCACTACAGCAGAGTGTTCTACTACAGCAGAGTGTTCTACTACAGCAGTGTGTTCTACTACAGCAGTGTATTCTACTACAGCAGTGTGTTCTACTACAGCAGAGTGTTCTACTACAGCAGAGTGTTCTAATATAGCAGAGTGTTCCACTACAGCAGAGTGTTCTACTACAGCAGAGTGTTCTACTACAGCAGTGTGTTCTACTACAGCAGAGTGTTCTACTACAGCAGAGTGTTCTACAGCAGTGTTCTACAGCAGAGTGTTCTACTACAGCAGAGTGTTCTACTACAGCAGTGTGTTCTACTACAGCAGAGTGTTCTACTACAGCAGAGTGTTCTACAGCAGTGTTCTACAGCAGAGTGTTCTACTACAGCAGAGTGTTCTACTACAGCAGTGTGTTCTACTACAGCAGAGTGTTCTACTACAGCAGAGTGTTCTACTACAGCAGAGTGTTCTACTACAGCAGTGTGTTCTACTACAGCAGTGTGTTCTACTACAGCAGAGTGTTCTACTACAGCAGAGTGTTCTACTACAGCAGAGTGTTCTACTACAGCAGAGTGTTCTACTACAGCAGAGTGTTCCACTACAGCAGAGTGTTCTACAGCAGAGTGTTCTACTACAGCAGAGTGTTCTACTACAGCAGAGTGTTCCACTACAGCAGAGTGTTCTACTACAGCAGAGTGTTCTACTACAGCAGAGTGTTCCACTACAGCAGTGTTCTACTACAGCAGAGTGTTCTACTACAGCAGAGTGTTCTACTACAGCAGAGTGTTCCACTACAGCAGAGTGTTCTACTACAGCAGTGTGTTCTACTACAGCAGAGTGTTCTACTACAGCAGAGTGTTCCACTACAGCAGAGTGATCTACTACAGCAGAGTGTTCTACTACAGCAGTGTGTTCTACTACAGCAGAGTGTTCTACTACAGCAAAGTGTTCCACTACATCAGAGTGTTCCACTACAGCAGAGTGTTCTACAGCAGTGTATTCTACTACAGCAGAGTGTTCTACTACAGCAGAGTGTTCTACTACAGCAGAGTGTTCTACTACAGCAGAGTGTTCCACTACAGCAGAGTGTTCTACTACAGCAGTGTGTTCTACTACAGCAGAGTGTTCCACTACAGCAGTGTTCTACTACAGCAGAGTGTTCTACTACAGCAGAGTGTTCTACTACAGCAGAGTTGTCTACTACAGCAGTGTTCTACTACAGCAGAGTGTTCTACTACAGCAGAGTGTTCTACAGCAGTGTTCTACTACAGCAGAGTGTTCTACTACAGCAGAGTGTTCTACTACAGCAGTGTGTTCTACTACAGCAGTGTATTCTACTACAGCAGTGTGTTCTACTACAGCAGAGTGTTCTACTACAGCAGTGTTCTACTACAGCAGTGTGTTCTACTACAGCAGTGTTCTACTACAGCAGTGTGTTCTACTACAGCAGAGTGTTCCAATATAGCAGAGTGTTCTACTACAGCAGAGTGTTCCACTACAGCAGAGTGTTCTACAGCAGAGTGTTCTACTACAGCAGAGTGTTCTACTACAGCAGTGTGTTTTACTACAGCAGAGTGTTCTACTACAGCAGAGTGTTCTACTACAGCAGTGTGTTCTACTACAGCAGAGTGTTCTACTACAGCAGAGTGTTCCACTACAGCAGAGTGTTCTACAGCAGAGTGTTCTACTACAGCAGAGTGTTCTACTACAGCAGTGTGTTTTACTACAGCAGAGTGTTCTACTACAGCAGAGTGTTCCACTACAGCAGAGTGTTCTACTACAGCAGAGTGTTCTACTACAGCAGAGTGTTCTACTACAGCAGAGTGTTCTACTACAGCAGTGTGTTCCACTACAGCAGAGTGTTCCACTACAGCAGTGTTCTACAGCAGTGTGTTCTACTACAGCAGAGTGTTCTACTACAGCAGAGTGTTCTACTACAGCAGTGTGTTCTACTACAGCAGAGTGTTCCACTACAGCAGAGTGTTCTACAGCAGAGTGTTCTACTACAGCAGTGTGTTCTACTACAGCAGAGTGTTCTACTACAGCAGAGTTTTCCACTACAGCAGAGTGTTCCACTACAGCAGAGTGTTCTACAGCAGTGTGTTCTACTACAGCAGAGTGTTCTACTACAGCAGTGTGTTCTACTACAGCAGAGTGTTCTACTACAGCAGTGTGTTCTACAACAGCAGAGTGTTCTACAGCAGTGTGTTCTACTACAGCAGAGTGTTCTACTACAGCAGTGTGTTCTACTACAGCAGTGTGTTCTACTACAGCAGAGTGTTCTACTACAGCAGTGTGTTCTACTACAGCAGAGTGTTCCACTACAGCAGTGTGTTCTACTACAGCAGTGTGTTCTACTACAGCAGAGTGTTCTACTACAGCAGTGTTCTACTACAGCAGTGTGTTCTACTACAGCAGTGTGTTCTACTACAGCAGAGTGTTCTACTACAGCAGAGTGTTCTACTACAGCAGAGTGTTCTACTACAGCAGTGTGTTCTACTACAGCAGAGTGTTCTACTACAGCAGTGTTCTACAGCAGAGTGTTCTACTACAGCAGTGTGTTCTACTACAGCAGAGTGTTCTACTACAGCAGAGTGTTCTACTACAGCAGAGTGTTCTACTACAGCAGTGTGTTCCACTACAGCAGAGTGTTCCACTACAGCAGAGTGTTCTACTACAGCAGAGTGTTCTACTACAGCAGTGTGTTCTACTACAGCAGAGTGTTCTGCTACAGCAGAGTGTTCCGCTACAGCAGAGTGTTCCACTACAGCAGAGTGTTCTACTACAGCAGAGTGTTCTACTACAGCAGTGTGTTCTACTACAGCAGAGTGTTCTACTACAGCAGAGTGTTCCACTACAGCAGAGTGTTCCACTACAGCAGAGTGTTCCACTACAGCAGAGTGTTCTACTACAGCAGTGTTCCACTACAGCAGAGTGTTCTACTACAGCAGAGTGTTCCACTACAGCAGAGTGTTCTACTACAGCAGAGTGTTCTACTACAGCAGTGTGTTCTACTACAGCAGAGTGTTCTACTACAGCAGTGTGTTCTACTACAGCAGAGTGTTCTACTACAGCAGAGTGTTCTACAGCAGTGTGTTCTAATACAGCAGAGTGTTCTACTACAGCAGTGTGTTCTACTACAGCAGTGTGTTCTACTACAGCAGAGTGTTCTACTACAGCAGTGCGTTCTACTACAGCAGAGTGTTCTACAGCAGTGTGTTCTACTACAGCAGAGTGTTCCACTACAGCAGAGTGTTCTACTACAGCAGAGTGTTCTACTACAGCAGAGTGTTCTACTACAGCAGTGTGTTCTACTACAGCAGAGTGTTCTACTACAGCAGAGTGTTCCGCTACAGCAGAGTGTTCCACTACAGCAGAGTGTTCTACTACAGCAGAGTGTTCTACTACAGCAGTGTGTTCTACTACAGCAGAGTGTTCTACTACAGCAGAGTGTTCCACTACAGCAGTGTGTTCCACTACAGCAGAGTGTTCCACTACAGCAGAGTGTTCCACTACAGCAGAGTGTTCCACTACAGCAGAGTGTTCTACTACAGCAGTGTTCCACTACAGCAGAGTGTTCTACTACAGCAGAGTGTTCCACTACAGCAGAGTGTTCTACTACAGCAGAGTGTTCTACTACAGCAGTGTGTTCTACTACAGCAGAGTGTTCTACTACAGCAGTGTGTTCTACTACAGCAGAGTGTTCTACTACAGCAGAGTGTTCTACAGCAGTGTGTTCTACTACAGCAGAGTGTTCTACTACAGCAGTGTGTTCTACTACAGCAGTGTGTTCTACTACAGCAGAGTGTTCTACTACAGCAGTGTGTTCTACTACAGCAGAGTGTTCTACAGCAGTGTTCTACAGCAGAGTGTTCTACTACAGCAGAGTGTTCTACTACAGCAGAGTGTTCTACTACAGCAGTGTGTTCTACTACAGCAGAGTGTTCTACTACAGCAGAGTGTTCCGCTACAGCAGAGTGTTCCACTACAGCAGAGTGTTCTACTACAGCAGAGTGTTCTACTACAGCAGTGTGTTCTACTACAGCAGAGTGTTCTACTACAGCAGAGTGTTCCACTACAGCAGTGTGTTCCACTACAGCAGAGTGTTCCACTACAGCAGAGTGTTCCACTACAGCAGAATGTTCCACTACAGCAGAGTGTTCTACTACAGCAGTGTTCCACTACAGCAGAGTGTTCTACTACAGCAGAGTGTTCCACTACAGCAGAGTGTTCTACTACAGCAGAGTGTTCTACTACAGCAGTGTGTTCTACTACAGCAGAGTGTTCTACTACAGCAGTGTGTTCTACTACAGCAGAGTGTTCTACTACGGCAGAGTGTTCTACAGCAGTGTGTTCTAATACAGCAGAGTGTTCTACTACAGCAGTGTGTTCTACTACAGCAGTGTGTTCTACTACAGCAGAGTGTTCTACTACAGCAGTGCGTTCTACTACAGCAGAGTGTTCTACAGCAGTGTGTTCTACTACAGCAGAGTGTTCCACTACAGCAGAGTGTTCTACTACAGCAGAGTGTTCTACTACAGCAGAGTGTTCTACTACAGCAGTGTGTTCTACTACAGCAGAGTGTTCTACTACAGCAGAGTGTTCTACTACAGCAGTGCGTTCTACTACAGCAGAGTGTTCTACAGCAGTTTGTTCTACTACAGCAGAGTGTTCCGCTACAGCAGAGTGTTCCACTACAGCAGAGTGTTCTACTACAGCAGAGTGTTCTACTACAGCAGTGTGTTCTACTACAGCAGAGTGTTCTACTACAGCAGAGTGTTCCACTACAGCAGTGTGTTCCACTACAGCAGAGTGTTCCACTACAGCAGAGTGTTCCACTACAGCAGAGTGTTCCACTACAGCAGAGTGTTCTACTACAGCAGTGTTCCACTACAGCAGAGTGTTCTACTACAGCAGAGTGTTCCACTACAGCAGAGTGTTCTACTACAGCAGAGTGTTCTACTACAGCAGTGTGTTCTACTACAGCAGAGTGTTCTACTACAGCAGTGTGTTCTACTACAGCAGAGTGTTCTACTACAGCAGAGTGTTCTACAGCAGTGTGTTCTAATACAGCAGAGTGTTCTACTACAGCAGTGTGTTCTACTACAGCAGTGTGTTCTACTACAGCAGAGTGTTCTACTACAGCAGTGCGTTCTACTACAGCAGAGTGTTCTACAGCAGTGTGTTCTACTACAGCAGAGTGTTCTACTACAGCAGTGTGTTCTACTACAGCAGTGTGTTCTACTACAGCAGAGTGTTCTACTACAGCAGTGTGTTCTACTACAGCAGAGTGTTCTACAGCAGTGTTCTACAGCAGAGTGTTCTACTACAGCAGAGTGTTCTACTACAGCAGTGTGTTCTACTACAGCAGTGTATTCTACTACAGCAGTGTGTTCTACTACAGCAGAGTGTTCTACTACAGCAGTGTTCTACTACAGCAGTGTGTTCTACTACAGCAGTGTTCTACTACAGCAGTGTGTTCTACTACAGCAGAGTGTTCCAATATAGCAGAGTGTTCTACTACAGCAGAGTGTTCCACTACAGCAGAGTGTTCTACAGCAGAGTGTTCTACTACAGCAGAGTGTTCTACTACAGCAGTGTGTTTTACTACAGCAGAGTGTTCTACTACAGCAGAGTGTTCTACTACAGCAGTGTGTTCTACTACAGCAGAGTGTTCTACTACAGCAGAGTGTTCCACTACAGCAGAGTGTTCTACAGCAGAGTGTTCTACTACAGCAGAGTGTTCTACTACAGCAGTGTGTTTTACTACAGCAGAGTGTTCTACTACAGCAGAGTGTTCCACTACAGCAGAGTGTTCTACTAAAGCAGAGTGTTCTACTACAGCAGAGTGTTCTACTACAGCAGAGTGTTCTACTACAGCAGTGTGTTCCACTACAGCAGAGTGTTCCACTACAGCAGTGTTCTACAGCAGTGTGTTCTACTACAGCAGAGTGTTCTACTACAGCAGAGTGTTCTACTACAGCAGTGTGTTCTACTACAGCAGAGTGTTCCACTACAGCAGAGTGTTCTACAGCAGAGTGTTCTACTACAGCAGTGTGTTCTACTACAGCAGAGTGTTCTACTACAGCAGAGTTTTCCACTACAGCAGAGTGTTCCACTACAGCAGAGTGTTCTACAGCAGTGTGTTCTACTACAGCAGAGTGTTCTACTACAGCAGTGTGTTCTACTACAGCAGAGTGTTCTACTACAGCAGTGTGTTCTACTACAGCAGAGTGTTCTACAGCAGTGTGTTCTACTACAGCAGAGTGTTCTACTACAGCAGTGTGTTCTACTACAGCAGTGTGTTCTACTACAGCAGAGTGTTCTACTACAGCAGTGTGTTCTACTACAGCAGAGTGTTCCACTACAGCAGTGTGTTCTACTACAGCAGTGTGTTCTACTACAGCAGTGTGTTCTACTACAGCAGAGTGTTCTACTACAGCAGTGTGTTCTACTACAGCAGTGTGTTCTACTACAGCAGAGTGTTCTACTACAGCAGAGTGTTCTACTACAGCAGAGTGTTCTACTACAGCAGAGTGTTCTACTACAGCAGTGTGTTCTACTACAGCAGAGTGTTCTACTACAGCAGTGTTCTACAGCAGAGTGTTCTACTACAGCAGAGTGTTCTACTACAGCAGAGTGTTCTACTACAGCAGAGTGTTCTACTACAGCAGTGTGTTCCACTACAGCAGAGTGTTCCACTACAGCAGAGTGTTCTACTACAGCAGAGTGTTCTACTACAGCAGAGTGTTCTACTACAGCAGTGTGTTCTACTACAGCAGTGTTCTACTACAGCAGAGTGTTCCGCTACAGCAGAGTGTTCCACTACAGCAGAGTGTTCTACTACAGCAGAGTGTTCTACTACAGCAGTGTGTTCTACTACAGCAGAGTGTTCTACTACAGCAGAGTGTTCTACTACAGCAGAGTGTTCCACTACAGCAGTGTGTTCCACTACAGCAGAGTGTTCCACTACAGCAGAGTGTTCCACTACAGCAGAGTGTTCCACTACAGCAGAGTGTTCTACTACAGCAGTGTTCCACAAACAGCAGAGTGTTCTACTACAGCAGAGTGTTCCACTACAGCAGAGTGTTCTACTACAGCAGAGTGTTCTACTACAGCAGTGTGTTCTACTACAGCAGAGTGTTCTACTACAGCAGTGTGTTCTACTACAGCAGAGTGTTCTACTACAGCAGAGTGTTCTACAGCAGTGTGTTCTAATACAGCAGAGTGTTCTACTACAGCAGTGTGTTCTACTACAGCAGTGTGTTCTACTACAGCAGAGTGTTCTACTACAGCAGTGCGTTCTACTACAGCAGAGTGTTCTACAGCAGTGTGTTCTACTACAGCAGAGTGTTCCACTACAGCAGAGTGTTCTACTACAGCAGAGTGTTCTACTACAGCAGAGTGTTCTACTACAGCAGTGTGTTCTACTACAGCAGAGTGTTCTACTACAGCAGAGTGTTCCGCTACAGCAGAGTGTTCCACTACAGCAGAGTGTTCTACTACAGCAGAGTGTTCTGCTACAGCAGTGTGTTCTACTACAGCAGAGTGTTCTACTACAGCAGAGTGTTCCACTACAGCAGTGTGTTCCACTACAGCAGAGTGTTCCACTACAGCAGAGTGTTCCACTACAGCAGAGTGTTCTACTACAGCAGTGTTCCACTACAGCAGAGTGTTCTACTACAGCAGAGTGTTCCACTACAGCAGAGTGTTCTACTACAGCAGAGTGTTCTACTACAGCAGTGTGTTCTACTACAGCAGAGTGTTCTACTACAGCAGTGTGTTCTACTACAGCAGAGTGTTCTACTACAGCAGAGTGTTCTACAGCAGTGTGTTCTAATACAGCAGAGTGTTCTACTACAGCAGAGTGTTCTACTACAGCAGTGCGTTCTACTACAGCAGAGTGTTCTACAGCAGTGTGTTCTACTACAGCAGAGTGTTCTACTACAGCAGTGTGTTCTACTACAGCAGTGTGTTCTACTACAGCAGAGTGTTCTACTACAGCAGTGTGTTCTACTACAGCAGAGTGTTCTACAGCAGTGTTCTACAGCAGAGTGTTCTACTACAGCAGAGTGTTCTACTACAGCAGTGTGTTCTACTACAGCAGTGTGTTCTACTACAGCAGAGTGTTCTACTACAGCAGAGTGTTCCACTACAGCAGAGTGTTCTACAGCAGAGTGTTCTACTACAGCAGAGTGTTCTACTACAGCAGTGTGTTCTACTACAGCAGAGTGTTCTACTACAGCAGTTTGTTCCACTACAGCAGAGTGTTCTACTACAGCTGAGTGTTCTACTACAGCAGAGTGTTCTACTACAGCAGAGTGTTCTACTACAGCAGAGTGTTCTACTACAGCAGTGTGTTCTACTACAGCAGAGTGTTCTACTACAGCAGTGTTCTACTACAGCAGTGTGTTCTACTACAGCAGAGTGTTCCACTACAGCAGAGTGTTCTACTACAGCAGAGTGTTCTACTACAGCAGAGTGTTCTACTACAGCAGTGTGTTCTACTACAGCAGAGTGTTCTACTACAGCAGTGTTCTACTACAGCAGTGTGTTCCACTACAGCAGAGTGTTCTACTACAGCAGAGTGTTCTACTACAGCAGAGTGTTCCACTACAGCAGAGTGTTCTACTACAGCAGAGTGTTCTACTACAGCAGAGTGTTCCACTACAGCAGAGTGTTCTACTACAGCAGAGTGTTCTACTACAGCAGAGTGTTCTACTACAGCAGTGTGTTCTACTACAGCAGAGTGTTCTACTACAGCAGAGTGTTCCACTACAGCAGTGTTCCACTACAGCAGAGTGATCTACTACAGCAGAGTGTTCTACTACAGCAGTGTGTTCTACTACAGCAGAGTGTTCTACTACAGCAGAGTGTTCCACTACATCAGAGTGTTCCACTACAGCAGAGTGTTCTACAGCAGTGTGTTCTACTACAGCAGAGTGTTCTACTACAGCAGAGTGTTCTACTACAGCAGAGTGTTCTACTACAGCAGAGTGTTCTACTACAGCAGAGTTTTCTACTACAGCAGAGTGTTCTACTACAGCAGAGTGTTCTACAGCAGTGTTCTACTACAGCAGAGTGTTCTACTACAGCAGAGTGTTCTACTACAGCAGTGTTCTACTACAGCAGTGTATTCTACTACAGCAGTGTGTTCTACTACAGCAGAGTGTTCCACTACAGCAGAGTGTTCTACTACAGCAGAGTGTTCTACTACAGCAGAGTGTTCCACTACAGCAGTGTTCTACTACAGCAGTGTATTCTACTACAGCAGTGTGTTCTACTACAACAGAGTGTTCCACTACAGCAGAGTGTTCTACTACAGCAGTGTGTTCTACTACAGCAGTGTATTCTACTACAGCAGTGTGTTCTACTACAGCAGTGTGTTCTACTACAGCAGAGTGTTCTACTACAGCAGAGTGTTCTACTACAGCAGAGTGTTCCACTACAGCAGAGTGTTCTACTACAGCAGAGTGTTCTACTACAGCAGAGTGTTCCACTACAGCAGTGTGTTCTACTACAGCAGAGTGTTCTACTACAGCAGAGTGTTCTACTACAGCAGTGTGTTCTACTACAGCAGTGTCTTCTACTACAGCAGAGTGTTCTACTACAGCAGAGTGTTCCATTACAGCAGAGTGTTCTACAGCAGAGTGTTCTACTACAGCAGAGTGTTCTACTACAGCAGTGTGTTCTACTACAGCAGAGTGTTCTACTACAGCAGAGTGTTCCACTACAGCAGAGTGTTCCACTACAGCAGAGTGATCTACTACAGCAGAGTGTTCTACTACAGCAGTGTGTTCTACTACAGCAGAGTGTTCTACTACAGCAGAGTGTTCCACTACATCAGAGTGTTCCACTACAGCAGAGTGTTCTACAGCAGTGTGTTCTACTACAGCAGAGTGTTCTACTACAGCAGAGTGTTCTACTACAGCAGAGTGTTCTACTACAGCAGTGTGTTCTACTACAGCAGAGTGTTCCACTACAGCAGTGTTCTACTACAGCAGAGTGTTCTACTACAGCAGAGTTTTCTACTAAAGCAGAGTGTTCTACTACAGCAGAGTGTTCTACAGCAGTGTTCTACTACAGCAGAGTGTTCTACTACAGCAGTGTGTTCTACTACAGCAGTGTATTCTACTACAGCAGTGTGTTCTACTACAGCAGAGTGTTCTACTACAGCAGAGTGTTCTACTACAGCAGAGTGTTCCACTACAGCAGAGTGTTCTACTACAGCAGAGTGTTCCACTACAGCAGAGTGTTCCACTACAGCAGAGTGTTCTACTACAGCAGTGTGTTCTACTACAGCAGAGTGTTCTACTACAGCAGAGTGTTCCACTACAGCAGAGTGTTCCACTACAGCAGAGTGTTCTACTACAGCAGAGTGCTCTACTACAGCAGAGTGTTCCACTACAGCAGAGTGTTCCACTACAGCAGAGTGTCACTACAGCAGAGTGTTCCACTACAGCAGTGTTCTACTACAGCAGAGTGTTCCACTACAGCAGAGTGTTCCACTACAGCAGTGTTCTACAGCAGTGTGTTCTACTACAGCAGAGTGTTCTACTACAGCAGTGTGTTCTACTACAGCAGAGTGTTCCACTACAGCAGAGTGTTCCACTACAGCAGAGTGTTCTACTACAGCAGTGTGTTCTACTACAGCAGAGTGTTCTACTACAGCAGAGTGTTCTACTACAGCAGAGTGTTCTACTACAGCAGTGTGTTCTACTACAGCAGAGTGTTCTACTACAGCAGAGTGTTCCACTACAGCAGAGTGTTCCACTACAGCAGAGTGTTCTACTACAGCAGAGTATTCTACTACAGCAGAGTGTTCTACTACAGCAGAGTTTTCCACTACAGCAGAGTGTTCCACTACAGCAGAGTGTTCTACAGCAGTGTGTTCTACTACAGCAGTGTGTTCTACTACAGCAGAGTGTTCTACTACAGCAGAGTGTTCTACTACAGCAGAGTGTTCTACTACAGCAGAGTGTTCTACTACAGCAGTGTGTTCTACTACAGCAGAGTGTTCCAATATAGCAGAGTGTTCTACTACAGCAGAGTGTTCTACTACAGCAGTGTGTTCTACTACAGCAGAGTGTTCTACTACAGCAGAGTGTTCTACTACAGCAGAGTGTTCTACTACAGCAGAGTGTTCTACTACAGCAGAGTTTTCTACTACAGCAGAGTGTTCTACTACAGCAGAGTGTTCTACAGCAGTGTTCTACTACAGCAGAGTGTTCTACTACAGCAGAGTGTTCTACTACAGCAGTGTTCTACTACAGCAGTGTATTCTACTACAGCAGTGTGTTCTACTACAGCAGAGTGTTCCACTACAGCAGAGTGTTCTACTACAGCAGAGTGTTCTACTACAGCAGAGTGTTCCACTACAGCAGTGTTCTACTACAGCAGTGTATTCTACTACAGCAGTGTGTTCTACTACAACAGAGTGTTCCACTACAGCAGAGTGTTCTACTACAGCAGTGTGTTCTACTACAGCAGTGTATTCTACTACAGCAGTGTGTTCTACTACAGCAGTGTGTTCTACTACAGCAGAGTGTTCTACTACAGCAGAGTGTTCTACTACAGCAGAGTGTTCCACTACAGCAGAGTGTTCTACTACAGCAGAGTGTTCTACTACAGCAGAGTGTTCCACTACAGCAGTGTGTTCTACTACAGCAGAGTGTTCTACTACAGCAGAGTGTTCTACTACAGCAGTGTGTTCTACTACAGCAGTGTCTTCTACTACAGCAGAGTGTTCTACTACAGCAGAGTGTTCCATTACAGCAGAGTGTTCTACAGCAGAGTGTTCTACTACAGCAGAGTGTTCTACTACAGCAGTGTGTTCTACTACAGCAGAGTGTTCTACTACAGCAGAGTGTTCCACTACAGCAGAGTGTTCCACTACAGCAGAGTGATCTACTACAGCAGAGTGTTCTACTACAGCAGTGTGTTCTACTACAGCAGAGTGTTCTACTACAGCAGAGTGTTCCACTACATCAGAGTGTTCCACTACAGCAGAGTGTTCTACAGCAGTGTGTTCTACTACAGCAGAGTGTTCTACTACAGCAGAGTGTTCTACTACAGCAGAGTGTTCTACTACAGCAGTGTGTTCTACTACAGCAGAGTGTTCCACTACAGCAGTGTTCTACTACAGCAGAGTGTTCTACTACAGCAGAGTTTTCTACTAAAGCAGAGTGTTCTACTACAGCAGAGTGTTCTACAGCAGTGTTCTACTACAGCAGAGTGTTCTACTACAGCAGTGTGTTCTACTACAGCAGTGTATTCTACTACAGCAGTGTGTTCTACTACAGCAGAGTGTTCTACTACAGCAGAGTGTTCTACTACAGCAGAGTGTTCCACTACAGCAGAGTGTTCTACTACAGCAGAGTGTTCCACTACAGCAGAGTGTTCCACTACAGCAGAGTGTTCTACTACAGCAGTGTGTTCTACTACAGCAGAGTGTTCTACTACAGCAGAGTGTTCCACTACAGCAGAGTGTTCCACTACAGCAGAGTGTTCTACTACAGCAGAGTGCTCTACTACAGCAGAGTGTTCCACTACAGCAGAGTGTTCCACTACAGCAGAGTGTCACTACAGCAGAGTGTTCCACTACAGCAGTGTTCTACTACAGCAGAGTGTTCCACTACAGCAGAGTGTTCCACTACAGCAGTGTTCTACAGCAGTGTGTTCTACTACAGCAGAGTGTTCTACTACAGCAGTGTGTTCTACTACAGCAGAGTGTTCCACTACAGCAGAGTGTTCCACTACAGCAGAGTGTTCTACTACAGCAGTGTGTTCTACTACAGCAGAGTGTTCTACTACAGCAGAGTGTTCTACTACAGCAGAGTGTTCTACTACAGCAGTGTGTTCTACTACAGCAGAGTGTTCTACTACAGCAGAGTGTTCCACTACAGCAGAGTGTTCCACTACAGCAGAGTGTTCTACTACAGCAGAGTATTCTACTACAGCAGAGTGTTCTACTACAGCAGAGTTTTCCACTACAGCAGAGTGTTCCACTACAGCAGAGTGTTCTACAGCAGTGTGTTCTACTACAGCAGTGTGTTCTACTACAGCAGAGTGTTCTACTACAGCAGAGTGTTCTACTACAGCAGAGTGTTCTACTACAGCAGAGTGTTCTACTACAGCAGTGTGTTCTACTACAGCAGAGTGTTCCAATATAGCAGAGTGTTCTACTACAGCAGAGTGTTCTACTACAGCAGTGTGTTCTACTACAGCAGAGTGTTCCACTACAGCAGAGTGTTCCACTACAGCAGAGTGTTCTACTACAGCAGTGTGTTCTACTACAGCAGAGTGTTCTACTACAGCAGAGTGTTCTACTACAGCAGAGTGTTCCACTACAGCAGAGTGTTCCACTACAGCAGAGTGTTCCACTACAGCAGAGTGTTCTACTACAGCAGAGTGTTCTACTACAGCAGTGTGTTCTACTACAGCAGAGTGTTCTACTACAGCAGTGTTCTACTACAGCAGTGTGTTCCACTACAGCAGAGTGTTCTACAGCAGAGTGTTCTACTACAGCAGAGTGTTCTACTACAGCAGTGTGTTCTACTACAGCAGAGTGTTCTACTACAGCAGAGTGTTCTACAGCAGTGTGTTCTACTACAGCAGTGTGTTCTACTACAGCAGAGTGTTCTACTACAGCAGAGTGTTCTACTACAGCAGAGTGTTCCACTACAGCAGAGTGTTCTACAGCAGAGTGTTCTACTACAGCAGAGTGTTCTACTACAGCAGTGTGTTCTACTACAGCAGAGTGTTCTACTACAGCAGTGTGTTCCACTACAGCAGAGTGTTCTACTACAGCAGAGTGTTCTACTACAGCAGAGTGTTCTACTACAGCAGAGTGTTCTACTACAGCAGAGTGTTCTACTACAGCAGTGTGTTCCACTACAGCAGAGTGTTCTACTACAGCAGACTGTTCTACTACAGCAGAGTGTTCTACTACAGCAGTGTGTTCCACTACAGCAGAGTGTTCCACTACAGCAGAGTGTTCTACTACAGCAGTGTGTTCTACTACAGCAGAGTGTTCTACTACAGCAGAGTGTTCTACTACAGCAGTGTGTTCCACTACAGCAGAGTGTTCTACTACAGCAGACTGTTCTACTACAGCAGAGTGTTCTACTACAGCAGTGTGTTCCACTACAGCAGAGTGTTCCACTACAGCAGAGTGTTCTACTACAGCAGAGTGTTCTACTACAGCAGAGTGTTCTACTACAGCAGTGTGTTCTACTACAGCAGTGTGTTCTACTACAGCAGAGTGTTCTACTACAGCAGAGTGTTCTACTACAGCAGTGTGTTCTACTACAGCAGAGTGTTCTACTACAGCAGAGTGTTCCATTACAGCAGTGTTCTACAGTAGAGTGTTCTACTACAGCAGAGTGTTCTACAGCAGTGTTCTACAGCAGAGTGTTCTACTACAGCAGTGTGTTCTACTACAGCAGAGTGTTCTACTACAGCAGAGTGTTCCACTACATCAGAGTGTTCCACTACAGCAGAGTGTTCTACAGCAGTGTGTTCTACTACAGCAGAGTGTTCTACTACAGCAGAGTGTTCTACTACAGCAGAGTGTTCTACTACAGCAGAGTGTTCCACTACAGCAGAGTGTTCTTCTACAGCAGTGTGTTCTACTACAGCAGAGTGTTCCACTACAGCAGAGTGTTCCACTACAGCAGTGTTCTACTACAGCAGAGTGTTCTACTACAGCAGAGTGTTCTACTACAGCAGAGTTTTCTACTACAGCAGAGTGTTCTACTACAGCAGAGTGTTCTACAGCAGTGTTCTACAGCAGAGTGTTCCACTACAGCAGAGTGTTCCACTACAGCAGAGTGTTCTACTACAGCAGTGTGTTCTACTACAGCAGTGTGTTCTACTACAGCAGAGTGTTCTACTACAGCAGAGTGTTCTACTACAGCAGAGTGTTCCACTACAGCAGAGTGTTCTACTACAGCAGAGTGTTCCACTACAGCAGAGTGTTCCACTACAGCAGAGTGTTCTACTACAGCAGAGTGTTCTACTACAGCAGTGTGTTCTACTACAGCAGTGTGTTCTACTACAGCAGAGTGTTCTACTACAGCAGAGTGTTCCACTACAGCAGAGTGTTCCACTACAGCAGAGTGTTCTACTACAGCAGAGTGTTCTACTACAGCAGAGTGTTCCACTACAGCAGAGTGTCACTACAGCAGAGTGTTCCACTACAGCAGAGTGTTCTACTACAGCAGAGTGTTCTACTACAGCAGAGTGTTCCACTACAGCAGTGTGTTCTACTACAGCAGTGTTCCACTACAGCAGAGTGTTCTACTACAGCAGAGTGTTCTACTACAGTAGAGTGTTCTACTACAGCAGAGTGTTCCACTACAGCAGTGTGTTCTACTACAGCAGTGTGTTATACTACAGCAGAGTGTTCCACTACAGCAGAGTGTTCTACTACAGCAGAGTGTTCTACTACAGCAGATTGTTCCACTACAGCAGAGTGTTCCACTACAGCAGAGTGTCACTACAGCAGAGTGTTCCACTACAGCAGTGTTCTACTACAGCAGTGTGTTCTACTACAGCAGTGTGTTCTACTACAGCAGAGTGTTCTACTACAGCAGAGTGTTCTACAGCAGTGTGTTCTACTACAGCAGTGTGTTCTACTACAGCAGAGTGTTCTACTACAGCAGAGTGTTCTACTACAGCAGAGTGTTCCACTACAGCAGAGTGTTCTACAGCAGAGTGTTCTACTACAGCAGAGTGTTCTACTACAGCAGTGTGTTCTACTACAGCAGAGTGTTCTACTACAGCAGTGTGTTCCACTACAGCAGAGTGTTCTACTACAGCAGAGTGTTCTACTACAGCAGAGTGTTCTACTACAGCAGAGTGTTCTACTACAGCAGAGTGTTCTACTACAGCAGTGTGTTCCACTACAGCAGAGTGTTCTACTACAGCAGACTGTTCTACTACAGCAGAGTGTTCTACTACAGCAGTGTGTTCTACTACAGCAGTGTCTTCTACTACAGCAGAGTGTTCTACTACAGCAGAGTGTTCCATTACAGCAGAGTGTTCTACAGCAGAGTGTTCTACTACAGCAGAGTGTTCTACTACAGCAGTGTGTTCTACTACAGCAGAGTGTTCTACTACAGCAGAGTGTTCCACTACAGCAGAGTGTTCCACTACAGCAGAGTGATCTACTACAGCAGAGTGTTCTACTACAGCAGTGTGTTCTACTACAGCAGAGTGTTCTACTACAGCAGAGTGTTCCACTACATCAGAGTGTTCCACTACAGCAGAGTGTTCTACAGCAGTGTGTTCTACTACAGCAGAGTGTTCTACTACAGCAGAGTGTTCTACTACAGCAGAGTGTTCTACTACAGCAGTGTGTTCTACTACAGCAGAGTGTTCCACTACAGCAGTGTTCTACTACAGCAGAGTGTTCTACTACAGCAGAGTTTTCTACTAAAGCAGAGTGTTCTACTACAGCAGAGTGTTCTACAGCAGTGTTCTACTACAGCAGAGTGTTCTACTACAGCAGTGTGTTCTACTACAGCAGTGTATTCTACTACAGCAGTGTGTTCTACTACAGCAGAGTGTTCTACTACAGCAGAGTGTTCTACTACAGCAGAGTGTTCCACTACAGCAGAGTGTTCTACTACAGCAGAGTGTTCCACTACAGCAGAGTGTTCCACTACAGCAGAGTGTTCTACTACAGCAGTGTGTTCTACTACAGCAGAGTGTTCTACTACAGCAGAGTGTTCCACTACAGCAGAGTGTTCCACTACAGCAGAGTGTTCTACTACAGCAGAGTGCTCTACTACAGCAGAGTGTTCCACTACAGCAGAGTGTTCCACTACAGCAGAGTGTCACTACAGCAGAGTGTTCCACTACAGCAGTGTTCTACTACAGCAGAGTGTTCCACTACAGCAGAGTGTTCCACTACAGCAGTGTTCTACAGCAGTGTGTTCTACTACAGCAGAGTGTTCTACTACAGCAGTGTGTTCTACTACAGCAGAGTGTTCAACTACAGCAGAGTGTTCCACTACAGCAGAGTGTTCTACTACAGCAGTGTGTTCTACTACAGCAAAGTGTTCTACTACAGCAGAGTGTTCTACTACAGCAGAGTGTTCTACTACAGCAGTGTGTTCTACTACAGCAGAGTGTTCTACTACAGCAGAGTGTTCCACTACAGCAGAGTGTTCCACTACAGCAGAGTGTTCTACTACAGCAGAGTATTCTACTACAGCAGAGTGTTCTACTACAGCAGAGTTTTCCACTACAGCAGAGTGTTCCACTACAGCAGAGTGTTCTACAGCAGTGTGTTCTACTACAGCAGTGTGTTCTACTACAGCAGAGTGTTCTACTACAGCAGAGTGTTCTACTACAGCAGAGTGTTCTACTACAGCAGAGTGTTCTACTACAGCAGTGTGTTCTACTACAGCAGAGTGTTCCAATATAGCAGAGTGTTCTACTACAGCAGAGTGTTCTACTACAGCAGTGTGTTCTACTACAGCAGAGTGTTCCACTACAGCAGAGTGTTCCACTACAGCAGAGTGTTCTACTACAGCAGTGTGTTCTACTACAGCAGAGTGTTCTACTACAGCAGAGTGTTCTACTACAGCAGAGTGTTCCACTACAGCAGAGTGTTCCACTACAGCAGAGTGTTCCACTACAGCAGAGTGTTCTACTACAGCAGAGTGTTCTACTACAGCAGTGTGTTCTACTACAGCAGAGTGTTCTACTACAGCAGTGTTCTACTACAGCAGTGTGTTCCACTACAGCAGAGTGTTCTACAGCAGAGTGTTCTACTACAGCAGAGTGTTCTACTACAGCAGTGTGTTCTACTACAGCAGAGTGTTCTACTACAGCAGAGTGTTCTACAGCAGTGTGTTCTACTACAGCAGTGTGTTCTACTACAGCAGAGTGTTCTACTACAGCAGAGTGTTCTACTACAGCAGAGTGTTCCACTACAGCAGAGTGTTCTACAGCAGAGTGTTCTACTACAGCAGAGTGTTCTACTACAGCAGTGTGTTCTACTACAGCAGAGTGTTCTACTACAGCAGTGTGTTCCACTACAGCAGAGTGTTCTACTACAGCAGAGTGTTCTACTACAGCAGAGTGTTCTACTACAGCAGAGTGTTCTACTACAGCAGTGTGTTCCACTACAGCAGAGTGTTCTACTACAGCAGACTGTTCTACTACAGCAGAGTGTTCTACTACAGCAGTGTGTTCCACTACAGCAGAGTGTTCCACTACAGCAGAGTGTTCTACTACAGCAGTGTGTTCTACTACAGCAGAGTGTTCTACTACAGCAGAGTGTTCTACTACAGCAGTGTGTTCCACTACAGCAGAGTGTTCTACTACAGCAGACTGTTCTACTACAGCAGAGTGTTCTACTACAGCAGTGTGTTCCACTACAGCAGAGTGTTCCACTACAGCAGAGTGTTCTACTACAGCAGTGTGTTCTACTACAGCAGTGTGTTCTACTACAGCAGAGTGTTCTACTACAGCAGAGTGTTCTACTACAGCAGTGTGTTCTACTACAGCAGAGTGTTCTACTACAGCAGAGTGTTCCATTACAGCAGTGTTCTACAGTAGAGTGTTCTACTACAGCAGAGTGTTCTACAGCAGTGTTCTACAGCAGAGTGTTCTACTACAGCAGTGTGTTCTACTACAGCAGAGTGTTCTACTACAGCAGAGTGTTCCACTACATCAGAGTGTTCCACTACAGCAGAGTGTTCTACAGCAGTGTGTTCTACTACAGCAGAGTGTTCTACTACAGCAGAGTGTTCTACTACAGCAGAGTGTTCTACTACAGCAGAGTGTTCCACTACAGCAGAGTGTTCTTCTACAGCAGTGTGTTCTACTACAGCAGAGTGTTCCACTACAGCAGAGTGTTCCACTACAGCAGTGTTCTACTACAGCAGAGTGTTCTACTACAGCAGAGTGTTCTACTACAGCAGAGTTTTCTACTACAGCAGAGTGTTCTACTACAGCAGAGTGTTCTACAGCAGTGTTCTACAGCAGAGTGTTCCACTACAGCAGAGTGTTCCACTACAGCAGAGTGTTCTACTACAGCAGTGTGTTCTACTACAGCAGTGTGTTCTACTACAGCAGAGTGTTCTACTACAGCAGAGTGTTCTACTACAGCAGAGTGTTCCACTACAGCAGAGTGTTCTACTACAGCAGAGTGTTCCACTACAGCAGAGTGTTCCACTACAGCAGAGTGTTCTACTACAGCAGAGTGTTCTACTACAGCAGTGTGTTCTACTACAGCAGTGTGTTCTACTACAGCAGAGTCTTCTACTACAGCAGAGTGTTCCACTACAGCAGAGTGTTCCACTACAGCAGAGTGTTCTACTACAGCAGAGTGTTCTACTACAGCAGAGTGTTCCACTACAGCAGAGTGTCACTACAGCAGTGTTCTACTACAGCAGAGTGTTCTACTACAGCAGAGTGTTCCACTACAGCAGAGTGTTCTACTACAGCAGAGTGTTCCACTACAGCAGAGTGTTCCACTACAGCAGAGTGTTCTACTACAGCAGAGTGTTCTACTACAGCAGAGTGTTCCACTACAGCAGAGTGTCACTACAGCAGTGTTCCACTACAGCAGAGTGTTCTACTACAGCAGAGTGTTCTACTACAGCAGAGTGTTCCACTACAGCAGTGTGTTCTACTACAGCAGTGTTCCACTACAGCAGAGTGTTCTACTACAGCAGAGTGTTCTACTACAGTAGAGTGTTCTACTACAGCAGAGTGTTCCACTACAGCAGTGTGTTCTACTACAGCAGTGTGTTATACTACAGCAGAGTGTTCCACTACAGCAGAGTGTTCTACTACAGCAGAGTGTTCTACTACAGCAGATTGTTCCACTACAGCAGAGTGTTCCACTACAGCAGAGTGTCACTACAGCAGAGTGTTCCACTACAGCAGTGTTCTACTACAGCAGTGTGTTCTACTACAGCAGTGTGTTCTACTACAGCAGAGTGTTCTACTACAGCAGAGTGTTCTACAGCAGTGTGTTCTACTACAGCAGTGTGTTCTACTACAGCAGAGTGTTCTACTACAGCAGAGTGTTCTACTACAGCAGAGTGTTCCACTACAGCAGAGTGTTCTACAGCAGAGTGTTCTACTACAGCAGAGTGTTCTACTACAGCAGTGTGTTCTACTACAGCAGAGTGTTCTACTACAGCAGTGTGTTCCACTACAGCAGAGTGTTCTACTACAGCAGAGTGTTCTACTACAGCAGAGTGTTCTACTACAGCAGAGTGTTCTACTACAGCAGAGTGTTCTACTACAGCAGTGTGTTCCACTACAGCAGAGTGTTCTACTACAGCAGACTGTTCTACTACAGCAGAGTGTTCTACTACAGCAGTGTGTTCTACTACAGCAGTGTCTTCTACTACAGCAGAGTGTTCTACTACAGCAGAGTGTTCCATTACAGCAGAGTGTTCTACAGCAGAGTGTTCTACTACAGCAGAGTGTTCTACTACAGCAGTGTGTTCTACTACAGCAGAGTGTTCTACTACAGCAGAGTGTTCCACTACAGCAGAGTGTTCCACTACAGCAGAGTGATCTACTACAGCAGAGTGTTCTACTACAGCAGTGTGTTCTACTACAGCAGAGTGTTCTACTACAGCAGAGTGTTCCACTACATCAGAGTGTTCCACTACAGCAGAGTGTTCTACAGCAGTGTGTTCTACTACAGCAGAGTGTTCTACTACAGCAGAGTGTTCTACTACAGCAGAGTGTTCTACTACAGCAGTGTGTTCTACTACAGCAGAGTGTTCCACTACAGCAGTGTTCTACTACAGCAGAGTGTTCTACTACAGCAGAGTTTTCTACTAAAGCAGAGTGTTCTACTACAGCAGAGTGTTCTACAGCAGTGTTCTACTACAGCAGAGTGTTCTACTACAGCAGTGTGTTCTACTACAGCAGTGTATTCTACTACAGCAGTGTGTTCTACTACAGCAGAGTGTTCTACTACAGCAGAGTGTTCTACTACAGCAGAGTGTTCCACTACAGCAGAGTGTTCTACTACAGCAGAGTGTTCCACTACAGCAGAGTGTTCCACTACAGCAGAGTGTTCTACTACAGCAGTGTGTTCTACTACAGCAGAGTGTTCTACTACAGCAGAGTGTTCCACTACAGCAGAGTGTTCCACTACAGCAGAGTGTTCTACTACAGCAGAGTGCTCTACTACAGCAGAGTGTTCCACTACAGCAGAGTGTTCCACTACAGCAGAGTGTCACTACAGCAGAGTGTTCCACTACAGCAGTGTTCTACTACAGCAGAGTGTTCCACTACAGCAGAGTGTTCCACTACAGCAGTGTTCTACAGCAGTGTGTTCTACTACAGCAGAGTGTTCTACTACAGCAGTGTGTTCTACTACAGCAGAGTGTTCCACTACAGCAGAGTGTTCCACTACAGCAGAGTGTTCTACTACAGCAGTGTGTTCTACTACAGCAGAGTGTTCTACTACAGCAGAGTGTTCTACTACAGCAGAGTGTTCTACTACAGCAGTGTGTTCTACTACAGCAGAGTGTTCTACTACAGCAGAGTGTTCCACTACAGCAGAGTGTTCCACTACAGCAGAGTGTTCTACTACAGCAGAGTATTCTACTACAGCAGAGTGTTCTACTACAGCAGAGTTTTCCACTACAGCAGAGTGTTCCACTACAGCAGAGTGTTCTACAGCAGTGTGTTCTACTACAGCAGTGTGTTCTACTACAGCAGAGTGTTCTACTACAGCAGAGTGTTCTACTACAGCAGAGTGTTCTACTACAGCAGTGTGTTCTACTACAGCAGTGTTCCAATATAGCAGAGTGTTCTACTACAGCAGAGTGTTCTACTACAGCAGTGTGTTCTACTACAGCAGAGTGTTCCACTACAGCAGAGTGTTCCACTACAGCAGAGTGTTCTACTACAGCAGTGTGTTCTACTACAGCAGAGTGTTCTACTACAGCAGAGTGTTCCACTACAGCAGAGTGTTCCACTACAGCAGAGTGTTCCACTACAGCAGAGTGTTCTACTACAGCAGAGTGTTCTACTACAGCAGTGTGTTCTACTACAGCAGAGTGTTCTACTACAGCAGTGTTCTACTACAGCAGTGTGTTCCACTACAGCAGAGTGTTCTACAGCAGAGTGTTCTACTACAGCAGAGTGTTCTACTACAGCAGTGTGTTCTACTACAGCAGAGTGTTCTACTACAGCAGAGTGTTCTACAGCAGTGTGTTCTACTACAGCAGTGTGTTCTACTACAGCAGAGTGTTCTACTACAGCAGAGTGTTCTACTACAGCAGAGTGTTCCACTACAGCAGAGTGTTCTACAGCAGAGTGTTCTACTACAGCAGAGTGTTCTACTACAGCAGTGTGTTCTACTACAGCAGAGTGTTCTACTACAGCAGTGTGTTCCACTACAGCAGAGTGTTCTACTACAGCAGAGTGTTCTACTACAGCAGAGTGTTCTACTACAGCAGAGTGTTCTACTACAGCAGAGTGTTCTACTACAGCAGTGTGTTCCACTACAGCAGAGTGTTCTACTACAGCAGACTGTTCTACTACAGCAGAGTGTTCTACTACAGCAGTGTGTTCCACTACAGCAGAGTGTTCCACTACAGCAGAGTGTTCTACTACAGCAGTGTGTTCTACTACAGCAGAGTGTTCTACTACAGCAGAGTGTTCTACCACAGCAGTGTGTTCCACTACAGCAGAGTGTTCTACTACAGCAGACTGTTCTACTACAGCAGAGTGTTCTACTACAGCAGTGTGTTCCACTACAGCAGAGTGTTCCACTACAGCAGAGTGTTCTACTACAGCAGAGTGTTCTACTACAGCAGAGTGTTCTACTACAGCAGTGTGTTCTACTACAGCAGTGTGTTCTACTACAGCAGAGTGTTCTACTACAGCAGAGTGTTCTACTACAGCAGTGTGTTCTACTACAGCAGAGTGTTCTACTACAGCAGAGTGTTCCATTACAGCAGTGTTCTACAGTAGAGTGTTCTACTACAGCAGAGTGTTCTACAGCAGTGTTCTACAGCAGAGTGTTCTACTACAGCAGTGTGTTCTACTACAGCAGAGTGTTCTACTACAGCAGAGTGTTCCACTACATCAGAGTGTTCCACTACAGCAGAGTGTTCTACAGCAGTGTGTTCTACTACAGCAGAGTGTTCTACTACAGCAGAGTGTTCTACTACAGCAGAGTGTTCTACTACAGCAGAGTGTTCCACTACAGCAGAGTGTTCTTCTACAGCAGTGTGTTCTACTACAGCAGAGTGTTCCACTACAGCAGAGTGTTCCACTACAGCAGTGTTCTACTACAGCAGAGTGTTCTACTACAGCAGAGTGTTCTACTACAGCAGAGTTTTCTACTACAGCAGAGTGTTCTACTACAGCAGAGTGTTCTACAGCAGTGTTCTACAGCAGAGTGTTCCACTACAGCAGAGTGTTCCACTACAGCAGAGTGTTCTACTACAGCAGTGTGTTCTACTACAGCAGTGTGTTCTACTACAGCAGAGTGTTCTACTACAGCAGAGTGTTCTACTACAGCAGAGTGTTCCACTACAGCAGAGTGTTCTACTACAGCAGAGTGTTCCACTACAGCAGAGTGTTCCACTACAGCAGAGTGTTCTACTACAGCAGAGTGTTCTACTACAGCAGTGTGTTCTACTACAGCAGTGTGTTCTACTACAGCAGAGTGTTCTACTACAGCAGAGTGTTCCACTACAGCAGAGTGTTCCACTACAGCAGAGTGTTCTACTACAGCAGAGTGTTCTACTACAGCAGAGTGTTCCACTACAGCAGAGTGTCACTACAGCAGAGTGTTCCACTACAGCAGAGTGTTCTACTACAGCAGAGTGTTCCACTACAGCAGTGTGTTCTACTACAGCAGTGTTCCACTACAGCAGAGTGTTCTACTACAGCAGAGTGTTCTACTACAGTAGAGTGTTCTACTACAGCAGAGTGTTCCACTACAGCAGTGTGTTCTACTACAGCAGTGTGTTATACTACAGCAGAGTGTTCCACTACAGCAGAGTGTTCTACTACAGCAGAGTGTTCTACTACAGCAGATTGTTCCACTACAGCAGAGTGTTCCACTACAGCAGAGTGTCACTACAGCAGAGTGTTCCACTACAGCAGTGTTCTACTACAGCAGTGTGTTCTACTACAGCAGTGTGTTCTACTACAGCAGAGTGTTCCACTACAGCAGAGTGTTCTACTACAGCAGAGTGTTCTACTACAGCAGAGTGTTCTACTACAGCAGAGTTTTCCAATATAGCAGAGTGTTCTACTACAGCAGAGTGTTCTACTACAGCAGAGTGTTCCACTACAGTAGAGTGTTCCACTACAGCAGAGTGTTCTACTAAAGCAGAGTGTTCTACTACAGCAGAGTGTTCTACTACAGCAGTGTGTTCTACTACAGCAGAGTGTTCCACTACAGCAGAGTGTTCTACTACAGCAGAGTGTTCTACTACAGCAGTGTGTTCTACTACAGCAGAGTGTTCTACTACAGCAGTGTGTTCTACTACAGCAGAGTGTTCTACTAAAGCAGAGTGTTCTACTACAGCAGTGTGTTCTACTACAGCAGTGTCTTCTACTACAGCAGAGTGTTCTACTACAGCAGAGTGTTCCATTACAGCAGAGTGTTCTACAGCAGAGTGTTCTACTACAGCAGAGTGTTCTACTACAGCAGTGTGTTCTACTACAGCAGAGTGTTCTACTACAGCAGAGTGTTCCACTACAGCAGAGTGTTCCACTACAGCAGAGTGATCTACTACAGCAGAGTGTTCTACTACAGCAGTGTGTTCTACTACAGCAGAGTGTTCTACTACAGCAGAGTGTTCCACTACATCAGAGTGTTCCACTACAGCAGAGTGTTCTACAGCAGTGTGTTCTACTACAGCAGAGTGTTCTACTACAGCAGAGTGTTCTACTACAGCAGAGTGTTCTACTACAGCAGAGTGTTCCACTACAGCAGTGTTCTACTACAGCAGAGTGTTCTACTACAGCAGAGTGTTCTACTACAGCAGAGTGTTCTACTACAGCAGAGTTTTCTACTACAGCAGAGTGTTCTACTACAGCAGAGTGTTCTACAGCAGTGTTCTACTACAGCAGAGTGTTCTACTACAGCAGTGTGTTCTACTACAGCAGTGTATTCTACTACAGCAGTGTGTTCTACTACAGCAGAGTGTTCTACTACAGCAGAGTGTTCTACTACAGCAGAGTGTTCCACTACAGCAGAGTGTTCTACTACAGCAGAGTGTTCCACTACAGCAGAGTGTTCCACTACAGCAGAGTGTTCTACTACAGCAGAGTGTTCTACTACAGCAGAGTGTTCTACTACAGCAGAGTGTTCCACTACAGCAGAGTGTTCCACTACAGCAGAGTGTTCTACTACAGCAGAGTGCTCTACTACAGCAGAGTGTTCCACTACAGCAGAGTGTTCCACTACAGCAGAGTGTCACTACAGCAGAGTGTTCCACTACAGCAGTGTTCTACTACAGCAGAGTGTTCCACTACAGCAGAGTGTTCCACTACAGCAGTGTTCTACAGCAGTGTGTTCTACTACAGCAGAGTGTTCTACTACAGCAGTGTGTTCTACTACAGCAGAGTGTTCCACTACAGCAGAGTGTTCCACTACAGCAGAGTGTTCCACTACAGCAGAGTGTTCCACTACAGCAGAGTGTTCTACTACAGCAGAGTGTTCTACTACAGCAGTGTGTTCTACTACAGCAGAGTGTTCTACTACAGCAGTGTTCTACTACAGCAGTGTGTTCCACTACAGCAGAGTGTTCTACAGCAGAGTGTTCTACTACAGCAGAGTGTTCTACTACAGCAGTGTGTTCTACTACAGCAGAGTGTTCTACTACAGCAGAGTGTTCTACAGCAGTGTGTTCTACTACAGCAGTGTGTTCTACTACAGCAGAGTGTTCTACTACAGCAGAGTGTTCTACTACAGCAGAGTGTTCCACTACAGCAGAGTGTTCTACAGCAGAGTGTTCTACTACAGCAGAGTGTTCTACTACAGCAGTGTGTTCTACTACAGCAGAGTGTTCTACTACAGCAGTGTGTTCCACTACAGCAGAGTGTTCTACTACAGCAGAGTGTTCTACTACAGCAGAGTGTTCTACTACAGCAGAGTGTTCTACTACAGCAGAGTGTTCTACTACAGCAGTGTGTTCCACTACAGCAGAGTGTTCTACTACAGCAGACTGTTCTACTACAGCAGAGTGTTCTACTACAGCAGTGTGTTCCACTACAGCAGAGTGTTCCACTACAGCAGAGTGTTCTACTACAGCAGTGTGTTCTACTACAGCAGAGTGTTCTACTACAGCAGACTGTTCTACTACAGCAGAGTGTTCTACTACAGCAGTGTGTTCCACTACAGCAGAGTGTTCCACTACAGCAGAGTGTTCTACTACAGCAGAGTGTTCTACTACAGCAGAGTGTTCTACTACAGCAGTGTGTTCTACTACAGCAGTGTGTTCTACTACAGCAGAGTGTTCTACTACAGCAGAGTGTTCTACTACAGCAGTGTGTTCTACTACAGCAGAGTGTTCTACTACAGCAGAGTGTTCCATTACAGCAGTGTTCTACAGTAGAGTGTTCTACTACAGCAGAGTGTTCTACAGCAGTGTTCTACAGCAGAGTGTTCTACTACAGCAGTGTGTTCTACTACAGCAGAGTGTTCTACTACAGCAGAGTGTTCCACTACATCAGAGTGTTCCACTACAGCAGAGTGTTCTACAGCAGTGTGTTCTACTACAGCAGAGTGTTCTACTACAGCAGAGTGTTCTACTACAGCAGAGTGTTCTACTACAGCAGAGTGTTCCACTACAGCAGAGTGTTCTTCTACAGCAGTGTGTTCTACTACAGCAGAGTGTTCCACTACAGCAGAGTGTTCCACTACAGCAGTGTTCTACTACAGCAGAGTGTTCTACTACAGCAGAGTGTTCTACTACAGCAGAGTTTTCTACTACAGCAGAGTGTTCTACTACAGCAGAGTGTTCTACAGCAGTGTTCTACAGCAGAGTGTTCCACTACAGCAGAGTGTTCCACTACAGCAGAGTGTTCTACTACAGCAGTGTGTTCTACTACAGCAGTGTGTTCTACTACAGCAGAGTGTTCTACTACAGCAGAGTGTTCTACTACAGCAGAGTGTTCCACTACAGCAGAGTGTTCTACTACAGCAGAGTGTTCCACTACAGCAGAGTGTTCCACTACAGCAGAGTGTTCTACTACAGCAGAGTGTTCTACTACAGCAGTGTGTTCTACTACAGCAGTGTGTTCTACTACAGCAGAGTGTTCTACTACAGCAGAGTGTTCCACTACAGCAGAGTGTTCCACTACAGCAGAGTGTTCTACTACAGCAGAGTGTTCTACTACAGCAGAGTGTTCCACTACAGCAGAGTGTCACTACAGCAGAGTGTTCCACTACAGCAGAGTGTTCTACTACAGCAGAGTGTTCTACTACAGCAGAGTGTTCCACTACAGCAGTGTGTTCTACTACAGCAGTGTTCCACTACAGCAGAGTGTTCTACTACAGCAGAGTGTTCTACTACAGTAGAGTGTTCTACTACAGCAGAGTGTTCCACTACAGCAGTGTGTTCTACTACAGCAGTGTGTTATACTACAGCAGAGTGTTCCACTACAGCAGAGTGTTCTACTACAGCAGAGTGTTCTACTACAGCAGATTGTTCCACTACAGCAGAGTGTTCCACTACAGCAGAGTGTCACTACAGCAGAGTGTTCCACTACAGCAGTGTTCTACTACAGCAGTGTGTTCTACTACAGCAGTGTGTTCTACTACAGCAGAGTGTTCCACTACAGCAGAGTGTTCTACTACAGCAGAGTGTTCTACTACAGCAGAGTGTTCTACTACAGCAGAGTTTTCCAATATAGCAGAGTGTTCTACTACAGCAGAGTGTTCTACTACAGCAGAGTGTTCCACTACAGTAGAGTGTTCCACTACAGCAGAGTGTTCTACTAAAGCAGAGTGTTCTACTACAGCAGAGTGTTCTACTACAGCAGTGTGTTCTACTACAGCAGAGTGTTCCACTACAGCAGAGTGTTCTACTACAGCAGAGTGTTCTACTACAGCAGTGTGTTCTACTACAGCAGAGTGTTCTACTACAGCAGTGTGTTCTACTACAGCAGAGTGTTCTACTAAAGCAGAGTGTTCTACTACAGCAGTGTGTTCTACTACAGCAGTGTCTTCTACTACAGCAGAGTGTTCTACTACAGCAGAGTGTTCCATTACAGCAGAGTGTTCTACAGCAGAGTGTTCTACTACAGCAGAGTGTTCTACTACAGCAGTGTGTTCTACTACAGCAGAGTGTTCTACTACAGCAGAGTGTTCCACTACAGCAGAGTGTTCCACTACAGCAGAGTGATCTACTACAGCAGAGTGTTCTACTACAGCAGTGTGTTCTACTACAGCAGAGTGTTCTACTACAGCAGAGTGTTCCACTACATCAGAGTGTTCCACTACAGCAGAGTGTTCTACAGCAGTGTGTTCTACTACAGCAGAGTGTTCTACTACAGCAGAGTGTTCCACTACAGCAGAGTGTTCTACTACAGCAGTGTGTTCTACTACAGCAGTGTGTTCTACTACAGCAGAGTGTTCTACTACAGCAGAGTGTTCTACTACAGCAGAGTGTTCCACTACAGCAGAGTGTTCTACTACAGCAGAGTGTTCCACTACAGCAGAGTGTTCCACTACAGCAGAGTGTTCTACTACAGCAGAGTGTTCTACTACAGCAGTGTGTTCTACTACAGCAGTGTGTTCTACTACAGCAGAGTGTTCTACTACAGCAGAGTGTTCCACTACAGCAGAGTGTTCCACTACAGCAGAGTGTTCTACTACAGCAGAGTGTTCTACTACAGCAGAGTGTTCCACTACAGCAGAGTGTCACTACAGCAGAGTGTTCCACTACAGCAGAGTGTTCTACTACAGCAGAGTGTTCTACTACAGCAGAGTGTTCCACTACAGCAGTGTGTTCTACTACAGCAGTGTTCCACTACAGCAGAGTGTTCTACTACAGCAGAGTGTTCTACTACAGTAGAGTGTTCTACTACAGCAGAGTGTTCCACTACAGCAGTGTGTTCTACTACAGCAGTGTGTTATACTACAGCAGAGTGTTCCACTACAGCAGAGTGTTCTACTACAGCAGAGTGTTCTACTACAGCAGATTGTTCCACTACAGCAGAGTGTTCCACTACAGCAGAGTGTCACTACAGCAGAGTGTTCCACTACAGCAGTGTTCTACTACAGCAGTGTGTTCTACTACAGCAGTGTGTTCTACTACAGCAGAGTGTTCCACTACAGCAGAGTGTTCTACTACAGCAGAGTGTTCTACTACAGCAGAGTGTTCTACTACAGCAGAGTTTTCCAATATAGCAGAGTGTTCTACTACAGCAGAGTGTTCTACTACAGCAGAGTGTTCCACTACAGTAGAGTGTTCCACTACAGCAGAGTGTTCTACTAAAGCAGAGTGTTCTACTACAGCAGAGTGTTCTACTACAGCAGTGTGTTCTACTACAGCAGAGTGTTCCACTACAGCAGAGTGTTCTACTACAGCAGAGTGTTCTACTACAGCAGTGTGTTCTACTACAGCAGAGTGTTCTACTACAGCAGTGTGTTCTACTACAGCAGAGTGTTCTACTAAAGCAGAGTGTTCTACTACAGCAGTGTGTTCTACTACAGCAGTGTCTTCTACTACAGCAGAGTGTTCTACTACAGCAGAGTGTTCCATTACAGCAGAGTGTTCTACAGCAGAGTGTTCTACTACAGCAGAGTGTTCTACTACAGCAGTGTGTTCTACTACAGCAGAGTGTTCTACTACAGCAGAGTGTTCCACTACAGCAGAGTGTTCCACTACAGCAGAGTGATCTACTACAGCAGAGTGTTCTACTACAGCAGTGTGTTCTACTACAGCAGAGTGTTCTACTACAGCAGAGTGTTCCACTACATCAGAGTGTTCCACTACAGCAGAGTGTTCTACAGCAGTGTGTTCTACTACAGCAGAGTGTTCTACTACAGCAGAGTGTTCCACTACAGCAGAGTGTTCTACTACAGCAGTGTGTTCTACTACAGCAGTGTGTTCTACTACAGCAGAGTGTTCTACTACAGCAGAGTGTTCTACTACAGCAGAGTGTTCCACTACAGCAGAGTGTTCTACTACAGCAGAGTGTTCCACTACAGCAGAGTGTTCCACTACAGCAGAGTGTTCTACTACAGCAGAGTGTTCTACTACAGCAGTGTGTTCTACTACAGCAGTGTGTTCTACTACAGCAGAGTGTTCTACTACAGCAGAGTGTTCCACTACAGCAGAGTGTTCCACTACAGCAGAGTGTTCTACTACAGCAGAGTGTTCTACTACAGCAGAGTGTTCCACTACAGCAGAGTGTCACTACAGCAGAGTGTTCCACTACAGCAGAGTGTTCTACTACAGCAGAGTGTTCTACTACAGCAGAGTGTTCCACTACAGCAGTGTGTTCTACTACAGCAGTGTTCCACTACAGCAGAGTGTTCTACTACAGCAGAGTGTTCTACTACAGTAGAGTGTTCTACTACAGCAGAGTGTTCCACTACAGCAGTGTGTTCTACTACAGCAGTGTGTTATACTACAGCAGAGTGTTCCACTACAGCAGAGTGTTCTACTACAGCAGAGTGTTCTACTACAGCAGATTGTTCCACTACAGCAGAGTGTTCCACTACAGCAGAGTGTCACTACAGCAGAGTGTTCCACTACAGCAGTGTTCTACTACAGCAGTGTGTTCTACTACAGCAGTGTGTTCTACTACAGCAGAGTGTTCCACTACAGCAGAGTGTTCTACTACAGCAGAGTGTTCTACTACAGCAGAGTGTTCTACTACAGCAGAGTTTTCCAATATAGCAGAGTGTTCTACTACAGCAGAGTGTTCTACTACAGCAGAGTGTTCCACTACAGTAGAGTGTTCCACTACAGCAGAGTGTTCTACTAAAGCAGAGTGTTCTACTACAGCAGAGTGTTCTACTACAGCAGTGTGTTCTACTACAGCAGAGTGTTCAACTACAGCAGAGTGTTCTACTACAGCAGAGTGTTCTACTACAGCAGTGTGTTCTACTACAGCAGAGTGTTCTACTACAGCAGTGTGTTCTACTACAGCAGAGTGTTCTACTAAAGCAGAGTGTTCTACTACAGCAGTGTGTTCTACTACAGCAGTGTCTTCTACTACAGCAGAGTGTTCTACTACAGCAGAGTGTTCCATTACAGCAGAGTGTTCTACAGCAGAGTGTTCTACTACAGCAGAGTGTTCTACTACAGCAGTGTGTTCTACTACAGCAGAGTGTTCTACTACAGCAGAGTGTTCCACTACAGCAGAGTGTTCCACTACAGCAGAGTGATCTACTACAGCAGAGTGTTCTACTACAGCAGTGTGTTCTACTACAGCAGAGTGTTCTACTACAGCAGAGTGTTCCACTACATCAGAGTGTTCCACTACAGCAGAGTGTTCTACAGCAGTGTGTTCTACTACAGCAGAGTGTTCTACTACAGCAGAGTGTTCTACTACAGCAGAGTGTTCTACTACAGCAGAGTGTTCCACTACAGCAGTGTTCTACTACAGCAGAGTGTTCTACTACAGCAGAGTGTTCTACTACAGCAGAGTGTTCTACTACAGCAGAGTTTTCTACTACAGCAGAGTGTTCTACTACAGCAGAGTGTTCTACAGCAGTGTTCTACTACAGCAGAGTGTTCTACTACAGCAGTGTGTTCTACTACAGCAGTGTATTCTACTACAGCAGAGTGTTCTACTACAGCAGAGTGTTCCACTACATCAGAGTGTTCCACTACAGCAGAGTGTTCTACAGCAGTGTGTTCTACTACAGCAGAGTGTTCTACTACAGCAGAGTGTTCTACTACAGCAGAGTGTTCTACTACAGCAGAGTGTTCCACTACAGCAGTGTTCTACTACAGCAGAGTGTTCTACTACAGCAGAGTGTTCTACTACAGCAGAGTGTTCTACTACAGCAGAGTTTTCTACTACAGCAGAGTGTTCTACTACAGCAGAGTGTTCTACAGCAGTGTTCTACTACAGCAGAGTGTTCTACTACAGCAGTGTGTTCTACTACAGCAGTGTATTCTACTACAGCAGTGTGTTCTACTACAGCAGAGTGTTCTACTACAGCAGAGTGTTCTACTACAGCAGAGTGTTCCACTACAGCAGAGTGTTCTACTACAGCAGAGTGTTCCACTACAGCAGAGTGTTCCACTACAGCAGAGTGTTCTACTACAGCAGAGTGTTCTACTACAGCAGAGTGTTCTACTACAGCAGAGTGTTCCACTACAGCAGAGTGTTCCACTACAGCAGAGTGTTCTACTACAGCAGAGTGCTCTACTACAGCAGAGTGTTCCACTACAGCAGAGTGTTCCACTACAGCAGAGTGTCACTACAGCAGAGTGTTCCACTACAGCAGTGTTCTACTACAGCAGAGTGTTCCACTACAGCAGAGTGTTCCACTACAGCAGTGTTCTACAGCAGTGTGTTCTACTACAGCAGAGTGTTCTACTACAGCAGTGTGTTCTACTACAGCAGAGTGTTCCACTACAGCAGAGTGTTCCACTACAGCAGAGTGTTCTACTACAGCAGTGTGTTCTACTACAGCAGAGTGTTCTACTACAGCAGAGTGTTCTACTACAGCAGAGTGTTCCACTACAGCAGAGTGTTCCACTACAGCAGAGTGTTCTACTACAGCAGAGTATTCTACTACAGCAGAGTGTTCTACTACAGCAGAGTTTTCCACTACAGCAGAGTGTTCCACTACAGCAGAGTGTTCTACAGCAGTGTGTTCTACTACAGCAGAGTGTTCTACTACAGCAGTGTGTTCTACTACAGCAGAGTGTTCCAATATAGCAGAGTGTTCCACTACAGCAGAGTGTTCCACTACAGCAGAGTGTTCTACTACAGCAGAGTGTTCTACTACAGCAGTGTGTTCTACTACAGCAGAGTGTTCTACTACAGCAGTGTTCTACTACAGCAGTGTGTTCCACTACAGCAGAGTGTTCTACTACAGCAGAGTGTTCTACTACAGCAGAGTGTTCTACTACAGCAGAGTGTTCTACTACAGCAGTGTTCTACTACAGCAGTGTGTTCTACTACAGCAGAGTGTTCTACTACAGCAGTGTGTTCTACTACAGCAGAGTGTTCTACTACAGCAGAGTGTTCTACTACAGCAGTGTGTTCCACTACAGCAGAGTGTTCCACTACAGCAGAGTGTTCTACTACAGCAGAGTGTTCTACTACAGCAGTGTGTTCTACTACAGCAGAGTGTTCTACTACAGCAGTGTTCTACTACAGCAGTGTGTTCTACTACAGCAGAGTGTTCTACTACAGCAGAGTGTTCCACTACAGCAGAGTGTTCTACTACAGCAGAGTGTTCTACTACAGCAGTGTGTTCTACTACAGCAGAGTGTTTTACTACAGCAGTGTTCTACTACAGCAGAGTGTTCCACTACAGCAGTGTGTTCTACTACAGCAGAGTGTTCCACTACAGCAGTGTGTTCTACTACAGCAGTGTGTTCTACTACAGCAGAGTGTTCTACTACAGCAGTGTGTTCTACTACAGCAGAGTGTTCTACTACAGCAGAGTGTTCCATTACAGCAGTGTTCTACAGTAGAGTGTTCTACTACAGCAGAGTGTTCTACTACAGCAGTGTGTTCTACTACAGCAGAGTGATCTACTACAGCAGTGTGTTCTACTACAGCAGTGTGTTCTACTACAGCAGAGTGTTCTACTACAGCAGAGTGTTCTACTACAGCAGAGTGTTCTACTACAGCAGAGTGTTCCACTACAGCAGAGTGTTCTACTACAGCAGTGTGTTCTACTACATTAGAGTGTTCCACTACAGCAGAGTGTTCCACTACAGCAGTGTTCTACTACAGCAGAGTGTTCTACTACAGCAGAGTGTTCTACTACAGCAGAGTTTTCTACTACAGCAGATTGTTCTACTACAGCAGAGTGTTCTACAGCAGTGTTCTACAGCAGAGTGTTCCACTACAGCAGAGTGTTCCACTACAGCAGAGTGTTCTACTACAGCAGTGTGTTCTACTACAGCAGTGTGTTCTACTACAGCAGAGTGTTCTACTACAGCAGAGTGTTCTACTACAGCAGAGTGTTCCACTACAGCAGAGTGTTCTACTACAGCAGAGTGTTCCACTACAGCAGAGTGTTCCACTACAGCAGAGTGTTCTACTACAGCAGAGTGTTCTACTGCAGCAGTGTGTTCTACTACAGCAGTGTGTTCTACTACAGCAGAGTGTTCTACTACAGCAGAGTGTTCCACTACAGCAGAGTGTTCCACTACAGCAGAGTGTTCTACTACAGCAGAGTGTTCTACTACAGCAGAGTGTTCCACTACAGCAGAGTGTTCCACTACAGCAGAGTGTCACTACAGCAGAGTGTTCCACTACAGCAGAGTGTTGTACTACAGCAGAGTGTTCTACTACAGCAGAGTGTTCCACTACAGCAGTGTGTTCTACTACAGCAGTGTTCCACTACAGCAGAGTGTTCTACTACAGCAGAGTGTTCTACTACAGTAGAGTGTTCTACTACAGCAGAGTGTTCCACTACAGCAGTGTGTTCTACTACAGCAGTGTGTTATACTACAGCAGAGTGTTCCACTACAGCAGAGTGTTCTACTACAGCAGAGTGTTCTACTACAGCAGATTGTTCCACTACAGCAGATTGTTCCACTACAGCAGAGTGTTCCACTACAGCAGAGTGTCACTACAGCAGAGTGTTCCACTACAGCAGTGTTCTACTACAGCAGTGTGTTCTACTACAGCAGTGTGTTCTACTACAGCAGAGTGTTCCACTACAGCAGAGTGTTCTACTACAGCAGAGTGTTCTACTACAGCAGAGTGTTCTACTACAGCAGAGTTTTCCAATATAGCAGAGTGTTCTACTACAGCAGAGTGTTCTACTACAGCAGAGTGTTCCACTACAGTAGAGTGTTCCACTACAGCAGAGTGTTCTACTAAAGCAGAGTGTTCTACTACAGCAGAGTGTTCTACTACAGCAGTGTGTTCTACTACAGCAGAGTGTTCCACTACAGCAGAGTATTCTACTACAGCAGAGTGTTCTACTACAGCAGTGTGTTCTACTACAGCAGAGTGTTCTACTACAGCAGAGTGTTCTACAGTAGTGTGTTCTACTACAGCAGAGTGTTCTACTACAGCAGTGTGTTCTACTACAGCAGAGTGTTCTACTACAGCAGAGTGTTCCACTACAGCAGAGTGTTCTACAGCAGTGTTCTACAGCAGAGTGTTCTACTACAGCAGAGTGTTCTACTACAGCAGTGTGTTCTACTACAGCAGTGTGTTCTACTACAGCAGAGTGTTCTACTACAGCAGTGTTCTACTACAGCAGTGTGTTCTACTACAGCAGTGTGTTCTACTACAGCAGAGTGTTCTACTACAGCAGAGTGTTCCACTACAGCAGAGTGTTCTACAGCAGAGTGTTCTACTACAGCAGAGTGTTCTACTACAGCAGTGTGTTCTACTACAGCAGAGTGTTCTACTACAGCAGTGTGTTCTACTACAGCAGAGTGTTCTACTACAGCAGAGTGTTCTACTACAGCAGAGTGTTCTACTACAGCAGAGTGTTCCACTACAGCAGAGTGTTCTACTACAGCAGAGTGTTCCACTACAGCAGAGTGTTCTACTACAGCAGAGTGTTCTACTACAGCAGTGTTCTACTACAGCAGAGTGTTCTACTACAGCAGTGTGTTCTACTACTGCAGTGTGTTCTACTACAGCAGAGTGTTCTACTACAGCAGTGTGTTCTACTACAGCAGAGTGTTCTACTACAGCAGAGTGTTCCACTACAGCAGAGTGTTCCACTACAGCAGAGTGTTCCACTACAGCAGAGTGTTCTACAGCAGTGTGTTCTACTACAGCAGAGTGTTCTACTACAGCAGAGTGTTCTACTACAGCAGAGTGTTCCACTACAGCAGAGTGTTCTACTACAGCAGTGTGTTCCACTACAGCAGTGTGTTCCACTACAGCAGAGTGTTCTACTACAGCAGAGTGTTCTACTACAGCAGAGTGTTCCACAACAGCAGAGTGTTCTACTACAGCAGAGTGTTCCACTACAGCAGAGTGTTCCACTACAGCAGAGTGTTCTACTACAGCAGAGTGTTCTACTACAGCAGTGTGTTCTACTACAGCAGAGTGTTCTACTACAGCAGAGTGTTCCACTACATCAGTGTTCTACTACAGCAGAGTGTTCTACAGCAGTGTGTTCTACTACAGCAGGGTGTCCTACTACAGCAGAGTGTTCTACTACAGCAGAGTGTTCTACTACAGCAGAGTGTTCTACTACAGCAGTGTGTTCTACTACAGCAGAGTGTTCTACTACAGCAGAGTGTTCTACAGCAGAGTGTTCTACTACAGCAGAGTGTTCTACTACAGCAGAATGTTCCACTACAGCAGAGTGTTCCACTACAGCAGAGTGATCTACTACAGCAGAGTGTTCTACTACAGCAGAGTGTTCTAATACAGCAGTGTGTTCTTCTACAGCAGAGTGTTCTACTACAGCAGAGTGTTCTACTACAGCAGTGTGTTCTACTACAGCAGAGTGTTCCACTACAGCAGTGTTCTACTACAGCAGAGTGTTCTACTACAGCAGAGTGTTCCACTACAGCAGAGTGTTCCACTACAGCAGAGTGATCTACTACAGCAGAGTGTTCTACTACAGCAGAGTGTTCTGATACAGCAGTGTGTTCTTCTACAGCAGAGTGTTCTACTACAGCAGAGTGTTCTACTACAGCAGTGTGTTCTACTACAGCAGAGTGTTCCACTACAGCAGTGTTCTACTACAGCAGAGTGTTCTACTACAGCAGAGTGTTCCACTACATCAGAGTGTTCCACTACAGCAGAGTGTTCCACTACAGCAGAGTGTTCTACTACAGCAGTGTGTTCTTCTACAGCAGAGTGTTCTACTACAGCAGAGTGTTCTACTACAGCAGTGTGTTCTACTACAGCAGAGTGTTCCACTACAGCAGAGTGTTCTACTACAGCAGAGTGTTCTACTACAGCAGAGTGTTCTACTACAGCAGAGTGTTCTACTACAGCAGAGTGTTCTACTACAGCAGTGTGTTCTACTACAGCCGAGTGTTCTACTACAGCAGAGTGTTCCACTACAGCAGAGTGTTCCACTACAGCAGAGTGTTCCACTACAGCAGAGTGTTCTACTACAGCAGAGTGTTCCACTACAGCAGAGTGTTCTACTACAGCAGTGTGTTCTACTACAGCAGAGTGTTCCACTAGAGCAGAGTGTTCCACTACAGCAGAGTGTTCTACTACAGTAGAGTGTTCCACTACAGCAGAGTGTTCTACTACAGCAGTGTGTTCTACTACAGCAGAGTGTTCTACTACAGCAGTGTGTTCTACTACAGCAGAGTGTTCTACAGCAGAGTGTTCTACTACAGCAGAGTGTTCTACTACAGCAGTGTGTTCTACTACAGCAGTGTGTTCCACTACAGCAGTGTGTTCCACTACAGCAGAGTGTTCTACTACAGCAGAGTGTTCTACTACAGCAGAGTGTTCCACAACAGCAGAGTGTTCTACTACAGCAGAGTGTTCCACTACAGCAGAGTGTTCCACTACAGCAGAGTGTTCTACTACAGCAGAGTGTTCTACTACAGCAGTGTGTTCTACTACAGCAGAGTGTTCTACTACAGCAGAGTGTTCCACTACAGCAGTGTTCTACTACAGCAGAGTGTTCTACAGCAGTGTGTTCTACTACAGCAGGGTGTCCTACTACAGCAGAGTGTTCTACTACAGCAGAGTGTTCTACTACAGCAGAGTGTTCTACTACAGCAGTGTGTTCTACTACAGCAGAGTGTTCTACTACAGCAGAGTGTTCTACAGCAGAGGTTTCTACTACAGCAGAGTGTTCTACTACAGCAGAGTGTTCTACTACAGCAGAATGTTCCACTACAGCAGAGTGTTCCACTACAGCAGAGTGATCTACTACAGCAGAGTGTTCTACTACAGCAGAGTGTTCTAATACAGCAGTGTGTTCTTCTACAGCAGAGTGTTCTACTACAGCAGAGTGTTCTACTACAGCAGTGTGTTCTACTACAGCAGAGTGTTCCACTACAGCAGTGTTCTACTACAGCAGAGTGTTCTACTACAGCAGAGTGTTCCACTACAGCAGAGTGTTCCACTACAGCAGAGTGATCTACTACAGCAGAGTGTTCTACTACAGCAGAGTGTTCTAATACAGCAGTGTGTTCTTCTACAGCAGAGTGTTCTACTACAGCAGAGTGTTCTACTACAGCAGTGTGTTCTACTACAGCAGAGTGTTCCACTACAGCAGTGTTCTACTACAGCAGAGTGTTCTACTACAGCAGAGTGTTCCACTACATCAGAGTGTTCCACTACAGCAGAGTGTTCCACTACAGCAGAGTGTTCTACTACAGCAGTGTGTTCTACTACAGCAGAGTGTTCCACTACAGCAGAGTGTTCTACTACAGCAGAGTGTTCTACTACAGCAGAGTGTTCTACTACAGCAGTGTGTTCTACTACAGCAGAGTGTTCTACTACAGCAGAGTGTTCTACTACAGCAGAGTGTTCTACTACAGCAGTGTGTTCTACTACAGCCGAGTGTTCTACTACAGCAGAGTGTTCCACTACAGCAGAGTGTTCCACTACAGCAGAGTGTTCTACTACAGCAGAGTGTTCCACTACAGCAGAGTGTTCTACTACAGCAGTGTGTTCTACTACAGCAGAGTGTTCCACTAGAGCAGAGTGTTCCACTACAGCAGAGTGTTCTACTACAGTAGAGTGTTCCACTACAGCAGAGTGTTCTACTACAGCAGTGTGTTCTACTACAGCAGAGTGTTCTACTACAGCAGTGTGTTCTACTACAGCAGAGTGTTCTACAGCAGAGTGTTCTACTACAGCAGAGTGTTCTACTACAGCAGTGTGTTCTACTACAGCAGAGTGTTCTACTACAGCAGTGTTCTACTACAGCAGTGTGTTCTACTACAGCAGAGTGTTCTACTACAGCAGAGTGTTCTACTACAGCAGTGTGTTCTACTACAGCAGAGTGTTCTACTACAGCAGAGTGTTCCACTACAGCAGAGTGTTCTACAGCAGAGTGTTCTACTACAGCAGAGTGTTCTACTACAGCAGTGTGTTCTACTACAGCAGAGTGTTCCACTACAGCAGAGTGTTCTACTACAGCAGAGTGTTCTACAGCAGTGTTCTACTACAGAAGAGTGTTCTACTACAGCAGAGTGTTCTACTACAGCAGAGTGTTCCACTACAGCAGAGTGTTCTACTACAGCAGAGTGTTCTACTACAGCAGAGTGTTCTACTACAGTAGAGTGTTCTACTACAGCAGTGTGTTCTACTACAGCCGAGTGTTCTACTACAGCAGAGTGTTCCACTACAGCAGAGTGTTCCACTACAGCAGAGTGTTCCACTACAGCAGAGTGTTCTACTACAGCAGTGTGTTCTACTACAGCAGAGTGTTCCACTACAGCAGAGTGTTCTACTACAGCAGAGTGTTCTACTACAGCAGTGTGTTCTACTACAGCAGAGTGTTCTACTACAGCAGAGTGTTCTACTACAGCAGAGTGTTCTACTACAGCAGAGTGTTCCACTACAGCAGAGTGTTCTACTACAGCAGTGTGTTCTACTACAGCAGAGTGTTCCACTACAGCAGAGTGTTCCACTACAGCAGTGTTCTACTACAGCAGAGTGTTCTACTACAGCAGAGTGTTCTAATACAGCAGTGTGTTCTTCTACAGCAGAGTGTTATACTACAGCAGAGTGTTCTACTACAGCAGTGTGTTCTACTACAGCAGAGTGTTCCACTACAGCAGTGTTCTACTACAGCAGAGTGTTCTACTACAGCAGAGTGTTCCACTACATCAGAGTGTTCCACTACAGCAGAGTGTTCCACTACAGCAGAGTGTTCTACTACAGCAGTGTGTTCTACTACAGCAGAGTGTTCCACTACAGCAGAGTGTTCTACTACAGCAGAGTGTTCTACTACAGCAGAGTGTTCTACTACAGCAGTGTGTTCTACTACAGCAGAGTGTTCTACTACAGCAGAGTGTTCTACTACAGCAGAGTGTTCTACTACAGCAGTGTGTTCTACTACAGCCGAGTGTTCTACTACAGCAGAGTGTTCCACTACAGCAGAGTGTTCCACTACAGCAGAGTGTTCTACTACAGCAGAGTGTTCCACTACAGCAGAGTGTTCTACTACAGCAGTGTGTTCTACTACAGCAGAGTGTTCCACTAGAGCAGAGTGTTCCACTACAGCAGAGTGTTCTACTACAGTAGAGTGTTCCACTACAGCAGAGTGTTCTACTACAGCAGTGTGTTCTACTACAGCAGAGTGTTCTACTACAGCAGTGTGTTCTACTACAGCAGAGTGTTCTACAGCAGAGTGTTCTACTACAGCAGAGTGTTCTACTACAGCAGTGTGTTCTACTACAGCAGAGTGTTCTACTACAGCAGTGTTCTACTACAGCAGTGTGTTCTACTACAGCAGAGTGTTCTACTACAGCAGAGTGTTCTACTACAGCAGTGTGTTCTACTACAGCAGAGTGTTCTACTACAGCAGAGTGTTCCACTACAGCAGAGTGTTCTACAGCAGAGTGTTCTACTACAGCAGAGTGTTCTACTACAGCAGTGTGTTCTACTACAGCAGAGTGTTCCACTACAGCAGAGTGTTCTACTACAGCAGAGTGTTCTACAGCAGTGTTCTACTACAGAAGAGTGTTCTACTACAGCAGAGTGTTCTACTACAGCAGAGTGTTCCACTACAGCAGAGTGTTCTACTACAGCAGAGTGTTCTACTACAGCAGAGTGTTCTACTACAGTAGAGTGTTCTACTACAGCAGTGTGTTCTACTACAGCCGAGTGTTCTACTACAGCAGAGTGTTCCACTACAGCAGAGTGTTCCACTACAGCAGAGTGTTCCACTACAGCAGAGTGTTCTACTACAGCAGTGTGTTCTACTACAGCAGAGTGTTCCACTACAGCAGAGTGTTCTACTACAGCAGAGTGTTCTACTACAGCAGTGTGTTCTACTACAGCAGAGTGTTCTACTACAGCAGAGTGTTCTACTACAGCAGAGTGTTCTACTACAGCAGAGTGTTCCACTACAGCAGAGTGTTCTACTACAGCAGTGTGTTCTACTACAGCAGAGTGTTCCACTACAGCAGAGTGTTCCACTACAGCAGTGTTCTACTACAGCAGAGTGTTCTACTACAGCAGAGTGTTCTACTACAGCAGAGTTTTCTACTACAGCAGATTGTTCTACTACAGCAGAGTGTTCTACAGCAGTGTTCTACAGCAGAGTGTTCCACTACAGCAGAGTGTTCCACTACAGCAGAGTGTTCTACTACAGCAGTGTGTTCTACTACAGCAGTGTGTTCTACTACAGCAGAGTGTTCTACTACAGCAGAGTGTTCTACTACAGCAGAGTGTTCCACTACAGCAGAGTGTTCTACTACAGCAGAGTGTTCCACTACAGCAGAGTGTTCCACTACAGCAGAGTGTTCTACTACAGCAGAGTGTTCTACTGCAGCAGTGTGTTCTACTACAGCAGTGTGTTCTACTACAGCAGAGTGTTCTACTACAGCAGAGTGTTCCACTACAGCAGAGTGTTCCACTACAGCAGAGTGTTCTACTACAGCAGAGTGTTCTACTACAGCAGAGTGTTCCACTACAGCAGAGTGTTCCACTACAGCAGAGTGTCACTACAGCAGAGTGTTCCACTACAGCAGAGTGTTCTACTACAGCAGAGTGTTCTACTAAAGCAGAGTGTTCCACTACAGCAGTGTGTTCTACTACAGCAGTGTTCCACTACAGCAGAGTGTTCTACTACAGCAGAGTGTTCTACTACAGTAGAGTGTTCTACTACAGCAGAGTGTTCCACTACAGCAGATTGTTCCACTACAGCAGAGTGTTCCACTACAGCAGAGTGTCACTACAGCAGAGTGTTCCACTACAGCAGTGTTCTACTACAGCAGTGTGTTCTACTACAGCAGTGTGTTCTACTACAGCAGAGTGTTCCACTACAGCAGAGTGTTCTACTACAGCAGAGTGTTCTACTACAGCAGAGTGTTCTACTACAGCAGAGTTTTCCAATATAGCAGAGTGTTCTACTACAGCAGAGTGTTCTACTACAGCAGAGTGTTCCACTACAGTAGAGTGTTCCACTAGAGCAGAATGTTCTACTAAAGCAGAGTGTTCTACTACAGCAGAGTGTTCTACTACAGCAGTGTGTTCTACTACAGCAGAGTGTTCCACTACAGCAGAGTATTCTACTACAGCAGAGTGTTCTACTACAGCAGTGTGTTCTACTACAGCAGAGTGTTCTACTACAGCAGAGTGTTCTACAGCAGTGTTTTCTACTACAGCAGAGTGTTCTACTACAGCAGTGTGTTCTACTACAGCAGAGTGTTCTACTACAGCAGAGTGTTCCACTACAGCAGAGTGTTCTACAGCAGTGTTCTACAGCAGAGTGTTCTACTACAGCAGAGTGTTCTACTACAGCAGTGTGTTCTACTACAGCAGTGTGTTCTACTACAGCAGAGTGTTCTACTACAGCAGTGTTCTACTACAGCAGTGTGTTCTACTACAGCAGTGTGTTCTACTACAGCAGAGTGTTCTACTACAGCAGAGTGTTCCACTACAGCAGAGTGTTCTACAGCAGAGTGTTCTACTACAGCAGAGTGTTCTACTACAGCAGTGTGTTCTACTACAGCAGAGTGTTCTACTACAGCAGTGTGTTCTACTACAGCAGAGTGTTCTACTACAGCAGAGTGTTCTACTACAGCAGAGTGTTCTACTACAGCAGAGTGTTCCACTACAGCAGAGTGTAATACTACAGCAGAGTGTTCCACTACAGCAGAGTGTTCTACTACAGCAGAGTGTTCTACTACAGCAGTGTTCTACTACAGCAGAGTGTTCTACTACAGCAGTGTGTTCTACTACAGCAGAGTGTTCTACTACAGCAGAGTGTTCTACTACAGTGTTCTACTACTGCAGTGTGTTCTACTACAGCAGAGTGTTCCACTACAGCAGAGTGTTCTACAGCAGAGTGTTCTACTACAGCAGAGTGTTCTACTACAGCAGTGTGTTCTACTACAGCAGAGTGTTCTACTACAGCAGAGTGTTCCACTACAGCAGAGTGTTCCACTACAGCAGAGTGTTCCACTACAGCAGAGTGTTCTACAGCAGTGTGTTCTACTACAGCAGAGTGTTCTACTACAGCAGAGTGTTCTACTACAGCAGAGTGTTCCACTACAGCAGAGTGTTCTACTACAGCAGTGTGTTCCACTACAGCAGTGTGTTCCACTACAGCAGAGTGTTCTACTACAGCAGAGTGTTCTACTACAGCAGAGTGTTCCACAACAGCAGAGTGTTCTACTACAGCAGAGTGTTCCACTACAGCAGAGTGTTCCACTACAGCAGAGTGTTCTACTACAGCAGAGTGTTCTACTACAGCAGTGTGTTCTACTACAGCAGAGTGTTCTACTACAGCAGAGTGTTCCACTACAGCAGTGTTCTACTACAGCAGAGTGTTCTACAGCAGTGTGTTCTACTACAGCAGGGTGTCCTACTACAGCAGAGTGTTCTACTACAGGAGAGTGTTCTACTACAGCAGAGTGTTCTACTACAGCAGTGTGTTCTACTACAGCAGAGTGTTCTACTACAGCAGAGTGTTCTACAGCAGAGTGTTCTACTACAGCAGAGTGTTCTACTACAGCAGAGTGTTCTACTACAGCAGAGTGTTCTAATACAGCAGTGTGTTCTTCTACAGCAGAGTGTTCTACTACAGCAGAGTGATCTACTACAGCAGAGTGTTCTACTACAGCAGAGTGTTCTAATACAGCAGTGTGTTCTTCTACAGCAGAGTGATCTACTACAGCAGAGTGTTCTACTACAGCAGAGTGTTCTAATACAGCAGTGTGTTCTACTACAGCAGAGTGTTCTAATACAGCAGTGTGTTCTACTACAGCAGAGTGTTCCACTACAGCAGTGTTCTACTACAGCAGAGTGTTCTACTACAGCAGAGTGTTCCACTACAGCAGAGTGTTCCACTACAGCAGAGTGATCTACTACAGCAGAGTGTTCTACTACAGCAGAGTGTTCTAATACAGCAGTGTGTTCTTCTACAGCAGAGTGTTCTACTACAGCAGAGTGTTCTACTACAGCAGTGTGTTCTACTACAGCAGAGTGTTCCACTACAGCAGTGTTCTACTACAGCAGAGTGTTCTACTACAGCAGAGTGTTCCACTACATCAGAGTGTTCCACTACAGCAGAGTGTTCCACTACAGCAGAGTGTTCTACTACAGCAGTGTGTTCTTCTACAGCAGAGTGTTCTACTACAGCAGAGTGTTCTACTACAGCAGTGTGTTCTACTACAGCAGAGTGTTCCACTACAGCAGAGTGTTCTACTACAGCAGAGTGTTCTACTACAGCAGAGTGTTCTACTACAGCAGTGTGTTCTACTACAGCAGAGTGTTCTACTACAGCAGAGTGTTCTACTACAGCAGAGTGTTCTACTACAGCAGTGTGTTCTACTACAGCCGAGTGTTCTACTACAGCAGAGTGTTCCACTACAGCAGAGTGTTCCACTACAGCAGAGTGTTCCACTACAGCAGAGTGTTCTACTACAGCAGAGTGTTCCACTACAGCAGAGTGTTCTACTACAGCAGTGTGTTCTACTACAGCAGAGTGTTCCACTAGAGCAGAGTGTTCCACTACAGCAGAGTGTTCTACTACAGTAGAGTGTTCCACTACAGCAGAGTGTTCTACTACAGCAGTGTGTTCTACTACAGCAGAGTGTTCTACTACAGCAGTGTGTTCTACTACAGCAGAGTGTTCTACAGCAGAGTGTTCTACTACAGCAGAGTGTTCTACTACAGCAGTGTGTTCTACTACAGCAGAGTGTTCTACTACAGCAGTGTTCTACTACAGCAGTGTGTTCTACTACAGCAGAGTGTTCTACTACAGCAGAGTGTTCTACTACAGCAGTGTGTTCTACTACAGCAGAGTGTTCTACTACAGCAGAGTGTTCCACTACAGCAGAGTGTTCTACAGCAGAGTGTTCTACTACAGCAGAGTGTTCTACTACAGCAGTGTGTTCTACTACAGCAGAGTGTTCCACTACAGCAGAGTGTTCTACTACAGCAGAGTGTTCTACAGCAGTGTTCTACTACAGAAGAGTGTTCTACTACAGCAGAGTGTTCTACTACAGCAGAGTGTTCCACTACAGCAGAGTGTTCTACTACAGCAGAGTGTTCTACTACAGCAGAGTGTTCTACTACAGTAGAGTGTTCTACTACAGCAGTGTGTTCTACTACAGCCGAGTGTTCTACTACAGCAGAGTGTTCCACTACAGCAGAGTGTTCCACTACAGCAGAGTGTTCCACTACAGCAGAGTGTTCTACTACAGCAGAGTGTTCCACTACAGCAGAGTGTTCTACTACAGCAGTGTGTTCTACTACAGCAGAGTGTTCCACTAGAGCAGAGTGTTCCACTACAGCAGAGTGTTCTACTACAGTAGAGTGTTCCACTACAGCAGAGTGTTCTACTACAGCAGTGTGTTCTACTACAGCAGAGTGTTCTACTACAGCAGTGTGTTCTACTACAGCAGAGTGTTCTACAGCAGAGTGTTCTACTACAGCAGAGTGTTCTACTACAGCAGTGTGTTCTACTACAGCAGAGTGTTCTACTACAGCAGTGTTCTACTACAGCAGTGTGTTCTACTACAGCAGAGTGTTCTACTACAGCAGAGTGTTCTACTACAGCAGTGTGTTCTACTACAGCAGAGTGTTCTACTACAGCAGAGTGTTCCACTACAGCAGAGTGTTCTACAGCAGAGTGTTCTACTACAGCAGAGTGTTCTACTACAGCAGTGTGTTCTACTACAGCAGAGTGTTCCACTACAGCAGAGTGTTCTACTACAGCAGAGTGTTCTACAGCAGTGTTCTACTACAGAAGAGTGTTCTACTACAGCAGAGTGTTCTACTACAGCAGAGTGTTCCACTACAGCAGAGTGTTCTACTACAGCAGAGTGTTCTACTACAGCAGTGTTCTACTACAGCAGTGTGTTGATTTACATTTGAAACTTTTACTTAGCGCTGTGACATTACGACTCCTCCCACACAGGTGAAACGGCCCCTCCCACATGGGCAAAACGTCCTCTCCCACACAGGTGAAACGGCCCCTCCCACACGGGCAAAACGGCCCCTCCCACACAGGTGAAACGGCCCCTCCCACACAGGTGAATCGGCCCCTCCCACACAGGTGAAACGGCCCCTCCTACACAGGTGAAACGGACCCTCCCACACGGTCAAAACGGCCCCTCCCACACAGGTGAAACGGCCCCTCCCACACAGGTGAAACGGCCCCTCCTACACAGGTGAAACGGCCCCTCCCACACAGGTGAAACGGCCCCTCCCACACAGGTGAAACGGCCCCTCCCACACAGCTTAAACGGCCCCTCCTACACAGGTGAAACGGCCCCTCCTACACAGGTGAAACGGCCCCTCCCACACAGGTGAAACGGCCCCTCCTACACAGGTGAAACGGCCCCTCCCACACAGGTGAAACGGCCCCTCCCACACAGGTGAAACGGCCCCTCCCACACAGGTGAAACGGCCCCTCCCACACAGGTGAAACGGCCCCTCCCACACGGTCAAAACGGCCCCTCCCACACAGGTGAAACGGCCCCTCCCACACAGCTGAAACGGCCCCTCCCACACAGGTGAAACGGCCCCTCCCACACAGGTGAAACGGCCCCTCCCACACAGGTGAAACGGCCCCTCCCACACAGCTGAAACGGCCTCTCCCACGCAGGTGAAACGGCCCCTCCCACGCAGGTGAAACGGCCCCTCCCACACAGGTGAAACGGCCCCTCCCTCACAGGTGAAACGGCCCCTCCCACACAGGTGAAACGGCCCCTCCCACACAGGTGAAACGGCCCCTCCCACACAGGTGAAACGGCTCCAACAGTGAAGAGACAAAAGACAAAACTGACACAAGCTCATGTCCATAATTGTTTAATTCAAAGGGTCTCCTCGGTCTGGTTGCCCCCGGTTACAGTACGTCTCACAGTACAAAGATAATTTATTTTAAAAGTGCCGTCCAAATGCATCGCTCTATTTCAAATGTGTGCAAAACAAAACCTGTCCGTTTAAACACGTTATAACGGATCCACAAGAGCATTTATTATTCTAACACAACACACAAAAAGACTTCAAAGAGACTAAACTGTCCTGGATTTAGTCCAATTTATAAGAAAAAGTCCTAAATCCCAAATCTGACGAGCGCGTGTCCAACACGTCCTGTAAAGAGGGTTAAACTTTAGTCATTTTATCTAATCAGTTCATATCAAACAAGAAATGATAGAGTTCACACATGAAGAAGGTCTAAACCAGGACTAAACCAGGTACAAACCAGGTCTAAACCAGGTCTAAACCAGGTCTAAACCAGGTACAAACCAGGTCTAAACCAGGTCTAAACCAGGTCTAAACCAGGACTAAACCAGGACTAAACCAGGACTAAACCAGGACTAAACCAGGTCTAAACCAGGTCTAAACCAGGACTAAACCAGGTCTAAACCAAGACTAAACCAGGTCTAAACCAGGTCTAAACCAGGACTAAACCAGGTCTAAACCAGGTCTAAACCAGGTCTAAACCAGGACTAAACCAGGACTAAACCAGGTCTAAACCAGGTCTAAAAACCAGGACTAAACCAGGTATAAACCAAGTCTAAACCAGGACTAAACCAAGACTAAACCAGGTCTAAACCAGGACTAAACCAGGTCTAAACCAGGACTAAACCAGGTCTAAAAACCAGGACTAAACCAGGTATAAACCAGTCTAAACCAGGACTAAACCAAGACTAAACCAGATCAAAACCAGATCTAAACCAGGACTAAACCAGATCTAAACCAGGACTAAACCAGGACTAAGTTCAAGGCTCTTCACTTTGTTTTTCTCTGAGAACTTTTTATCTTCTAATTCTTTTAGCTTTATCTTCATGTAAAAAACAAACAACATTCTGAATCACAAACACAAAAACATTTTTAACTGAAAAGAAATATAAAAAAGTGAAAAAAAGCTGTTTTTTTAATCCCTGACGTCGTTTTGTCGTTCCATCATCATCGTTTTTTAAAAGATGAAAATCAATTGCAGATCATCATCAGCCCAATCAGAAAGGACCAGTACGTATGAGGCCGTAAACCTGGATCAGGTCTGGACTCGGGGCTGGATCTGGATCAGGTCTGGACTCGGGGCTGGATCTGGATCAGGTCTGGACTCGGGGCTGGATCTGGATCAGGTCTGGACTCGGGGCTGGATCTGGATCAGGTCTGGACTCGGGGCTGGATCTGGATCAAGTCTGGACTCGGGTCTGGATCTGGATCAGGTCTGGACTCGGGTCTGGATCTGGCTTGGACTTGGGTCTGGATCAGGTCTGGACTTGGGTCTGGACTAGGTCTGGACTCGGGTCTGGACCAGGTCCGGACTCGGGTCTGGACCAGGTTTAGTCGGTGGCCGTGCGGTGCATCATGGCACAAAATCCGCCTCTGCAAAACACAAACACCGTTTTCTTTAATTCTTTTATTGATTTATTTCCATCCATCCATCCATTTTCTACCGCTTGTTCCCTTTTCGGGGTCGCGGGTGACTGGAGCCTATCCCAGTGACTTCGGGCCTTAGGCGGGGTACATCCTGGACAGTGGCCAACTTGTCGCAGGGTAAACACAGAGACATGGACATTACAGACAGTTCACGCTCACATTCATTCACTAGATTTTTCACTAGAGCCAATATAGAGTCACCAATTTTACCTAACACATGCATGTCTTTGGACGATGGGAGGAGCCGGAGAACCCGGAGAGAACCCACAGTAACACGGGGAGAACATGCAGACTCCACCCAGAGAGATCATGTGATGTTGGTCTGGTCCGTGAATCGAACCCACGATCTCCTTCTTGGGAGTTATTACACTGCTATTAATGATTTGTTATTACATTATTACTGATCTGTTATTACTCTGCGATTACTGATCTGTTATTACATTATTACTGATCGGTTATTACACTGCTATCACAGATCTGTTATTACTCTGCTGATCTGTTATTACACTGCTTACACATAAATAAAGTTGTAAAAGTGAACATTAGTGTAAATAAAGTTGTAAACATTAGTGTAAATAAAGTTGTAAACATTAGTGTAAATAAAGTTGTAAAAGTGAACATTAGTGTAAATAAAGTTGTGAACATTCGTGTAAATAAAGCTGTAAAAGTGAACATTAGTGTAAACAAAGTTGTAAACATTAGTGTAAATAAAGTTGTAAAAGTGACATTAGTGTAAATAAAGTTGTAAAAGTGAACATGAGTGTAAATAAAGTTGTAAAAGTGAAAATTAGTGTAAATAAAGTTGTAAAAGTGAACGTTAGTGTAAATAAAGTTGTAAAAGTGAACATTAGTGTAAATAAAGTTGTAAACATTACTGTAAATAAAGTTGAAAAATGAACATTAGTGTAAATAAAGTTGTAAACATTAGTGTAAATAAAGCTGTAAAAGTGAACATTAGTGTAAACAAAGTTGTAAACATTAGTGTAAATAAAGTTGTAAAAGTGACATTAGTGTAAATAAAGTTGTAAAAGTGAACATGAGTGTAAATAAAGTTGTAAAAGTGAACATTAGTGTAAATAACGTTGTAAAAGTGAACATTAGTGTAAATAACGTTGTAAAAGTGAACATTAGTGTAAATAAAGTTGTAAAAGTGAACATGAGTGTAATTGTAAAACTGAACAGTAGTGTAAATAAAGCTGTAAAAGTGAATATTAGTGTAAATAAAGTTGCAAAAGTTAACATTAGTGTAAATAAAGTTGTAAAAGTTAACATTAGTGTAAATAAAGCTGTAAAAGTGAATATTAGTGTAAATTAAAGTTGTAAAAGTGAACATTAGTGTAAATAAAGTTGTAAAAGTGCACATTGGCGTAAATAAAGTTGTAAACATTAGTGTAAATAAAGTTGTAAAAGTGAACATTAGTGTAAATAAAGTTGTAAACATTAGTGTTAATAAAGTTGTAAAAGTGAACGTTAGTGTAAATAAAGCTGTAAAAGTGAACATTAGTGTAAATAAAGTTGTAAACATTAGTGTAAATAAAGTTGTAAACATTAGTGTAAATAAAGTTGTAAAAGTGAACATTAGTGTAAATAAAGCTGTAAAAGTGACATTAGTGTAAATAAAGTTGTAAAAGTGAACTTAGTGTAAATAAAGTTGTAAAAGTGACATTAGTGTAAATAAAGTTATGAAAATGAACATTAGCGTAAATTAAGTTGTAAAAGTGAACATTAGTGTAAATAAAGTTGTAAACGTTCGTGTAAATAAAGTTGTAAAAGTGAACATTAGTGTAAATAAAGTTGTAAAAGTTGTAAACATTAGTGTAAATAAAGCTGTAAAAGTGGACATTAGTGTAAATAAAGCTATAAGTGTGAACATTATGTAAATATAGTTGTAAAAGTGAACATTAGTGTAAATAAAGTTGTAAACAATAGTGTAAATAAAGTTGTAAACATTAGTGTAAATAAAGTTGTAAACAATAGTGTAAATAAAGTTGTAAAAGTGAACATTAGTGTAAATAAAGTTGTAAACAATAGTGTAAATAAAGTTGTAAAAGTGAACATTAGTGTTAATAAAGTTGTAAACGTTAGTGTAAATAAAGTTGTAAAAGTTAACATTAGTGTAAATAAAGCTGTAAAAGTGAATATAAGTGTAAATAAAGTTGTAAAAGTGAACATTAATGTAAATAAAGTTGTAAAAGTGAACATTAGTGTAAATAAAGTTGTAAAAGTGCACATTGGCGTAAATAAAGTTGTAAACATTAGTGTAAATAAAGTTGTAAAAGTGAACATTAGTGTAAATAAAGTTGTAAACATTAGTGTAAATAAAGTTGTAAAAGTGAACGTTAGTGTAAATAAAGTTTTAAACATGAGTGTAAATAAAGTTGTAAATGTAAACATTAGTGTAAATAAAGCTGTAAAAGTGAACATTATTGTCAATAAAGTTGTAAAAGTGAACCTTAGTGTAGATAAAGTTATAAAAGTGAACATTAGTGCAATTGTAAAAGTGAACGTCAGTGTAAATAAAGCAGTAAAAGTGACATTAGTGTAAATAAAGTTGTAAAAGTGACATTAGTGTAAACAAAGTTGTAAAAGTGAACATTAGTGTAAATAAAGTTGTAAAAGTGACATTAGTGTAAACAAAGTTGTAAAAGTGAACATTAGTGTAAATAAAGTTGTAAAAGTGACATTAGTGTAAACAAAGTTGTAAAAGTGAACATTAGTGTAAATAAAGTTGTAAAAGTGAACATGAGTGTAATTGTAAAAGTGAACAGTAGTGTAATTAAAGCTGTAAAAGTGAATATTAGTGTAAATAAAGTTTTAAAAGTTAACATTAGTGTAAATAAAGCTGTGAAAGTGAATGTTAGTGTAATTGTAAAAGTGAACATCAGTGTAAATAAAGCTGTAAAAGTGACATTAGTGTAAATAAAGTTGTAAAAGTGAACATTAGCGTAATTGTAAAAGTGAACATTGGTGTAAATAAAGTGAACATTGGTGTAAATAAAGTGAACATTAGTGTAAATAAAGTAAACATTAGTGTAAATAAAGTTGTGAAAGTTAACATTAGTGTAAAAAAGTTGTGAAAGTTAACATTAGTGTAAATAAAGTGAACATTGGTGTAAATAACGTAAACATTAGTGTAAATCAAGTTTTAAAAGTGATTATTAGTGCAAATAAAGTGAACATTAGTGTAAATAAAGTGAACATTGGTGTAAACAAAGCTGTAAAAGTGAACATTAGTGTAAATAAAGTACCTGCAGAGGCCGGTGGAGCACTCGTAGTTGTTCTGACAATACGCTCCAAACGGTTTACTGTTCAGAATCCTCCACAGCGGCGTCATCCGGGCCGTTCTCCTCAGAGACTTCACAGTCCGGACCTGGACCTGGGACTGGACCTGGGACTGGACCTGGGACTGGACCTGGGACTGGACCATGGGCAGGGACCCGCCCACAGAGACCACTGGACTGGCACTGATCTGAACATGAGAAAACACTTTATTCTCTTTCTACAAAGTGTCTTGCCCAATGACACAAGAGGGGAAGAGATGGAAGTGTGAGTCCGACAGAAAACAGCTTTGATTTAAACTTCATCTAACTATCATCAGATAGTCCTGGTTTAGTCCTGGTTTAGTTCTGGTTTAGTCTTGTTTTAGACCTGGTTTAGTCTTGTTTCAGACCTGGTTTAGTCCTGGTTTAGACCTGGTTTAGAGCTGGTTTAGTCCTGGTTTAGTCCTGGTTTAGACCTGGTTTAGTCCTGGTTTAGTCCTGGTTTAGTCCTGGTTTGGTCCTGGTTTAGACCTGGTTTAGACATGGTTTAGACCTGGTTTAGACCTGGTTTAGTCCTGGTTTAGTCCTGGTTTAGTCCTGGTTTAGAGCTGGTTTAGACCTGGTTTAGACCTGGTTTAGACCTGGTTTGGTCCTGGTTTAGTCCTGGTCTAGTCCTGGTCTAGTCCTGGTTTGGTCCTGGTTTATACCTGGTTTAGTCCTGGTTTAGACCTGGTTTAGTCCTGGTTTAGACCTGGTTTAGTCCTGGTTTAGACCTGGTTTAGTCCTGGTTTAGTCCTGGTTTAGTCCTGGTTTAGTCTTGTTTTAGACCTGGTTTAGACATGGTTTTGTCCTGATTTAGAGCTGTTTTAGTCTTGTATTAGACCTGGTTTAGTCCTGGTTTAGAGCTGGTTTAGTCCTGGTTTAGTCTTGTATTAGACCTGGTTTAGTCCTGGTTTAGACCTGGTTTAGTCCTGGTTTAGTCCTGGTTTAGTCCTGGTTTAGACCTGGTTTAGTCCTGCTTTAGTCCTGGTTTAGTCCTGGTTTAGTCCTGGTTTAGACCTGGTTTAGTCCTGGTTTAGTCCTGGTTTAGACCTGGTTTAGTCCTGGTTTAGTCCTGGTTTAGACCTGCTTTAGTCCTGGGTTCGAAGTGTTGAAAGTTGGATTAAATTAAATTCACCTCAAAAGAATAACTTGTTTTTTAAATATAATTTCACGTCTCAAAATCGTCAACATTTGACTAAATGAAGCGTGTTTAGCTCGTTAGCTCGTTAGCTCGTTAGCTGAAATGACCAGTGAAATGTCCAGACGTTGTTCTCACCTGGTGAATGACAAGAGTCCAGACGAGGAGCAGGGCAGCCGCTTTCTTCAAACACATTTCACCCATTTTATCTCCAAAATGCTCCAAACTTTGAGTGTGACTGAGTTTCTTCTGGTCCAGGTTTCAGGAGTTAGTCCGGTCTTGGTCTGGACTCTGCTGGTCTTAGTCTGGACTCTGCTGGTCTTGGTCTGGACTCTGCTGGTCTTAGTCTGGACTCTGCTGGTCTTGGTCTGGACTCTGCTGGTCTTGGTCTGGACTCTGCTGGTCTTGGTCTGGACTCTGCTGGTCTTGGTCTGGACTCTGCTGGTCTTGGTCTGGACTCTGCTGGTCTTGGTCTGGACTCTGCTGGTCTTGGTCTGGACTCTGGACACACTGGCGGCTCTGGAGGAGGAGCAGGGCTTTTAAAAGGCGGATAAGGGGGTGTGGCTTCTGATAAGGGGGTGTGGCTTCTGATAAGGGGGTGTGGCTTCTGATTATTTATTACAAATGTCGGTGTTTTTACACCGGAATGTTGTTGTTTCACTTGATCCACAGAGACATGAAGATCAGACCTTCAAGCGTCGGAGTCACACGAGGTTCTGAGCCTCATTTATCGCTCGAGTCCAGGACATGAGGCCAGTTTGAGTCAGATCCAAAATCCTCTGGAAACGTTTGAAAGACAAAACTATTTAGTGTTGAAAATTGGTCTAAAATGAGAGTTTTTTATTGTTTGAGCGAAACAAAAATGACCAAAAAACAACAATTATTTTTCTAGATCCCAATGTGATGCTTTAAGAGCAGATTTAGAGGTGGAACTTGTACTTGTACTGCAGTATTCATGGTTCCTGTGTCTGTACTTGTACTTGTACTGCAGTATTCATGGTTCCTGTGTCTGTACTTGTACTTGTACTGCAGTATTCATGGTTCCTGTGTCTGTACTTGTACTTGTACTGCAGTATTCATGGTTCCTGTGTCTGTACTTGTACTTGTACTGCAGTATTCATGGTTCCTGTGTCTGTACTTGTACTTGTACTGCAGTATTCATGGTTCCTGTGTCTGTACTTGTACTTGTACTGCAGTATTCATGGTTCCTGTGTCTGTACTTGTACTTGTACTGCAGTATTCATGGTTCCTGTGTCTGTACTTGTACTTGTACTGCAGTATTCATGGTTCCTGTGTCTGTACTTGTACTTGTACTGCAGTATTCATGGTTCCTGTGTCTGTACTTGTACTTGTACTGCAGTATTCATGGTTCCTGTGTCTGTACTTGTACTTGTACTGCAGTATTCATGGTTCCTGTGTCTGTACTTGTACTTGTACTGCAGTATTCATGGTTCCTGTGTCTGTACTTGTACTTGTACTGCAGTATTCATGGTTCCTGTGTCTGTACTTGTACTTGTACTGCAGTATTCATGGTTCCTGTGTCTGTACTTGTACTTGTACGGCAGTATTCATGGTTCCTGTGTCTGTACTTGTACTTGTACTGCAGTATTCATGGTTCCTGTGTCTGTACTTGTACTGCAGTATTCATGGTTCCTGTGTCTGTACTTGTACTTGTACTGCAGTATTCATGGTCCCTGTGTCTGTACTTGTACTTGTACTGCAGTATTCATGGTTCCTGTGTCTGTACTTGTACTTGTACTGCAGTATTCATGACTCCTGTGTCTGTACTTGTACTTGTACTGCAGTATTCATGGCTCCTGTGTCTGTACTTGTACTTGTACTGCAGTATTCATGACTCCTGTGTCTGTACTTGTACTTGTACTGCAGTATTCATGACTCCAGTGTCTGTACTTGTACTTGTACTGCAGTATTCACGACTCCAGTGTCTGTACTTGTACTTGTACTGCAGTATTCACGGCTCCTGTGTCTGTACTTGTACTTGTACTGCAGTATGCATGGCTCCTGTGTCTGTACTTGTACTTGTACTGCAGTATTCACGGCTCCAGTGTCTGTACTTGTACTTGTACTGCAGTATTCATGACTCCAGTGTCTGTACTTGTACTTGTACTGCAGTATTCACGGCTCCAGTGTCTGTACTTGTACTTGTACTGCAGTATTCATGACTCCAGTGTCTGTACTTGTACTTGTACTGCAGTATTCATGACTCCAGTGTCTGTACTTGTACTTGTACTGCAGTATTCATGACTCCAGTGTCTGTACTTGTACTTGTACTGCAGTATTCATGACTCCAGTGTCTGTACTTGTACTTGTACTGCAGTATTCATGACTCCTGTGTCTGTACTTGTACTTGTACTGCAGTATTCATGACTCCTGTGTCTGTACTTGTACTTGTACTGCAGTATTCATGACTCCAGTGTCTGTACTTGTACTTGTACTGCAGTATTCATGACTCCTGTGTCTGTACTTGTACATGTACTGCAGTATTCATGACTCCAGTGTCTGTACTTGTACTTGTACTGCAGTATTCATGACTCCTGTGTCTGTACTTGTACTTGTACTGCAGTATTCATGACTCCAGTGTCTGTACTTCTACTTGTACTGCAGTATTCGTGTCCACGCGTCTCTGTCCTCTGAGCACGTGCCTTTGTTTAAGTCCAAATGGAGCTGCAGTGAATGAACTCGTGCAGATAAGTGCCTCCCGCGACCTTTGACCTCTGCGACCTTTCACCCGACGGTGGCCGACACCGGCGTTTTACATAATGAAGCCGTGAAGAAGAAGAAGAAGAAGAAGAAGAAGAAGAAGAAGAAGAAGAAGAAGAAGAAGAAGAAGAAGAAGAAGAAGAAGAAGAAGAAGAAGAAGAAGAAGAAGAAGAAGAAGAAGAAGAAGAAGAAGAAGAAGAAGAAGAAGAAGAAGAAGAAGATTTATCGTGCTTTATTCGAGCTTTGATAAGAAGCTTTTCTTTCCTGTTTGACGCCGTTAAAGGACAAACTCGATGGCCTTCAGCCTCGTGGCTCCAGGTTTTATAATCTGGCCCGGGCTGTGTTTTTATCAGCAGCAGGTTTGATTTTATTGGCCCGTCAGTGCCAAATGTGTCTCACTGAACTGACCTTGTGTCTCAATGGTGATGTCCACACTTTAAACGGGACCACCAGAAGGCTCTACCTCCTACTGTGCTTTTAGAGACTCTTGGCACCACCAGAAGTCCAGTGTTTAGAGAGTGAAGAGCTCTGATTGGATGAGATGATTCTATAGCATCTTTGAGGTGGGAGGGGCCATGTCATTTATGGCTTTGTAAATCAGGAGGAGGAGTTTAAATGTGATTCTAAACTGGACAGGAGCCAATGAAGAGACTCCAGCACCGGTGTAATGTGCTCTCTTCTTTTAGTTCCTGTTGGTAGTCTTGCTGCGGTTGTGTGCAGAGGTCATGTGGGTCGTGTGCAGAGGTCATGTGGGTCAGTGTGCAGAGGTCATGTGGGTCGGTGTGCAGAGGTCATGTGGGTCGGTGTGCAGAGGTCATGTGGGTCGGTGTGCAGAGGTCATGTGGGTCGGTGTGCAGAGGTCATGTGGGTCGGTGTGCAGAGGTCATGTGGGTCGGTGTGCAGAGGTCATGTGGGTCGGTGTGCAGAGGTCATGTGGGTCGGTGTGCAGAGGTCATGTGGGTCGGTGTGCAGAGGTCATGTGGGTCGGTGTGCAGAGGTCATGTGGGTCGGTGTGCAGAGGTCATGTGGGTCGGTGTGCAGAGGTCATGTGGGTCGGTGTGCAGAGGTCATGTGGGTCAGTGTGCAGAGGTCATGTGGGTCGGTGGGCTGATGGTCAGCTCAAACAGACCACATGTGCTGACCATGTGAACACACATGGAAACAGACGTGTGACGTGATCAGGATAAACATGAGTCATTCCTGTAACGGGCGTGAGCGAGCGGCCCCTGAGCAGCAGGAGCAGGAATCGCTGAGCACGTCCAGGTTCTGGTCAGACGTGAGTCAGAGCATCTCGTTTCCACTGATCCTGTTCGGAGCGGAGCTGTTCAGTGGAAACAGAGAAGAATCACAAGAAAAGCGACAAAAACGCGGCGAAAAGCAAAAATAATGCGACTTAACCTGACAAAACACAACTGAGAGACTTATATGTGGAGCCTTAGCGACACACAGCTAGCGTAGCGCGTTAGCAACAGCTGTTTCCTGTTTAGGGCTGCACGGCACTCGCTTTGTCAAGAGCCACAATCTGAAATTTCCAGGTCATAATGCGTCTGATATTAGCATTAGCATGACATAAAGAGAGGTTCAAACACCACGCCCCTCACACACACTAGCTTTAGCCACGCCCCTCACACACACTAGCTTTAACCACGCCCCTCACACACACTAGCTTTAGCCACGCCCCTCACACACACTAGCTTTAGCCTCGCCCCTTACACACACTAGCTTTAGCCATGCCCCTCACACACACTAGCTTTAGCCTCGCCCCTTACACACACTAGCTTTAGCCACGCCCCTCACACACACTAGCTTTAGCCACGCCCCTCACACACACTAGCTTTAGCCACGCCCCTCGCACACACTGGAATGACTAAACGTCTTTTTGTGACTCGCTCAGATCGACCTCGGGAGTGAAACCTGAGATGTGTTTGTGACTCAGAGTCTGGACCAGGCTCAGGTCAGATCTGATGTCAGAGGTCAGACTTTGTCCCTGTGGAAAAGTGTCTCCTACATTTGACCCATCGCCTGAGACTCAAACCAGGACCTTCTGCCAGTCCTGGTGTGACCGAGGCCCCGAGGCCCGGTGGAGTCCTGGTCTGACCGATGTCCTCAGACTGGGCAGGTCCAAACACAGGGGCCTTGAACCAGGGCCAATGCAGAACTAAACAAACACATCAGATCCACAAAGTCATGTTTCATTTAGAGTTTTGTAACTCGTGAGTGTTTTTAATGTTTTACAGTTTGATATAATATAAAAATATAATATGATATAATATTATATCATATAATGATGAGATAATAAAATACATGATGATCTCAGACATCGCCCGGTCAAACAAGGTCAGTGTCAGCTGCTGAAGGACCAAAGGACCAGAGGACCAGGGGACGATGATGTGGAGGACAGAGGACTGGAGCAGGACTTTGTGGAACCACCTCCTCATCAACGCGGGGAAGACCAAGGAGATGGTGGTGGACTTCCACAGAGGCCACGCCCCCCTCACCAGAGAACATCCAGGGACGGGACAGGCCACGCCCCCCTCACCAGTGAACATCCAGGGACGGGACATTGAGAGAGTGACTCATACAAGTACCTGGTGTTCATCTGAACCACAAACTGGACTCATAACACAGACTGAACAGGAAGAGCCAGAGTCGGCTCCACCTCCTGAGGAGACTCAGGTCTTTTGGAGTGACAGGGCCGCGCCTGACAGGGCCACTCCTGACAGGGCAACTCCTGACAGGGCCACTCCTGAAGACCTTCTCCTCCTCTGTGGTGCATCAGCTCCTATAGGTGTGGTCATCACAGAGGGAGAGGAAAAAGCTGGACAAAGCTCCGTCCTGGGCTGTCTTCTGGACTCGGTGCAGGAGGTGGGGGACAGAAGGGTCCTGGCTAAACTCACATCTATACTGGACCATGAGTGTCGCCCCCTTCAGGACACTCTGTCCCCTGCAGGACACTCTATCCGCTCTGGAGAGCAGCTTCAGTGACTGATCCACCCTCGCTGTGAGAAGGAGACGTTTCACAGTCTGTCCTTCTGCTGCTGTCAGACTCTACAACAAACACTGTCATACCCATGTGCAATACTGTCATACACATGTGCAATACTGTCATACCCATGTGCAATACTGTCATACACATGTGCAATACTGTCATACCCATGTGCAATACTGTCATACCCATGTGCAATACTGTCATACACATGTGCAATACTGTCATACCCATGTGCAATACTGTCATACCCATGTGCAGTACTGCCATACCCATGTGCAATACTGTCATACCCATATGCAAACTGTCATACACATGTGCAATACTGTCATACCCATGTGCAATACTGTCATACCCATGTGCAATACTGACATACCCATGTGCAATACTGTCATACCCATGTGCAATACTGTCATACCCATGTGCAATACTGACATACCCATGTGCAATACTGACATACCCATGTGCAATACTGACATACCCATGTGCAATACTGTCATACCCATGTGCAATACTGTCATACACATGTGCAATACTGTCATACCCATGTGCAATACTGTCATACCCATGTGCAATACTGTCATACCCATGTGCAATACTGACATACCCATGTGCAATACTGTCATACCCATGTGCAGTACTGCCATACCCATGTGCAATACTGTCATACCCATATGCAAACTGTCATACCCATGTGCAATACTGTCATATCCATGTGCAATACTGACATACCCATGTGCAATACTGTCATACCCATGTGCAATACTGTCATACACATGTGCAATACTGTCACACCCATGTGCAATACTGTCATACCCATGTGCAATACTGACATACCCATGTGCAATACTGACATACCCATGTGCAATACTGTCATACCCATGTGCAATACTGTCATACCCATGTGCAATACTGTCATACCCATGTTCAATACTGCCATACCCATGTGCAATACTGTCATACCCATGTGCAAACTGTCATACCCATGTGCAATACTGTCATACCCATGTGCAATACTGACATACCCATGTGCAATACTGACATACCCATGTGCAATACTGACATACCCATGTGCAATACTGTCATACCCATGTGCAATACTGTCATACCCATGTGTAATACTGTCATATCCATGTGCAATACTGACATACCCATGTGCAATACTGTCATACCCATGTGCAATACTTTCATACCCATGTGCAATACTGACATAGCCATGTGCAATACTGACATACCCATGTGCAATACTGTCATACCCATGTGCAATACCGTCAGTATGTACATATGTGCAATACTGAAATACCTATGTGCAATACTGACATACCCATGTGCAATACTGCCATACCCATGTGCAATACTGTCATACCCATGTGCAATACTGCCATACCCATGTGCAATACTGTCATACCCATATGCAAACTGTCATACCCATGTGCAATACTGTCATATCCATGTGCAATACTGACATACCCATGTGCAATACTGTCATACCCATGTGCAATACTGTCATACACATGTGCAATACTGTCATACCCATGTGCAATACTGTCATACCCATGTGCAATACTGACATACCCATGTGCAATACTGACATACCCATGTGCAATACTGTCATACCCATGTGCAATACTGACATACCCATGTGCAATACTGTCATACCCATGTGCAATACTGTCATACCCATGTGCAATACTGTCATACCCATGTTCAATACTGCCATACCCATGTTTAATACTGTCATACCCATGTGCAAACTGTCATACCCATGTGCAATACTGTCATACCCATGTGCAATACTGACATACCCATGTGCAATACTGACATACCCATGTGCAATACTGACATACCCATGTGCAATACTGTCATACCCATGTGCAATACTGTCATACACATGTGCAATACTGTCATACCCATGTGCAATACTGTCATACCCATGTGCAATACTGTCATACCCATGTGCAATACTGACATACCCATGTGCAATACTGTCATACCCATGTGCAGTACTGCCATACCCATGTGCAATACTGTCATACCCATATGCAAACTGTCATACCCATGTGCAATACTGTCATATCCATGTGCAATACTGACATACCCATGTGCAATACTGTCATACCCATGTGCAATACTGTCATACACATGTGCAATACTGTCACACCCATGTGCAATACTGTCATACCCATGTGCAATACTGACATACCCATGTGCAATACTGACATACCCATGTGCAATACTGTCATACCCATGTGCAATACTGTCATACCCATGTGCAATACTGTCATACCCATGTTCAATACTGCCATACCCATGTGCAATACTGTCATACCCATGTGCAAACTGTCATACCCATGTGCAATACTGTCATACCCATGTGCAATACTGACATACCCATGTGCAATACTGACATACCCATGTGCAATACTGACATACCCATGTGCAATACTGTCATACCCATGTGCAATACTGTCATACCCATGTGTAATACTGTCATATCCATGTGCAATACTGACATACCCATGTGCAATACTGTCATACCCATGTGCAATACTTTCATACCCATGTGCAATACTGACATAGCCATGTGCAATACTGACATACCCATGTGCAATACTGTCATACCCATGTGCAATACCGTCAGTATGTACATATGTGCAATACTGAAATACCTATGTGCAATACTGACATACCCATGTGCAATACTGCCATACCCATGTGCAATACTGTCATACCCATGTGCAATACTGCCATACCCATGTGCAATACTGTCATACCCATATGCAAACTGTCATACCCATGTGCAATACTGTCATACCCATGTGCAATACTGTCATACCCATGTGCAATACTGACATACCCATGTGCAATACTGACATACCCATGTGCAATACTGACATACCCATGTGCAATACTGTCATACCCATGTGCAATACTGTCATACACATGTGCAATACTGTCATACCCATGTGCAATACTGTCATACCCATGTGCAATACTGTCATACCCATGTGCAATACTGTCATACCCATGTGCAATACTGACATACCCATGTGCAATACTGACATACCCATGTGCAATACTGACATACCCATGTGCAATACTGTCATACCCATGTGCAATACTGTCATACCCATGTGTAATACTGTCATATCCATGTGCAATACTGACATACCCATGTGCAATACTGTCATACCCATGTGCAATACTTTCATACCCATGTGCAATACTGACATAGCCATGTGCAATACTGACATACCCATGTGCAATACTGTCATACCCATGTGCAATACCGTCAGTATGTACATATGTGCAATACTGAAATACCTATGTGCAATACTGACATACCCATGTGCAATACTGCCATACCCATGTGCAATACTGTCATACCCATGTGCAATACTGCCATACCCATGTGCAATACTGTCATACCCATATGCAAACTGTCATACCCATGTGCAATACTGTCATATCCATGTGCAATACTGACATACCCATGTGCAATACTGTCATACCCATGTGCAATACTGTCATACACATGTGCAATACTGTCATACCCATGTGCAATACTGTCATACCCATGTGCAATACTGACATACCCATGTGCAATACTGACATACCCATGTGCAATACTGTCATACCCATGTGCAATACTGACATACCCATGTGCAATACTGTCATACCCATGTGCAATACTGTCATACCCATGTGCAATACTGTCATACCCATGTTCAATACTGCCATACCCATGTTTAATACTGTCATACCCATGTGCAAACTGTCATACCCATGTGCAATACTGTCATACCCATGTGCAATACTGACATACCCATGTGCAATACTGACATACCCATGTGCAATACTGACATACCCATGTGCAATACTGTCATACCCATGTGCAATACTGTCATACACATGTGCAATACTGTCATACCCATGTGCAATACTGTCATACCCATGTGCAATACTGTCATACCCATGTGCAATACTGACATACCCATGTGCAATACTGTCATACCCATGTGCAGTACTGCCATACCCATGTGCAATACTGTCATACCCATATGCAAACTGTCATACCCATGTGCAATACTGTCATATCCATGTGCAATACTGACATACCCATGTGCAATACTGTCATACCCATGTGCAATACTGTCATACACATGTGCAATACTGTCACACCCATGTGCAATACTGTCATACCCATGTGCAATACTGACATACCCATGTGCAATACTGACATACCCATGTGCAATACTGTCATACCCATGTGCAATACTGTCATACCCATGTGCAATACTGTCATACCCATGTTCAATACTGCCATACCCATGTGCAATACTGTCATACCCATGTGCAAACTGTCATACCCATGTGCAATACTGTCATACCCATGTGCAATACTGACATACCCATGTGCAATACTGACATACCCATGTGCAATACTGACATACCCATGTGCAATACTGTCATACCCATGTGCAATACTGTCATACCCATGTGTAATACTGTCATATCCATGTGCAATACTGACATACCCATGTGCAATACTGTCATACCCATGTGCAATACTTTCATACCCATGTGCAATACTGACATAGCCATGTGCAATACTGACATACCCATGTGCAATACTGTCATACCCATGTGCAATACCGTCAGTATGTACATATGTGCAATACTGAAATACCTATGTGCAATACTGACATACCCATGTGCAATACTGCCATACCCATGTGCAATACTGTCATACCCATGTGCAATACTGCCATACCCATGTGCAATACTGTCATACCCATATGCAAACTGTCATACCCATGTGCAATACTGTCATATCCATGTGCAATACTGACATACCCATGTGCAATACTGTCATACCCATGTGCAATACTGTCATACACATGTGCAATACTGTCATACCCATGTGCAATACTGTCATACCCATGTGCAATACTGACATACCCATGTGCAATACTGACATACCCATGTGCAATACTGTCATACCCATGTGCAATACTGTCATACCCATGTGCAATACTGTCATACCCATGTTCAATACTGCCATACCCATGTGCAATACTGTCATACCCATGTGCAAACTGTCATACCCATGTGCAATACTGTCATACCCATGTGCAATACTGACATACCCATGTGCAATACTGACATACCCATGTGCAATACTGACATACCCATGTGCAATACTGTCATACCCATGTGCAATACTGTCATACCCATGTGCAATACTGTTATATCCATGTGCAATACTGACATACCCATGTGCAATACTGTCATACCCATGTGCAATACTGTCATACCCATGTGCAATACTGTCAGTATGTACATATGTGCAATACTGAAATACCTATGTGCAATACTGACATACCCATGTGCAATACTGCCATACCCATGTGCAATACTGTCATACCCATGTGCAATACTGCCATACCCATGTGCAATACTGTCATACCCATATGCAAACTGTCATACACATGTGCAATACTGTCATACCCATGTGCAATACTGTCATACCCATGTGCAATACTGACATACCCATGTGCAATACTGACATACCCATGTGCAATACTGTCATACCCATGTGCAATACTGTCATACCCATGTTCAATACTGCCATACCCATGTTTAATACTGTCATACCCATGTGCAAACTGTCATACCAATGTGCAATACTGTCATACCCATGTGCAATACTGACATACCCATGTGCAATACTGACATACCCATGTGCAATACTGACATACCCATGTGCAATACTGTCATACCCATGTGCAATACTGTCATACACATGTGCAATACTGTCATACCCATGTGCAATACTGTCATACCCATGTGCAATACTGTCATACCCATGTGCAATACTGACATACCCATGTGCAATACTGTCATACCCATGTGCAGTACTGCCATACCCATGTGCAATACTGTCATACCCATATGCAAACTGTCATACCCATGTGCAATACTGTCATATCCATGTGCAATACTGACATACCCATGTGCAATACTGTCATACCCATGTGCAATACTGTCATACACATGTGCAATACTGTCACACCCATGTGCAATACTGTCATACCCATGTGCAATACTGACATACCCATGTGCAATACTGACATACCCATGTGCAACACTGTCATACCCATGTGCAATACTGTCATACCCATGTGCAATACTGTCATACCCATGTTCAATACTGCCATACCCATGTGCAATACTGTCATACCCATGTGCAAACTGTCATACCCATGTGCAATACTGTCATACCCATGTGCAATACTGACATACCCATGTGCAATACTGACATACCCATGTGCAATACTGACATACCCATGTGCAATACTGTCATACCAATGTGCAATACTGTCATACCCATGTGCAATACTGTCATATCCATGTGCAATACTGACATACCCATGTGCAATACTGTCATACCCATGTGCAATACTTTCATACCCATGTGCAATACTGACATACCCATGTGCAATACTGACATACCCATGTGCAATACTGTCATACCCATGTGCAATACCGTCAGTATGTACATATGTGCAATACTGAAATACCTATGTGCAATACTGACATACCCATGTGCAATACTGCCATACCCATGTGCAATACTGTCATACCCATGTGCAATACTGCCATACCCATGTGCAATACTGTCATACCCATATGCAAACTGTCATACCCATGTGCAATACTGTCATATCCATGTGCAATACTGACATACCCATGTGCAATACTGTCATACCCATGTGCAATACTTTCATACCCATGTGCAATACTGACATACCCATGTGCAATACTGACATACCCATGTGCAATACTGTCATACCCATGTGCAATACCGTCAGTATGTACATATGTGCAATACTGAAATACCTATGTGCAATACTGACATACCCATGTGCAATACTGCCATACCCATGTGCAATACTGTCATACCCATGTGCAATACTGCCATACCCATGTGCAATACTGTCATACCCATATGCAAACTGTCATACCCATGTGCAATACTGTCATATCCATGTGCAATACTGACATACCCATGTGCAATACTGTCATACCCATGTGCAATACTGTCATACACATGTGCAATACTGTCATACCCATGTGCAATACTGTCATACCCATGTGCAATACTGACATACCCATGTGCAATACTGACATACCCATGTGCAATACTGTCATACCCATGTGCAATACTGTCATACCCATGTGCAATACTGTCATACCCATGTTCAATACTGCCATACCCATGTGCAATACTGTCATACCCATGTGCAATACTGACATACCCATGTGCAATACTGACATACCCATGTGCAATACTGTCATACCCATGTGCAATACTGTCATACCCATGTGTAATACTGTCATATCCATGTGCAATACTGACATACCCATGTGCAATACTGTCATACCCATGTGCAATACTTTCATACCCATGTGCAATACTGACATAGCCATGTGCAATACTGACATACCCATGTGCAATACTGTCATACCCATGTGCAATACCGTCAGTATGTACATATGTGCAATACTGAAATACCTATGTGCAATACTGACATACCCATGTGCAATACTGCCATACCCATGTGCAATACTGTCATACCCATGTGCAATACTGCCATACCCATGTGCAATACTGTCATACCCATATGCAAACTGTCATACCCATGTGCAATACTGTCATATCCATGTGCAATACTGACATACCCATGTGCAATACTGTCATACCCATGTGCAATACTGTCATACACATGTGCAATACTGTCATACCCATGTGCAATACTGTCATACCCATGTGCAATACTGACATACCCATGTGCAATACTGACATACCCATGTGCAATACTGTCATACCCATGTGCAATACTGTCATACCCATGTGCAATACTGTCATACCCATGTTCAATACTGCCATACCCATGTGCAATACTGTCATACCCATGTGCAAACTGTCATACCCATGTGCAATACTGTCATACCCATGTGCAATACTGTCATACCCATGTGCAATACTGACATACCCATGTGCAATACTGTCATACCCATGTGCAATACTGTCATACCCATGTGCAATACTGACATACCCATGTGCAATACTGACATACCCATGTGCAATACTGACATACCCATGTGCAATACTGTCATACCCATGTGCAATACTGTCATACACATGTGCAATACTGTCATACCCATGTGCAATACTGTCATACCCATGTGCAATACTGTCATACCCATGTGCAATACTGTCATACCCATGTGCAATACTGACATACCCATGTGCAATACTGACATACCCATGTGCAATACTGACATACCCATGTGCAATACTGTCATACCCATGTGCAATACTGTCATACCCATGTGTAATACTGTCATATCCATGTGCAATACTGACATACCCATGTGCAATACTGTCATACCCATGTGCAATACTTTCATACCCATGTGCAATACTGACATAGCCATGTGCAATACTGACATACCCATGTGCAATACTGTCATACCCATGTGCAATACCGTCAGTATGTACATATGTGCAATACTGAAATACCTATGTGCAATACTGACATACCCATGTGCAATACTGCCATACCCATGTGCAATACTGTCATACCCATGTGCAATACTGCCATACCCATGTGCAATACTGTCATACCCATATGCAAACTGTCATACCCATGTGCAATACTGTCATATCCATGTGCAATACTGACATACCCATGTGCAATACTGTCATACCCATGTGCAATACTGTCATACACATGTGCAATACTGTCATACCCATGTGCAATACTGTCATACCCATGTGCAATACTGACATACCCATGTGCAATACTGACATACCCATGTGCAATACTGTCATACCCATGTGCAATACTGACATACCCATGTGCAATACTGTCATACCCATGTGCAATACTGTCATACCCATGTGCAATACTGTCATACCCATGTTCAATACTGCCATACCCATGTTTAATACTGTCATACCCATGTGCAAACTGTCATACCCATGTGCAATACTGTCATACCCATGTGCAATACTGACATACCCATGTGCAATACTGACATACCCATGTGCAATACTGACATACCCATGTGCAATACTGTCATACCCATGTGCAATACTGTCATACACATGTGCAATACTGTCATACCCATGTGCAATACTGTCATACCCATGTGCAATACTGTCATACCCATGTGCAATACTGACATACCCATGTGCAATACTGTCATACCCATGTGCAGTACTGCCATACCCATGTGCAATACTGTCATACCCATATGCAAACTGTCATACCCATGTGCAATACTGTCATATCCATGTGCAATACTGACATACCCATGTGCAATACTGTCATACCCATGTGCAATACTGTCATACACATGTGCAATACTGTCACACCCATGTGCAATACTGTCATACCCATGTGCAATACTGACATACCCATGTGCAATACTGACATACCCATGTGCAATACTGTCATACCCATGTGCAATACTGTCATACCCATGTGCAATACTGTCATACCCATGTTCAATACTGCCATACCCATGTGCAATACTGTCATACCCATGTGCAAACTGTCATACCCATGTGCAATACTGTCATACCCATGTGCAATACTGACATACCCATGTGCAATACTGACATACCCATGTGCAATACTGACATACCCATGTGCAATACTGTCATACCCATGTGCAATACTGTCATACCCATGTGTAATACTGTCATATCCATGTGCAATACTGACATACCCATGTGCAATACTGTCATACCCATGTGCAATACTTTCATACCCATGTGCAATACTGACATAGCCATGTGCAATACTGACATACCCATGTGCAATACTGTCATACCCATGTGCAATACCGTCAGTATGTACATATGTGCAATACTGAAATACCTATGTGCAATACTGACATACCCATGTGCAATACTGCCATACCCATGTGCAATACTGTCATACCCATGTGCAATACTGCCATACCCATGTGCAATACTGTCATACCCATATGCAAACTGTCATACCCATGTGCAATACTGTCATATCCATGTGCAATACTGACATACCCATGTGCAATACTGTCATACCCATGTGCAATACTGTCATACACATGTGCAATACTGTCATACCCATGTGCAATACTGTCATACCCATGTGCAATACTGACATACCCATGTGCAATACTGACATACCCATGTGCAATACTGTCATACCCATGTGCAATACTGTCATACCCATGTGCAATACTGTCATACCCATGTTCAATACTGCCATACCCATGTGCAATACTGTCATACCCATGTGCAAACTGTCATACCCATGTGCAATACTGTCATACCCATGTGCAATACTGACATACCCATGTGCAATACTGACATACCCATGTGCAATACTGACATACCCATGTGCAATACTGTCATACCCATGTGCAATACTGTCATACCCATGTGCAATACTGTTATATCCATGTGCAATACTGACATACCCATGTGCAATACTGTCATACCCATGTGCAATACTTTCATACCCATGTGCAATACTGACATACCCATTTGCAATACTGACATACCCATGTGCAATACTGTCATACCCATGTGCAATACTGTCAGTATGTACATATGTGCAATACTGAAATACCTATGTGCAATACTGACATACCCATGTGCAATACTGCCATACCCATGTGCAATACTGTCATACCCATGTGCAATACTGCCATACCCATGTGCAATACTGTCATACCCATATGCAAACTGTCATACACATGTGCAATACTGTCATACCCATGTGCAATACTGTCATACCCATGTGCAATACTGACATACCCATGTGCAATACTGACATACCCATGTGCAATACTGTCATACCCATGTGCAATACTGTCATACCCATGTTCAATACTGCCATACCCATGTTTAATACTGTCATACCCATGTGCAAACTGTCATACCAATGTGCAATACTGTCATACCCATGTGCAATACTGACATACCCATGTGCAATACTGACATACCCATGTGCAATACTGACATACCCATGTGCAATACTGTCATACCCATGTGCAATACTGTCATACACATGTGCAATACTGTCATACCCATGTGCAATACTGTCATACCCATGTGCAATACTGTCATACCCATGTGCAATACTGACATACCCATGTGCAATACTGTCATACCCATGTGCAGTACTGCCATACCCATGTGCAATACTGTCATACCCATATGCAAACTGTCATACCCATGTGCAATACTGTCATATCCATGTGCAATACTGACATACCCATGTGCAATACTGTCATACCCATGTGCAATACTGTCATACACATGTGCAATACTGTCACACCCATGTGCAATACTGTCATACCCATGTGCAATACTGACATACCCATGTGCAATACTGACATACCCATGTGCAACACTGTCATACCCATGTGCAATACTGTCATACCCATGTGCAATACTGTCATACCCATGTTCAATACTGCCATACCCATGTGCAATACTGTCATACCCATGTGCAAACTGTCATACCCATGTGCAATACTGTCATACCCATGTGCAATACTGACATACCCATGTGCAATACTGACATACCCATGTGCAATACTGACATACCCATGTGCAATACTGTCATACCAATGTGCAATACTGTCATACCCATGTGCAATACTGTCATATCCATGTGCAATACTGACATACCCATGTGCAATACTGTCATACCCATGTGCAATACTTTCATACCCATGTGCAATACTGACATACCCATGTGCAATACTGACATACCCATGTGCAATACTGTCATACCCATGTGCAATACCGTCAGTATGTACATATGTGCAATACTGAAATACCTATGTGCAATACTGACATACCCATGTGCAATACTGCCA
>NW_027315857.1:26812943-26920443 GCF_026437365.1 Eucyclogobius newberryi | reverse complement strand
ATTCAAGTTTAAGTCGCATAATAATTTCAAATTGTGCCTGGTCAGATTCCCTCAGTTCTTTACGGAGGGAATTCCTGTATGACTAAGGGCGGGGTCATCATATTATTTACATGTCGTCCCATGAACCATTTTTTGGAGCGAGCGTCATGTTTTTATGGCCACTTTTGGTGTCAGGCTCTACTTGATTTTTGCATTTTTTCCAGCCCCCGGATCCAATATTAATTCATATTAATAAGGCCGTCACCGGGACGATACACGTCCTTCGACTCGGGCCCAATACAACTTCTAAGCGTGTTTTCTTCATGGCTCCGGCGCTTCCAGGGTTTGAATACTTCGTTCTCAGTATTCATTTGTGTCCTTTTTATCAGATAAATAAAATAATTTATGGAAAATTTTGATTTAATTCTCGCTCAAATGAACGTCACATTTGTCAGAAACATAACGAGCCTCAAACACACGATTGAGAAAAGACATAACTTTTATTGTTCATTTTTTGGATAAAACTGCATCACTTCTTCCACAAGCCAGCTTTTTTAAATTTTTCCATATATATATATATATATATCTCCACAGTTGATGAAAGCGGCGGCGCTCCACGACCTCATGTATAAAAACGCCGTGTCGAAACATCGCAATTTGTGTTATTCATTTAAAACGTACAGAACGTGAACATTTACATCATAAATACGTGAGACTTTTACCGCCAGAAACGACCAGAGCGCCGGAGGTCAAAGGTGGTTTGAATTGGCCATGCCCCTCAGCAGCGCCACCTCGATAAAACGGCGCGTTTTCATTTCCGTAGCAGCGAAAACGCAATCGAAATCGCGTCGAAATTCGCTCGTTTTTCCCGAGAACGAAGCTCCAAAGTCCTTTTCTTTTAGACGAGTTTCAAACGGTTCCATCGGGAGTGAGAGCATGTGACCATCCTCCAGCTCGCCGAGGCCACGCCCAGCACCCACCAACACGCCACTTTTAAATACATTTGTGCAAATTTTACGCTTTTGTCGAAGCAAAAATCCCCAGAACTCTTTCCAAACCTGAAAAACCTGTTATTTTCAATCTAGAGTGACATTAGACCCAATTTTTAGTCTCTAAAAGGTCGTGCGAGAGTCTGCAACCGTTTCCTCCAGTTCTCCGCATTCTTTTTTGTATCCGCGTGCGCGGTTGAAGCTAGCGCGGTTGAAGCTAGCGCCTCCAGAGTTGACTTTTATACGGGCCAAATGTCCAAACCGCTTCCTTAGCCGAGAACGAACCTGAAAAACCTGTGATTTTCCTCTTTGGACAGACGAGTTTAACTTGTGCAACGCTCCAACGCCCTTCTAGCGGCAGGTGCAGGAGTCGGTGTGCTAGCGGCAGGTGCAGGAGTCGGCGACCATGTCCTCCAGCTCCCTGTACTCCACCTTCTTCTTGTGCACCACCAGGACGCTGAGCGGCAGGTACTTGTACGGGACGCAGGACGGCAGGGGCACGTCCCCCAGGCCCAGCTCCTGGATGGTGTTCTGGATGACGGCGTGGTTGGGCGAGTTGTAGCCGTACGGCAGGACCCGGGGGCAGTCACCGCGGCAGAACCTCGGGTTGTACATGGGCGGGGCAATGAAGTACGAGCCCCACCCCAGTTGGTCGAAGCTGAGGCGGAACGAGTGCAGCTTGCAGCGGTTTTTGGGCATCCCCGTTTTGCGTTTGTGGTTCGGGAGGTCCGAGAGGAGGGACGAGGGGGACGACGCGGTGGAGCTTCTGGCGAGAGCGTCCAACGTCAGGGCGCCGTTCTCATCTTGGGATCGCCGCTGACGCACCGCCGCCGGGAGGCCGAGTCGGAGCTGGTTAGCAAAGTCGCTGTGGCGTCGCCCGAGCAGCTCGCCCATCCAGTCGTTGACCCGGCGCTCCTCCTGCAGGTACAGCAGCAGGGACGGCACCTCCACCTGCGCCACACAAAGGTCATCTGAGGGTCACGTTCTGAGGAAAACTGCAGCAAAGCGTGACATTTCTGCACTTTCGTCTGATAAACTGAAGTAAAGGCCGTGGCCGAGCCGTACCTGAGGCCGCCGGCGCCGGGCAAGAGTGAAGCGGTTCCACCAGGGCCCGGGGGCAGCGTCCTCGAAGCACCAGTAGTGGGCGGTGAGCGTCAGGCGAGGCGTGGCGTCCCGGAGCACGTGGTCAGTGATGTCTGTCTCTGTCCAGCGTTGGTGAGGCTCCAGGACCACCAGGCTCTGGCGGCCCAGTGCGGAGAGCTGTGCCCTGCAGCGAGGGGCTCGTGGGGTCGAGTCCTGGCTGAACGAGGATGAGGTCGAGGAGGAGGAGGCGGAGGAGGCGCGCAGGTGGATGAAGGAGGCTCTGAGCAGCTGCTCAGAGGGAAGCGTGTCCAGGTTGTAGTGGACGGTGAAGGACACGTGATGATCTGAGGGACAGAATCAGGATCAGGTCAAACTTTCATCAACTAAAAGATTCATCTGAAAAGCCTCTTCCCGTGAGGAGCCCCGCCTCTTCCCGTGAGGAGCCCCGCCTCTTCCCGTGAGGAGCCCCGCCTCTTCCCGTGAGGAGCCCCGCCTCTTCCTAGTCATTAATTCAAGGTTATCATTTCTGCTTTAGGTGAGGGACACGACACAGGGAGGGGGGAGACGTGTGTGGGGGAGACAGGTGTTGGACAGGTGTTTGGGGGAGACAGGGGCGTGTGGGGGAGACAGGGGGGGCGTGTGGGGGAGACAGGGGGGGCGTGTGGGGGAGACAGGGGAGACACTTGTCTCTAGCTCTCAGCACACACATGCGCAGTGGGGACACAGGTGCCCCGGGGTCTCACCTCTCGTGGCGGGCAGGTACCTCACAGAGGCCGCCGCGGGCCTCAGGAGCCTCACGGTGTTGGAGCCGAACTTCCGGTGGTGCTTGGGCCTCCCGTCGGGCCCCGCGGCGCTGCGGTACAGACTCAACATGAACTGCAGGTTCTGGTCGCGCTTCTGCGCGTCCGTGAGCGGCACGTGGTGCGGGCCCCGCGTGGACACGGCGCACGTGAAGAGGAAGAGGAAGAGGAAGAGGAAGCCGTACAGCCGCATGTTCAGAGGAGGGTCAGCGCACGTCCTCCGCCGCGTGCTGCGCCATCACGACTGTCACGCACGTGCGTCCATGGCCCGTGCGCGCGACTGTGGCCCCCAATTAACCCCGCGAGAGAGGGACACGCCCACCGAGCACGTGATCCGCGCACAGGTGAGTGCTAAATGTAAAGTCCCTCCCTGTCTGCTGCCATGGCAACGGAACGTTCTCCTCCAGAAGAGTTTAATGCCGCACTGTGGATTATTTAAGCCAAAGTGCAACATGTGCTGTTCCTGGTCCTGGTCCTGGTCCTGGTCCTGGTCCTGGTCCTGGTCCTGGTCCTGGTCCTGGTCCTGGTCCTGGTCCTGGTCCTGGTGCTGGTCCTGGTCCTGGTCCTGGTCCTGGTCCTGGTCCTGGTGCTGGTCCTGGTCCTGGTCCTGGTCCTGGTCCTGGTCCTGGTGCTGGTGAAGTGGCGCCACCTGCTGCTGGAGTGTCACATTGGAGCTTTCAGTGTTTTCAAGTGTTTAAAGTTGAAGTACAATAATACATATATATATTTATATATATTTATATATAAATATACATATAGTGTTGTAAAGATCCCGCGTGTGGCTGTTAAATATGTTAAATAAAGAGTGATGTTTGAATGTGGAGTTTATGGTTTAGAGTTAAAAATATGACAAAAAGACGTGATAAAAATAAAGAGACAAAACGAGACTAAATCGAGGATAATTCTGACTGAAAAACTGTGACTAAAATCTGACTTTTAAAACATGGTCATGTTGTCATGTTGTACAGTGCGTCTCTCATGTGCTCGTGGTTTCCATGGAGATGTCATTGCTTTACCCGGAATGTTCCGCAGTATTGAGTTCAGAGAAGAGACGTGCAGTACTCACTGAAATACTGCAGTAATGCGCCCTCAAGTGGCCAATACTGAGAACTACTGTTGTTTCTCTCTCTCTCTCTTGGTCACATTCCGTTGTTTATCTCTCGTCCTGATCTCGCTCTGAGACAAACAGTGGGAAACTCAACCAAACCAGGACTTATAATGTGTTTCACCTCATGTAAAGCTGAACCCTCTAAATGCTGGTCCCAAGAGTCTCTAAAAGCACAGTAGGAGGTAGAGCTCTTGTGTTATGGAATCAGCTCCTGTCCATGTTAAAGAGGCGACACAGTCTCTTCATTTAAGTCCAGGCTTAAAACGTTCCTCTTTGAAGTGACTTATGGTCAGACTCAGGCCAGTTAGGAACAGAAATATAAAGCTACAGTTTCAGCTCCGCTGGCTTAGGTCAGAAGGACGGACAGAAGGATGGTCTACGAACAGAAAGAAGGACTAAGGACAGAAGGAGGGACTAAGGACAGAAGGAGGGACTAAGGACAGAAGGAGGGTCTAAGGACAGAAGGAAGGACTAAGGACAGAAGGATGGTCTACGGACAGAAGGAAGGACTAAGGACAGAAGGAGGGACTAAGGACAGAAGGATGGTCTACGGACAGAAGGAAGGACTAAGGACAGAAGGAGGGACTAAGGACAGAAGGAGGGACTAAGGACAGAAGGAGGGACTAAGGACAGAAGGAGGGTCTAAGGACAGAAGGAAGGACTAAGGACAGAAGGAAGGACTAAGGACAGAAGGAGGGACTAAGGACAGAAGGAGGGTCTAAGGACAGAAGGAAGGACTAAGGACAGAAGGAAGGACTAAGGACAGAAGGAAGGACTAAGGACAGAAGGAGGGACTAAGGACAGAAGGAAGAACTAAGGACAGAAGGAAGAACTAAGGACAGAAGGAGGGACTAAGGACAGAAGGAGGGTCTGAGGACAGAAGGAGGGTCTAAGGACAGAAGGAGGGTCTAAGGACAGAAGGAGGGCCTAAGGACAGAAGGACGGACTAAGGACAGAAGGAGGGCCTTAGGACAGAAGGAGGGTCTAAGGACAGAAGGAGGGCCTAAGGACAGAAGGAGGGCCTAAGGACAGAAGGAGGGCCTAAGGACAGAAGGAGGGTCTAAGGACAGAAGGAGGGTCTAAGGACAGAAGGAGGGTCAAAGGACAGAATGAGGGACTAAGGACAGAAGGAGGGTCTAAGGAAAGAAGGAAGGACTAAGGACAGAAGGAGGGACTAAGGACAGAAGGAGGGTCTAGGGACAGAAGGAGGGTCTAGGGACAGAAGGAGGGTCTAGGGACAGAAGGAGGGTTTAGGGACAGAAGGAGGGTTTAGGGACAGAAGGAGGGTCTACGGACAGAAGGAGGGTCTAGGGACAGAAGGAAGGACTAAGGACAGAAGGAGGGACTAAGGACAGAAGGAGTGACTAAGGACAGAAGGAGGGACTAAGGACAGAAGGAGGGACTAAGGACAGAAGGAGGGACTAAGGACAGAAGGAGGGTCTACGGACAGAAGGAAGGACTAAGGACAGAAGGAGGGTCTAAGGACAGAAGGAGGGACTACGGACAGAAGGAAGGACTGAGGACAGAAGGAAGGACTAAGGACAGAAGGAGGGCCTGAGGACAGAAGGAAGGACTAAGGACAGAAGGAAGGACTAAGGACAGAAGGAAGGACTAAGGACAGAAGGAAGGACTAAGGACAGAAGGAGGGACTAAGGACAGAAGGAAGAACTAAGGACAGAAGGAAGAACTAAGGACAGAAGGAGGGACTGAGGACAGAAGGAGGGTCTGAGGACAGAAGGAGGGTCTAAGGACAGAAGGAGGGCCTAAGGACAGAAGGACGGACTAAGGACAGAAGGAGGGCCTTAGGACAGAAGGAGGGTCTAAGGACAGAAGGAGGGCCTAAGGACAGAAGGAGGGCCTAAGGACAGAAGGAGGGCCTAAGGACAGAAGGAGGGTCTAAGGACAGAAGGAGGGTCTAAGGACAGAAGGAGGGTCAAAGGACAGAATGAGGGACTAAGGACAGAAGGAGGGTCTAAGGAAAGAAGGAAGGACTAAGGACAGAAGGAGGGACTAAGGACAGAAGGAGGGTCTAGGGACAGAAGGAGGGTCTAGGGACAGAAGGAGGGTCTAGGGACAGAAGGAGGGTTTAGGGACAGAAGGAGGGTTTAGGGACAGAAGGAGGGTCTACGGACAGAAGGAGGGTCTAGGGACAGAAGGAAGGACTAAGGACAGAAGGAGGGACTAAGGACAGAAGGAGTGACTAAGGACAGAAGGAGGGACTAAGGACAGAAGGAGGGACTAAGGACAGAAGGAGGGACTATGGACAGAAGGAAGGACTATGGACAGAAGGAAGGACTAAGGACAGAAGGAGGGACTACGGACAGAAGGATGGTCTACGGACAGAAGGAGGGACTAAGGACAGAAGGAGGGACTAAGGACAGAAGGAGGGACTAAGGACAGAAGGAGGGTCTACGGACAGAAGGAAGGACTAAGGACAGAAGGAGGGTCTAAGGACAGAAGGAGGGACTACGGACAGAAGGATGGACTACGGACAGAAGGAGGGACTAAGGACAGAAGGATGGTCTACGGACAGAAGGATGGTCTACGGACAGAAGGAAGGACTAAGGACAGAAGGAGGGTCTAAGGACAGAAGGAGGGCCTGAGGACAGAAGGAGGGCCTGAGGACAGAAGGAAGGACTAAGGACAGAAGGAGGGACTACGGACAGAAGGATGGTCTACGGACAGAAGGAAGGACTAAGGACAGAAGGAGGGTCTAAGGACAGAAGGAGGGCCTGAGGACAGAAGGAAGGACTAAGGACAGAAGGAGGGACTACGGACAGAAGGATGGTCTACGGACAGAAGGAGGGACTAAGGACAGAAGGAGGGACTAAGGACAGAAGGAGGGACTCAGGACAGAAGGATGGTCTACGGACAGAAGGATGGTCTACGGACAGAAGGAGGGACTAAGGACAGAAGGAGGGTCTAAGGACAGAAGGAGGGTCTAAGGACAGAAGGAGGGTCTACGGACAGAAGGAAGGACTGAGGACAGAAGGAAGGACTGAGGACAGAAGGAGGGCCTGAGGACAGAAGGAAGGACTAAGGACAGAAGAAGGGACTAAGGACAGAAGGAGGGACTAAGGACAGGAGGGACTAAGGACAGAAGGAGGGACTAAGGACAGAAGAAAGGACTAAGGACAGAAGGAGGGACTATGGACAGAAGGAAGGACTAAGGACAGAAGGAGGGTCTAAGGACAGAAGGAAGGACTAAGGACAGAAGAAGGGACTAAGGACAGAAGGAGGGACTAAGGACAGAAGGAGGGACTAAGGACAGAAGGAGGGACTAAGGACAGAAGGAGGGACTAAGGACAGAAGGAAGGACTAAGGACAGAAGGAGGGACTATGGACAGAAGGAAGGACTAAGGACAGAAGGAGGGTCTAAGGACAGAAGGAAGGACTAAGGACAGGAGGGTCTAAGGACAGAAGGAAGGACTAAGGACAGAAGGAAGGACTAAGGACAGAAGGAAGGACTAAGGACAGAAGGAAGGACTAAGGACAGAAGGAGGGACTAAGGACAGAAGGAAGGACTAAGGACAGAAGGAGGGACTAAGAACAGAAGGAAGGACTAAGGACAGAAGGAAGGACTAAGTACAGAAGGAAGGACTAAGGACAGAAGGAGGGACTAAGGACAGAAGGAAGGACTAAGGACAGAAGGAAGGACTAAGGACAGAAGGAAGGACTAAGGACAGAAGGAGGGACTAAGGACAGAAGGAAGGACTAAGGACAGAAGGAAGGACTAATGACAGAAGGAGGGACTACTAAGGACAGAAGGAAGGACTAAGGACAGAAGGAAGGACTAATGACAGAAGGAGGGACTACTAAGGACAGAAGGAAGGACTAAGGACAGAAGGAAGGACTAAGGACAGAAGGAAGGACTAAGGACAGAAGGAGGGACTAAGGACAGAAGGAGGGACTAAGGACAGAAGGAGGGACTAAGAACAGAAGGATGGATGGTCAACGGACAGAAGGATGGTCTACGGACAGAAGGAGGGACTAAGGACAGAAGGATGGTCTACGGACAGAAGGATGGTCAACGGACAGAAGGAAGGACTAAGGACAGAAGGAAGGACTAAGGACAGAAGGAGGGACTGAGGACAGAAGGAAGGACTAAGGACAGAAGGAAGGACTAAGGACAGAAGGAGGGACTAAGAACAGAAGGATGGATGGTCAACGGACAGAAGGATGGTCTACGGACAGAAGGAGGGACTAAGGACAGAAGGATGGTCTACGGACAGAAGGATGGTCAACGGACAGAAGGAAGGACTAAGGACAGAAGGAAGGACTAAGGACAGAAGGAGGGACTGAGGACAGAAGGAAGGACTAAGGACAGAAGGAAGGACTAAGGACAGAAGGAGGGCCTGAGGACAGAAGGAAGGACTAAGGACAGAAGGAGGGACTAAGGACAGAAGGAAGGACTAAGGACAGAAGGAAGGACTAAGGACAGAAGGAAGGACTAAGGACAGAAGGAAGGACTAAGGACAGAAGGAGGGACTAAGGACAGAAGGAGGGACTAAGGACAGAAGGAGGGACTAAGAACAGAAGGATGGATGGTCAACGGACAGAAGGATGGTCTACGGACAGAAGGATGGTCTACGGACAGAAGGATGGTCAACGGACAGAAGGAAGGACTAAGGACAGAAGGAAGGACTAAGGACAGAAGGAGGGACTGAGGACAGAAGGAAGGACTAAGGACAGAAGGAAGGACTAAGCACAGAAGGAGGGCCTGAGGACAGAAGGAAGGACTAAGGACAGAAGGAGGGACTGAGGACAGAAGGAGGGACTAAGGACAGAAGGAAGGACTAAGGACAGAAGGAGGGACTACTAAGGACAGAAGGAATGACTAAGGACAGAAGAAAGGACTAAGGACAGAAGGAAGGACTAAGGACAGAAGGAGGAACTAAGGACAGAAGGAGGGACTAAGAACAGAAGGATGGTCTATGGACAGAAGGATGGTCTACGGACAGAAGGAGGGACTAAGGACAGAAGGAGGGACTAAGGACAGAAGGATGGTCTACGGACAGAAGGATGGTCTACGGACAGAAGGAAGGACTAAGGACAGAAGGAGGGTCTAAGGACAGAAGGAGGAACTGAGGACAGAAGGAAGGACTGAGGACAGAAGGAGGGCCTGAGGACAGAAGGAAGGACTAAGGACAGAAGGAGGGACTACGGACAGAAGGATGGTCTACGGACAGAAGGAAGGACTAAGGACAGAAGGAGGGACTAAGGACAGAAGGAGGGACTAAGGACAGAAGGAAGGACTAAGGACAGAAGGAAGGACTAAGGACAGAAGGAGGAACTAAGGACAGAAGGAGGGTCTGAGGACAGAAGGAGGGTCTAAGGACAGAAGGAGGGCCTAAGGACAGAAGGACGGACTAAGGACAGAAGGAGGGCCTTAGGACAGAAGGAGGGTCTAAGGACAGAAGGAGGGCCTAAGGACAGAAGGAGGGCCTAAGGACAGAAGGAGGGCCTAAGGACAGAAGGAGGGTCTAAGGACAGAAGGAGGGTCTAAGGACAGAAGGAGGGTCAAAGGACAGAATGAGGGACTAAGGACAGAAGGAGGGTCAAAGGACAGAATGAGGGACTAAGGACAGAAGGAGGGTCTAAGGAAAGAAGGAAGGACTAAGGACAGAAGGAGGGACTAAGGACAGAAGGAGGGTCTAGGGACAGAAGGAGGGTCTAGGGACAGAAGGAGGGTTTAGGGACAGAAGGAGGGTTTAGGGACAGAAGGAGGGTCTACGGACAGAAGGAGGGTCTAGGGACAGAAGGAAGGACTAAGGACAGAAGGAGGGACTAAGGACAGAAGGAGTGACTAAGGACAGAAGGAGGGACTAAGGACAGAAGGAGGGACTAAGGACAGAAGGAGGGACTAAGGACAGAAGGAGGGTCTACGGACAGAAGGAAGGACTAAGGACAGAAGGAGGGTCTAAGGACAGAAGGAGGGACTACGGACAGAAGGAAGGACTGAGGACAGAAGGAAGGACTGAGGACAGAAGGAGGGCCTGAGGACAGAAGGAAGGACTAAGGACAGAAGGAAGGACTAAGGACAGAAGGAAGGACTAAGGACAGAAGGAAGGACTAAGGACAGAAGGAAGGACTAAGGACAGAAGGAGGGCCTGAGGACAGAAGGAAGGACTAAGGACAGAAGGAGGGACTAAGGACAGAAGGAAGGACTAAGGACAGAAGGAAGGACTAAGGACAGAAGGAAGGACTAAGGACAGAAGGAGGGACTACTAAGGACAGAAGGAAGGACTAAGGACAGAAGGAAGGACTAAGGACAGAAGGAAGGACTAAGGACAGAAGGAGGGACTAAGGACAGAAGGAGGGACTAAGGACAGAAGGAGGGACTAAGAACAGAAGGATGGATGGTCAACGGACAGAAGGATGGTCTACGGACAGAAGGATGGTCTACGGACAGAAGGATGGTCAACGGACAGAAGGAAGGACTAAGGACAGAAGGAAGGACTAAGGACAGAAGGAGGGACTGAGGACAGAAGGAAGGACTAAGGACAGAAGGAAGGACTAAGCACAGAAGGAGGGCCTGAGGACAGAAGGAAGGACTAAGGACAGAAGGAGGGACTGAGGACAGAAGGAGGGACTAAGGACAGAAGGAAGGACTAAGGACAGAAGGAGGGACTACTAAGGACAGAAGGAATGACTAAGGACAGAAGAAAGGACTAAGGACAGAAGGAAGGACTAAGGACAGAAGGAGGAACTAAGGACAGAAGGAGGGACTAAGAACAGAAGGATGGTCTATGGACAGAAGGATGGTCTACGGACAGAAGGAGGGACTAAGGACAGAAGGAGGGACTAAGGACAGAAGGATGGTCTACGGACAGAAGGATGGTCTACGGACAGAAGGAAGGACTAAGGACAGAAGGAGGGTCTAAGGACAGAAGGAGGAACTGAGGACAGAAGGAAGGACTGAGGACAGAAGGAGGGCCTGAGGACAGAAGGAAGGACTAAGGACAGAAGGAGGGACTACGGACAGAAGGATGGTCTACGGACAGAAGGAAGGACTAAGGACAGAAGGAGGGACTAAGGACAGAAGGAGGGACTAAGGACAGAAGGAAGGACTAAGGACAGAAGGAAGGACTAAGGACAGAAGGAGGAACTAAGGACAGAAGGAGGGTCTGAGGACAGAAGGAGGGTCTAAGGACAGAAGGAGGGCCTAAGGACAGAAGGACGGACTAAGGACAGAAGGAGGGCCTTAGGACAGAAGGAGGGTCTAAGGACAGAAGGAGGGCCTAAGGACAGAAGGAGGGCCTAAGGACAGAAGGAGGGCCTAAGGACAGAAGGAGGGTCTAAGGACAGAAGGAGGGTCTAAGGACAGAAGGAGGGTCAAAGGACAGAATGAGGGACTAAGGACAGAAGGAGGGTCAAAGGACAGAATGAGGGACTAAGGACAGAAGGAGGGTCTAAGGAAAGAAGGAAGGACTAAGGACAGAAGGAGGGACTAAGGACAGAAGGAGGGTCTAGGGACAGAAGGAGGGTCTAGGGACAGAAGGAGGGTTTAGGGACAGAAGGAGGGTTTAGGGACAGAAGGAGGGTCTACGGACAGAAGGAGGGTCTAGGGACAGAAGGAAGGACTAAGGACAGAAGGAGGGACTAAGGACAGAAGGAGTGACTAAGGACAGAAGGAGGGACTAAGGACAGAAGGAGGGACTAAGGACAGAAGGAGGGACTAAGGACAGAAGGAGGGTCTACGGACAGAAGGAAGGACTAAGGACAGAAGGAGGGTCTAAGGACAGAAGGAGGGACTACGGACAGAAGGAAGGACTGAGGACAGAAGGAAGGACTGAGGACAGAAGGAGGGCCTGAGGACAGAAGGAAGGACTAAGGACAGAAGGAAGGACTAAGGACAGAAGGAAGGACTAAGGACAGAAGGAAGGACTAAGGACAGAAGGAGGGACTAAGGACAGAAGGAAGAACTAAGGACAGAAGGAAGAACTAAGGACAGAAGGAGGGACTAAGGACAGAAGGAGGGTCTGAGGACAGAAGGAGGGTCTAAGGACAGAAGGAGGGCCTAAGGACAGAAGGACGGACTAAGGACAGAAGGAGGGCCTTAGGACAGAAGGAGGGTCTAAGGACAGAAGGAGGGCCTAAGGACAGAAGGAGGGCCTAAGGACAGAAGGAGGGCCTAAGGACAGAAGGAGGGTCTAAGGACAGAAGGAGGGTCTAAGGACAGAAGGAGGGTCAAAGGACAGAATGAGGGACTAAGGACAGAAGGAGGGTCTAAGGAAAGAAGGAAGGACTAAGGACAGAAGGAGGGACTAAGGACAGAAGGAGGGTCTAGGGACAGAAGGAGGGTCTTGGGACAGAAGGAGGGTCTAGGGACAGAAGGAGGGTTTAGGGACAGAAGGAGGGTTTAGGGACAGAAGGAGGGTCTACGGACAGAAGGAGGGTCTAGGGACAGAAGGAAGGACTAAGGACAGAAGGAGGGACTAAGGACAGAAGGAGTGACTAAGGACAGAAGGAGGGACTAAGGACAGAAGGAGGGACTAAGGACAGAAGGAGGGACTATGGACAGAAGGAAGGACTATGGACAGAAGGAAGGACTAAGGACAGAAGGAGGGACTACGGACAGAAGGATGGTCTACGGACAGAAGGAGGGACTAAGGACAGAAGGAGGGACTAAGGACAGAAGGAGGGACTAAGGACAGAAGGAGGGTCTACGGACAGAAGGAAGGACTAAGGACAGAAGGAGGGTCTAAGGACAGAAGGAGGGACTACGGACAGAAGGATGGACTACGGACAGAAGGAGGGACTAAGGACAGAAGGATGGTCTACGGACAGAAGGATGGTCTACGGACAGAAGGAAGGACTAAGGACAGAAGGAGGGTCTAAGGACAGAAGGAGGGCCTGAGGACAGAAGGAGGGCCTGAGGACAGAAGGAAGGACTAAGGACAGAAGGAGGGACTACGGACAGAAGGATGGTCTACGGACAGAAGGAAGGACTAAGGACAGAAGGAGGGTCTAAGGACAGAAGGAGGGCCTGAGGACAGAAGGAAGGACTAAGGACAGAAGGAGGGACTACGGACAGAAGGATGGTCTCCGGACAGAAGGAGGGACTAAGGACAGAAGGAGGGACTAAGGACAGAAGGAGGGACTCAGGACAGAAGGATGGTCTACGGACAGAAGGATGGTCTACGGACAGAAGGATGGTCTACGGACAGAAGGAGGGACTAAGGACAGAAGGAGGGTCTAAGGACAGAAGGAGGGTCTAAGGACAGAAGGAGGGTCTACGGACAGAAGGAAGGACTGAGGACAGAAGGAAGGACTGAGGACAGAAGGAGGGCCTGAGGACAGAAGGAAGGACTAAGGACAGAAGAAGGGACTAAGGACAGAAGGAGGGACTAAGGACAGGAGGGACTAAGGACAGAAGGAGGGACTAAGGACAGAAGAAAGGACTAAGGACAGAAGGAGGGACTATGGACAGAAGGAAGGACTAAGGACAGAAGGAGGGTCTAAGGACAGAAGGAAGGACTAAGGACAGAAGAAGGGACTAAGGACAGAAGGAGGGACTAAGGACAGAAGGAGGGACTAAGGACAGAAGGAGGGACTAAGGACAGAAGGAGGGACTAAGGACAGAAGGAAGGACTAAGGACAGAAGGAGGGACTATGGACAGAAGGAAGGACTAAGGACAGAAGGAGGGTCTAAGGACAGAAGGAAGGACTAAGGACAGGAGGGTCTAAGGACAGAAGGAAGGACTAAGGACAGAAGGAAGGACTAAGGACAGAAGGAAGGACTAAGGACAGAAGGAAGGACTAAGGACAGAAGGAGGGACTAAGGACAGAAGGAAGGACTAAGGACAGAAGGAGGGACTAAGAACAGAAGGAAGGACTAAGGACAGAAGGAAGGACTAAGTACAGAAGGAAGGACTAAGGACAGAAGGAGGGACTAAGGACAGAAGGAAGGACTAAGGACAGAAGGAAGGACTAAGGACAGAAGGAAGGACTAAGGACAGAAGGAAGGACTAAGGACAGAAGGAGGGACTAAGGACAGAAGGAAGGACTAAGGACAGAAGGAAGGACTAATGACAGAAGGAGGGACTACTAAGGACAGAAGGAAGGACTAAGGACAGAAGGAAGGACTAAGGACAGAAGGAAGGACTAAGGACAGAAGGAGGGACTAAGGACAGAAGGAGGGACTAAGGACAGAAGGAGGGACTAAGAACAGAAGGATGGATGGTCAACGGACAGAAGGATGGTCTACGGACAGAAGGAGGGACTAAGGACAGAAGGATGGTCTACGGACAGAAGGATGGTCAACGGACAGAAGGAAGGACTAAGGACAGAAGGAAGGACTGAGGACAGAAGGAGGGACTGAGGACAGAAGGAAGGACTAAGGACAGAAGGAAGGACTAAGGACAGAAGGAGGGCCTGAGGACAGAAGGAAGGACTAAGGACAGAAGGAGGGACTGAGGACAGAAGGAGGGACTAAGGACAGAAGGAAGGACTAAGGACAGAAGGAAGGACTAAGGACAGAAGGAGGGACTACTAAGGACAGAAGGAAGGACTAAGGACAGAAGGAAGGACTAAGGACAGAAGGAAGGACTAAGGACAGAAGGAGGGACTAAGGACAGAAGGAGGGACTAAGGACAGAAGGAGGGACTAAGAACAGAAGGATGGATGGTCAACGGACAGAAGGATGGTCTACGGACAGAAGGAGGGACTAAGGACAGAAGGATGGTCTACGGACAGAAGGATGGTCAACGGACAGAAGGAAGGACTAAGGACAGAAGGAAGGACTAAGGACAGAAGGAGGGACTGAGGACAGAAGGAAGGACTAAGGACAGAAGGAAGGACTAAGGACAGAAGGAGGGCCTGAGGACAGAAGGAAGGACTAAGGACAGAAGGAGGGACTGAGGACAGAAGGAGGGACTAAGGACAGAAGGAAGGACTAAGGACAGAAGGAGGGACTACTAAGGACAGAAGGAATGACTAAGGACAGAAGAAAGGACTAAGGACAGAAGGAAGGACTAAGGACAGAAGGAGGAACTAAGGACAGAAGGAGGGACTAAGAACAGAAGGATGGTCTATGGACAGAAGGATGGTCTACGGACAGAAGGAGGGACTAAGGACAGAAGGAGGGACTAAGGACAGAAGGATGGTCTACGGACAGAAGGATGGTCTACGGACAGAAGGAAGGACTAAGGACAGAAGGAGGGTCTAAGGACAGAAGGAGGAACTGAGGACAGAAGGAAGGACTGAGGACAGAAGGAGGGCCTGAGGACAGAAGGAAGGACTAGGGACAGAAGGAGGGACTACGGACAGAAGGATGGTCTACGGACAGAAGGAAGGACTAAGGACAGAAGGAGGGACTAAGGACAGAAGGAGGGACTAAGGACAGAAGGAAGGACTAAGGACAGAAGGAAGGACTAAGGACAGAAGGAGGAACTAAGGACAGAAGGAGGGTCTGAGGACAGAAGGAGGGTCTAAGGACAGAAGGAGGGCCTAAGGACAGAAGGACGGACTAAGGACAGAAGGAGGGCCTTAGGACAGAAGGAGGGTCTAAGGACAGAAGGAGGGCCTAAGGACAGAAGGAGGGCCTAAGGACAGAAGGAGGGCCTAAGGACAGAAGGAGGGTCTAAGGACAGAAGGAGGGTCTAAGGACAGAAGGAGGGTCAAAGGACAGAATGAGGGACTAAGGACAGAAGGAGGGTCTAAGGAAAGAAGGAAGGACTAAGGACAGAAGGAGGGACTAAGGACAGAAGGAGGGTCTAAGGACAGAAGGAAGGACTAAGGACAGAAGGAAGGACTAAGGACAGAAGGAAGGACTAAGGACAGAAGGAGGGACTAAGGACAGAAGGAAGAACTAAGGACAGAAGGAAGAACTAAGGACAGAAGGTGGGACTAAGGACAGAAGGAGGGTCTGAGGACAGAAGGAGGGTCTAAGGACAGAAGGAGGGCCTAAGGACAGAAGGACGGACTAAGGACAGAAGGAGGGCCTTAGGACAGAAGGAGGGTCTAAGGACAGAAGGAGGGCCTAAGGACAGAAGGAGGGCCTAAGGACAGAAGGAGGGCCTAAGGACAGAAGGAGGGTCTAAGGACAGAAGGAGGGTCTAAGGACAGAAGGAGGGTCAAAGGACAGAATGAGGGACTAAGGACAGAAGGAGGGTCTAAGGAAAGAAGGAAGGACTAAGGACAGAAGGAGGGACTAAGGACAGAAGGAGGGTCTAGGGACAGAAGGAGGGTCTAGGGACAGAAGGAGGGTCTAGGGACAGAAGGAGGGTTTAGGGACAGAAGGAGGGTTTAGGGACAGAAGGAGGGTCTACGGACAGAAGGAGGGTCTAGGGACAGAAGGAAGGACTAAGGACAGAAGGAGGGACTAAGGACAGAAGGAGTGACTAAGGACAGAAGGAGGGACTAAGGACAGAAGGAGGGACTAAGGACAGAAGGAGGGACTATGGACAGAAGGAAGGACTATGGACAGAAGGATGGTCTACGGACAGAAGGAGGGACTAAGGACAGAAGGAGGGACTAAGGACAGAAGGAGGGACTAAGGACAGAAGGAGGGTCTACGGACAGAAGGAAGGACTAAGGACAGAAGGAGGGTCTAAGGACAGAAGGAGGGACTACGGACAGAAGGAAGGACTGAGGACAGAAGGAAGGACTGAGGACAGAAGGAGGGCCTGAGGACAGAAGGAAGGACTGAGGACAGAAGGAAGGACTAAGGACAGAAGGAAGGACTAAGGACAGAAGGAAGGACTAAGGACAGAAGGAGGGACTAAGGACAGAAGGAAGAACTAAGGACAGAAGGAAGAACTAAGGACAGAAGGAGGGACTAAGGACAGAAGGAGGGTCTGAGGACAGAAGGAGGGTCTAAGGACAGAAGGAGGGCCTAAGGACAGAAGGACGGACTAAGGACAGAAGGAGGGCCTTAGGACAGAAGGAGGGTCTAAGGACAGAAGGAGGGCCTAAGGACAGAAGGAGGGCCTAAGGACAGAAGGAGAGCCTAAGGACAGAAGGAGGGTCTAAGGACAGAAGGAGGGTCTAAGGACAGAAGGAGGGTCAAAGGACAGAATGAGGGACTAAGGACAGAAGGAGGGTCTAAGGAAAGAAGGAAGGACTAAGGACAGAAGGAGGGACTAAGGACAGAAGGAGGGTCTAGGGACAGAAGGAGGGTCTAGGGACAGAAGGAGGGTCTAGGGACAGAAGGAGGGTTTAGGGACAGAAGGAGGGTTTAGGGACAGAAGGAGGGTCTACGGACAGAAGGAGGGTCTAGGGACAGAAGGAAGGACTAAGGACAGAAGGAGGGACTAAGGACAGAAGGAGTGACTAAGGACAGAAGGAGGGACTAAGGACAGAAGGAGGGACTAAGGACAGAAGGAGGGACTATGGACAGAAGGAAGGACTATGGACAGAAGGAAGGACTAAGGACAGAAGGAGGGACTACGGACAGAAGGATGGTCTACGGACAGAAGGAGGGACTAAGGACAGAAGGAGGGACTAAGGACAGAAGGAGGGACTAAGGACAGAAGGAGGGTCTACGGACAGAAGGAAGGACTAAGGACAGAAGGAGGGTCTAAGGACAGAAGGAGGGACTACGGACAGAAGGATGGACTACGGACAGAAGGAGGGACTAAGGACAGAAGGATGGTCTACGGACAGAAGGATGGTCTACGGACAGAAGGAAGGACTAAGGACAGAAGGAGGGTCTAAGGACAGAAGGAGGGCCTGAGGACAGAAGGAGGGCCTGAGGACAGAAGGAAGGACTAAGGACAGAAGGAGGGACTACGGACAGAAGGATGGTCTACGGACAGAAGGAAGGACTAAGGACAGAAGGAGGGTCTAAGGACAGAAGGAGGGCCTGAGGACAGAACGAAGGACTAAGGACAGAAGGAGGGACTACGGACAGAAGGATGGTCTACGGACAGAAGGAGGGACTAAGGACAGAAGGAGGGACTAAGGACAGAAGGAGGGACTCAGGACAGAAGGATGGTCTACGGACAGAAGGATGGTCTACGGACAGAAGGAGGGACTAAGGACAGAAGGAGGGTCTAAGGACAGAAGGAGGGTCTAAGGACAGAAGGAGGGTCTACGGACAGAAGGAAGGACTGAGGACAGAAGGAAGGACTGAGGACAGAAGGAGGGCCTGAGGACAGAAGGAAGGACTAAGGACAGAAGAAGGGACTAAGGACAGAAGGAGGGACTAAGGACAGGAGGGACTAAGGACAGAAGGAGGGACTAAGGACAGAAGAAAGGACTAAGGACAGAAGGAGGGACTATGGACAGAAGGAAGGACTAAGGACAGAAGGAGGGTCTAAGGACAGAAGGAAGGACTAAGGACAGAAGAAGGGACTAAGGACAGAAGGAGGGACTAAGGACAGAAGGAGGGACTAAGGACAGAAGGAGGGACTAAGGACAGAAGGAGGGACTAAGGACAGAAGGAAGGACTAAGGACAGAAGGAGGGACTATGGACAGAAGGAAGGACTAAGGACAGAAGGAGGGTCTAAGGACAGAAGGAAGGACTAAGGACAGGAGGGTCTAAGGACAGAAGGAAGGACTAAGGACAGAAGGAAGGACTAAGGACAGAAGGAAGGACTAAGGACAGAAGGAAGGACTAAGGACAGAAGGAGGGACTAAGGACAGAAGGAAGGACTAAGGACAGAAGGAGGGACTAAGAACAGAAGGAAGGACTAAGGACAGAAGGAAGGACTAAGGACAGAAGGAAGGACTAAGGACAGAAGGAGGGACTAAGGACAGAAGGAAGGACTAAGGACAGAAGGAAGGACTAAGGACAGAAGGAAGGACTAAGGACAGAAGGAGGGACTAAGGACAGAAGGAAGGACTAAGGACAGAAGGAAGGACTAATGACAGAAGGAGGGACTACTAAGGACAGAAGGAAGGACTAAGGACAGAAGGAAGGACTAAGGACAGAAGGAAGGACTAAGGACAGAAGGAGGGACTAAGGACAGAAGGAGGGACTAAGGACAGAAGGAGGGACTAAGAACAGAAGGATGGATGGTCAACGGACAGAAGGATGGTCTACGGACAGAAGGAGGGACTAAGGACAGAAGGATGGTCTACGGACAGAAGGATGGTCAACGGACAGAAGGAAGGACTAAGGACAGAAGGAAGGACTAAGGACAGAAGGAGGGACTGAGGACAGAAGGAAGGACTAAGGACAGAAGGAAGGACTAAGGACAGAAGGAGGGCCTGAGGACAGAAGGAAGGACTAAGGACAGAAGGAGGGACTAAGGACAGAAGGAAGGACTAAGGACAGAAGGAAGGACTAAGGACAGAAGGAAGGACTAAGGACAGAAGGAGGGACTACTAAGGACAGAAGGAAGGACTAAGGACAGAAGGAAGGACTAAGGACAGAAGGAAGGACTAAGGACAGAAGGAGGGACTAAGGACAGAAGGAGGGACTAAGGACAGAAGGAGGGACTAAGAACAGAAGGATGGATGGTCAACGGACAGAAGGATGGTCTACGGACAGAAGGAGGGACTAAGGACAGAAGGATGGTCTACGGACAGAAGGATGGTCAACGGACAGAAGGAAGGACTAAGGACAGAAGGAAGGACTAAGGACAGAAGGAGGGACTGAGGACAGAAGGAAGGACTAAGGACAGAAGGAAGGACTAAGGACAGAAGGAGGGCCTGAGGACAGAAGGAAGGACTAAGGACAGAAGGAGGGACTGAGGACAGAAGGAGGGACTAAGGACAGAAGGAAGGACTAAGGACAGAAGGAGGGACTACTAAGGACAGAAGGAATGACTAAGGACAGAAGAAAGGACTAAGGACAGAAGGAAGGACTAAGGACAGAAGGAGGAACTAAGGACAGAAGGAGGGACTAAGAACAGAAGGATGGTCTATGGACAGAAGGATGGTCTACGGACAGAAGGAGGGACTAAGGACAGAAGGAGGGACTAAGGACAGAAGGATGGTCTACGGACAGAAGGATGGTCTACGGACAGAAGGAAGGACTAAGGACAGAAGGAGGGTCTAAGGACAGAAGGAGGAACTGAGGACAGAAGGAAGGACTGAGGACAGAAGGAGGGCCTGAGGACAGAAGGAAGGACTAAGGACAGAAGGAGGGACTACGGACAGAAGGATGGTCTACGGACAGAAGGAAGGACTAAGGACAGAAGGAGGGACTAAGGACAGAAGGAGGGACTAAGGACAGAAGGAGGGACTCAGGACAGAAGGATGGTCTACGGACAGAAGGATGGTCTACGGACAGAAGGATGGTCTACGGACAGAAGGAGGGACTAAGGACAGAAGGAGGGTCTAAGGACAGAAGGAGGGTCTAAGGACAGAAGGAGGGTCTACGGACAGAAGGAAGGACTAAGGACAGAAGGAAGGACTGAGGACAGAAGGAGGGCCTGAGGACAGAAGGAAGGACTAAGGACAGAAGGAGGGACTAAGGACAGAAGGATGGTCTACGGACAGAAGGATGGTCTACGGACAGAAGGAAGGACTAAGGACAGAAGGAGGGACTAAGGACAGAAGGAGGGACTAAGGACAGAAGGAGGGACTAAGGACAGAAGGAGGGACTAAGGACAGAAGGAGGGACTAAGGACAGAAGGAGGGACTATGGACAGAAGGAGGGTCTAAGGACAGAAGGAGGGTCTAAGGACAGAAGGAAGGACTAAGGACAGAAGGAGGGTCTAAGGACAGAAGGAAGGACTAAGGACAGGAGGGTCTAAGGACAGAAGGAAGGACTAAGGACAGAAGGAAGGACTAAGGACAGAAGGAGGGACTAAGGACAGAAGGAGGGACTAAGGACAGAAGGAGGGACTAAGGACAGAAGGAAGGACTAAGGACAGAAGGAAGGACTAAGGACAGAAGGAAGGACTAAGGACAGAAGGAAGGACTAAGGACAGAAGGAGGGACTAAGGACAGAAGGAGGGACTAAGGACAGAAGGAGGGACTAAGGACAGAAGGAGGGACTAAGGACAGAAGGAGGGACTATGGACAGAAGGAGGGTCTAAGGACAGAAGGAGGGTCTAAGGACAGAAGGAAGGACTAAGGACAGAAGGAGGGTCTAAGGACAGAAGGAAGGACTAAGGACAGGAGGGTCTAAGGACAAAAGGAAGGACTAAGGACAGAAGGAGGGACTAAGGACAGAAGGAGGGACTAAGGACAGAAGGAAGGACTAAGGACAGAAGGAGGGACTAAGGACAGAAGGAGGGACTAAGGACAGAAGGAGGGACTAAGGACAGAAGGAGGGACTAAGGACAGAAGGTGGGTCTAAGGACAGAAGGAAGGACTAAGGACAGAAGGATGGTCTACGGACAGAAGGAAGGACTAAGGACAGAAGGAGGGACTAAGGACTGAAGGAGGGACTAAGGACAGAAGGAGGGACTAAGGACAGAAGGAGGGTCTAAGGACAGAAGGAAGGACTAAGGACAGAAGGATGATCTACGGACAGAAGGAAGGACTAAGGACAGAAGGAGGGACTAAGGACAGAAGGAGGGACTAAGGACAGAAGGAGGGACTGAGGACAGAAGGATGGTCTACGGACAGAAGGAAGGACTAAGGACAGAAGGAGGGACTAAGGACAGAAGGAGGGACTAAGGGCAGAAGGAGGGACTAAGGACAGAAGGAGGGTCTAAGGACAGAAGGAAGGACTAAGGACAGAAGGAAGGACTGAGGACAGAAGGAAGGACTAAGGACAGAAGGAAGGACTAAGGACAGAAGGAGGGCCTGAGGACAGAAGGAAGGACTAAGGACAGAAGGAGGGACTGAGGACAGAAGGAGGGACTAAGGACAGAAGGAAGGACTAAGGACAGAAGGAGGGACTACTAAGGACAGAAGGAATGACTAAGGACAGAAGAAAGGACTAAGGACAGAAGGAAGGACTAAGGACAGAAGGAGGAACTAAGGACAGAAGGAGGGACTAAGAACAGAAGGATGGTCTATGGACAGAAGGATGGTCTACGGACAGAAGGAGGGACTAAGGACAGAAGGAGGGACTAAGGACAGAAGGATGGTCTACGGACAGAAGGATGGTCTACGGACAGAAGGAAGGACTAAGGACAGAAGGAGGGTCTAAGGACAGAAGGAGGAACTGAGGACAGAAGGAAGGACTGAGGACAGAAGGAGGGCCTGAGGACAGAAGGAAGGACTAAGGACAGAAGGAGGGACTACGGACAGAAGGATGGTCTACGGACAGAAGGAAGGACTAAGGACAGAAGGAGGGACTAAGGACAGAAGGAGGGACTAAGGACAGAAGGAGGGACTCAGGACAGAAGGATGGTCTACGGACAGAAGGATGGTCTACGGACAGAAGGATGGTCTACGGACAGAAGGAGGGACTAAGGACAGAAGGAGGGTCTAAGGACAGAAGGAGGGTCTAAGGACAGAAGGAGGGTCTACGGACAGAAGGAAGGACTAAGGACAGAAGGAAGGACTGAGGACAGAAGGAGGGCCTGAGGACAGAAGGAAGGACTAAGGACAGAAGGAGGGACTAAGGACAGAAGGATGGTCTACGGACAGAAGGATGGTCTACGGACAGAAGGAAGGACTAAGGACAGAAGGAGGGACTAAGGACAGAAGGAGGGACTAAGGACAGAAGGAGGGACTAAGGACAGAAGGAGGGACTAAGGACAGAAGGAGGGACTAAGGACAGAAGGAGGGACTATGGACAGAAGGAGGGTCTAAGGACAGAAGGAGGGTCTAAGGACAGAAGGAAGGACTAAGGACAGAAGGAGGGTCTAAGGACAGAAGGAAGGACTAAGGACAGGAGGGTCTAAGGACAGAAGGAAGGACTAAGGACAGAAGGAAGGACTAAGGACAGAAGGAGGGACTAAGGACAGAAGGAGGGACTAAGGACAGAAGGAGGGACTAAGGACAGAAGGAAGGACTAAGGACAGAAGGAAGGACTAAGGACAGAAGGAAGGACTAAGGACAGAAGGAGGGACTAAGGACAGAAGGAGGGACTAAGGACAGAAGGAGGGACTAAGGACAGAAGGAGGGACTAAGGACAGAAGGAGGGACTAAGGACAGAAGGAGGGACTATGGACAGAAGGAGGGTCTAAGGACAGAAGGAGGGTCTAAGGACAGAAGGAAGGACTAAGGACAGAAGGAGGGTCTAAGGACAGAAGGAAGGACTAAGGACAGGAGGGTCTAAGGACAAAAGGAAGGACTAAGGACAGAAGGAGGGACTAAGGACAGAAGGAGGGACTAAGGACAGAAGGAAGGACTAAGGACAGAAGGAGGGACTAAGGACAGAAGGAGGGACTAAGGACAGAAGGAGGGACTAAGGACAGAAGGAGGGACTAAGGACAGAAGGTGGGTCTAAGGACAGAAGGAAGGACTAAGGACAGAAGGATGGTCTACGGACAGAAGGAAGGACTAAGGACAGAAGGAGGGACTAAGGACTGAAGGAGGGACTAAGGACAGAAGGAGGGACTAAGGACAGAAGGAGGGTCTAAGGACAGAAGGAAGGACTAAGGACAGAAGGATGATCTACGGACAGAAGGAAGGACTAAGGACAGAAGGAGGGACTAAGGACAGAAGGAGGGACTAAGGACAGAAGGAGGGACTGAGGACAGAAGGATGGTCTACGGACAGAAGGAAGGACTAAGGACAGAAGGAGGGACTAAGGACAGAAGGAGGGACTAAGGGCAGAAGGAGGGACTAAGGACAGAAGGAGGGTCTAAGGACAGAAGGAAGGACTAAGGACAGAAGGAAGGACTAAGGACAGAAGGAAGGACTAAGGACAGAAGGAGGGACTAAGAACAGAAGGAGGGACTAAGGACAGAAGGATGGTCTATGGACAGAAGGAAGAACTAAGGACAGAAGGAGGGTCTAAGGACAGAAGGAGGGTCTAAGGACAGAAGGAGGGCCTAAGGACAGAAGGACGGACTAAGGACAGAAGGAGAGCCTTAGGACAGAAGAAGGGTCTACGGACAAAAGGATGGTCTACGGACAGAAGGAAGGACTAAGGACAGAAGGAGGGACTATGGACAGAAGGAGGGTCTAAGGACAGAAGGAGGGTCTAAGGACAGAAGGAAGGTCTAAGGACAGAAGGAGGGTCTAAGGACAGAAGGAAGGACTAAGGACAGAAGGAGGGACTAAGGACAGAAGGAGGGACTAAGGACAGAAGGAGGGACTATGGACAGAAGGAAGGACTAAGGACAGAAGGAAGGACTAAGGACAGAAGGAAGGACTAAGGACAGAAGGAGGGACTAAGGACAGTAGGAGGGACTAAGGACAGAAGGAGGGACTAAGGACAGAAGGAGGGACTATGGACAGAAGGAGGGTCTAAGGACAGAAGGAGGGTCTAAGGACAGAAGGAAGGACTAAGGACAGAAGGAGGGTCTAAGGACAGAAGGAAGGACTAAGGACAGGAGGGTCTAAGGACAAAAGGAAGGACTAAGGACAGAAGGAGGGACTAAGGACAGAAGGAGGGACTAAGGACAGAAGGAAGGACTAAGGACAGAAGGAGGGACTAAGGACAGAAGGAGGGACTAAGGACAGAAGGAGGGACTAAGGACAGAAGGAGGGACTAAGGACAGAAGGTGGGTCTAAGGACAGAAGGAAGGACTAAGGACAGAAGGATGGTCTACGGACAGAAGGAAGGACTAAGGACAGAAGGAGGGACTAAGGACTGAAGGAGGGACTAAGGACAGAAGGAGGGACTAAGGACAGAAGGAGGGTCTAAGGACAGAAGGAAGGACTAAGGACAGAAGGATGATCTACGGACAGAAGGAAGGACTAAGGACAGAAGGAGGGACTAAGGACAGAAGGAGGGTCTAAGGACAGAAGGAGGGACTGAGGACAGAAGGATGGTCTACGGACAGAAGGAAGGACTAAGGACAGAAGGAGGGACTAAGGACAGAAGGAGGGACTAAGGGCAGAAGGAGGGACTAAGGACAGAAGGAGGGTCTAAGGACAGAAGGAAGGACTAAGGACAGAAGGAAGGACTAAGGACAGAAGGAAGGACTAAGGACAGAAGGAGGGACTAAGAACAGAAGGAGGGACTAAGGACAGAAGGATGGTCTATGGACAGAAGGAAGAACTAAGGACAGAAGGAGGGTCTAAGGACAGAAGGAGGGTCTAAGGACAGAAGGAGGGCCTAAGGACAGAAGGACGGACTAAGGACAGAAGGAGAGCCTTAGGACAGAAGAAGGGTCTACGGACAAAAGGATGGTCTACGGACAGACGGATGGTCTACGGACAGAAGGAGGGACTAAGGACAGAAGGATGGTCTACGGACAGAAGGATGGTCTACGGACAGAAGGAAGGACTAAGGACAGAAGGAGGGTCTAAGGACAGAAGGAGGGACTGAGGACAGAAGGAGGGCCTGAGGACAGAAGGAAGGACTAAGGACAGAAGGAGGGACTACGGACAGAAGGATGGTCTACGGACAGAAGGAAGGACTAAGGACAGAAGGAGGGTCTAAGGACAGAAGGAGGGTCTAAGGACAGAAGGAGGGACTGAGGACAGAAGGAGGGCCTGAGGACAGAAGGAAGGACTAAGGACAGAAGGAGGGACTACGGACAGAAGGATGGTCTACGGACAGAAGGAAGGACTAAGGACAGAAGGAGGGTCTAAGGACAGAAGGAGGGACTGAGGACAGAAGGAGGGCCTGAGGACAGAAGGAAGGACTGAGGACAGAAGGAGGGACTACGGACAGAAGGATGGTCTACGGACAGAAGGAGGGACTAAGGACAGAAGGAGGGACTAAGGACAGAAGGAGGGACTCAGGACAGAAGGAGGGTCTAAGGACAGAAGGAGGGTCTACGGACAGAAGGAAGGACTGAGGACAGAAGGAGGGACTGAGGACAGAAGGAGGGCCTGAGGACAGAAGGAGGGCCTGAGGACAGAAGGAAGGACTAAGGACAGAAGGAGGGACTAAGGACAGAAGGATGGTATACGGACAGAAGGATGGTCTGCGGACAGAAGGAAGGACTAAGGACAGAAGGAGGGACTAAGGACAGAAGGAGGAACTAAGGACAGAAGGAGGGACTAAGGACAGAAGGAAGGACTATGGACAGAAGGAGGGTCTAAGGACAGAAGGAGGGTCTAAGGACAGAAGGAGGGTCTAAGGACAGAAGGAAGGACTAAGGACAGAAGGAGGGTCTAAGGACAGAAGGAAGGACTAAGGACAGAAGGAAGGACTAAGGACAGAAGGAGGGACTAAGGACAGAAGGAAGGACTAAGGACAGAAGGAGGGACTAAGGACAGAAGGAGGGACTAAGGACAGAAGGAAGGACTAAGGACAGAAGGAAGGACTAAGGACAGAAGGAAGGACTAAGGACAGAAGGAAGGACTAAGGACAGAAGGAGGGACTAAGGACAGAAGGAAGGACTAAGGACAGAAGGAGGGACTAAGAACAGAAGGAAGGACTAAGGACAGAAGGAAGGACTAAGGACAGAAGGAAGGACTAAGGACAGAAGGAAGGACTAAGGACAGAAGGAGGGACTAAGGACAGAAGGAAGGACTAAGGACAGAAGGAGGGACTAAGGACAGAAGGAAGGACTAAGGACAGAAGGAGGGACTACTAAGGACAGAAGGAAGGACTAAGGAAAGAAGGAAGGACTAAGGACAGAAGGAGGGACTAAGGACAGAAGGAGGGACTACGGACAGAAGGATGGTCTACGGACAGAAGGAAGGACTAAGGACAGAAGGAGGGTCTAAGGACAGAAGGAGGGACTGAGGACAGAAGGAGGGCCTGAGGACAGAAGGAAGGACTAAGGACAGAAGGAGGGACTACGGACAGAAGGATGGTCTACGGACAGAAGGAGGGACTAAGGACAGAAGGAGGGACTAAGGACAGAAGGAGGGACTAAGGACAGAAGGAGGGACTCAGGACAGAAGGATGGTCTACGGACAGAAGGATGGTCTACGGACAGAAGGATGGTCTACGGACAGAAGGAGGGACTAAGGACAGAAGGAGGGTCTAAGGACAGAAGGAGGGTCTACGGACAGAAGGAAGGACTGAGGACAGAAGGAGGGACTGAGGACAGAAGGAGGGCCTGAGGACAGAAGGAAGGACTAAGGACAGAAGGAGGGACTAAGGACAGAAGGATGGTCTACGGACAGAAGGATGGTCTGCGGACAGAAGGAAGGACTAAGGACAGAAGGAGGGACTAAGGACAGAAGGAGGAACTAAGGACAGAAGGAGGGACTAAGGACAGAAGGAGGGACTATGGACAGAAGGAAGGACTAAGGACAGAAGGAGGGACTAAGGACAGAAGGAGGGACTAAGAACAGAAGGATGGTCTACGGACAGAAGGATGGTCTACGGACAGAAGGAGGGACTAAGGACAGAAGGATGGTCTACGGACAGAAGGATGGACTAAGGACAGAAGGAGGGTCTGAGGACAGAAGGAGGGACTGAGGACAGAAGGAAGGACTAAGGACAGAAGGAGGGCCTGAGGACAGAAGGAAGGACTAAGGACAGAAGGAGGGACTACGGACAGAAGGATGGTCTACGGACAGAAGGAAGGACTAAGGACAGAAGGAGGGTCTAAGGACAGAAGGAGGGACTGAGGACAGAAGGAGGGCCTGAGGACAGAAGGAAGGACTAAGGACAGAAGGGGGGACTACGGACAGAAGGATGGTCTACGGACAGAAGGAGGGACTAAGGACAGAAGGAGGGACTCAGGACAGAAGGAGGGACTCAGGACAGAAGGATGGTCTATGGACAGAAGGATGGTCTACGGACAGAAGGATGGTCTACGGACAGAAGGAGGGACTAAGGACAGAAGGAGGGTCTAAGGACAGAAGGAGGGTCTAAGGACAGAAGGAGGGTCTAAGGACAGAAGGAAGGACTGAGGACAGAAGGAAGGACTGAAGACAGAAGGAGGGCCTGAGGTCAGAAGGAAGGACTAAGGACAGAAGGAGGGACTAAGGACAGAAGGATGGTCTACGGAGAGAAGGAGGGACTAAGGACAGAAGGAGGGACTAAGGACAGAAGGAGGGACTAAGGACAGAAGGAGGGACTATGGACAGAAGGAGGGACTATGGACAGAAGGAGGGACTAAGGACAGAAGGAGGGACTAAGGACAGAAGGAGGGACTATGGACAGAAGGAAGGACTATGGACAGAAGGAAGGACTAAGGACAGAAGGAGGGAGTACGGACAGAAGGATGGTCTACGGACAGAAGGAGGGACTAAGGACAGAAGGAGGGACTAAGGAAAGAAGGAGGGACTAAGAACAGAAGGATGGTCTACGGACAGAAGGAGGGACTAAGGACAGAAGGAGGGACTAAGGACAGAAGGATGGTCTACGGACAGAAGGATGGTCTACGGACAGAAGGAAGGACTAAGGACAGAAGGAGGGACTGAGAACAGAAGGAGGGCCTGAGGACAGAAGGAAGGTCTAAGGACAGAAGGAGGGACTACGGACAGAAGGAGGGACTAAGGACAGAAGGAGGGTCTAAGGACAGAAGGAGGGACTGAGGACAGAAGGAGTGCCTGAGGACAGAAGGAAGGACTAAGGACAGAAGGAGGGACTAAGGACAGAAGGATGGTCTACGGACAGAAGGATGGTCTACGGACAGAAGGAGGGACTAAGGACAGAAGGAGGGACTAAGGACAGAAGGATGGTCTACGGACAGAAGGATGGTCTACGGACAGAAGGATGGTCTACGGACAGAAGGAGGGACTAAGGACAGAAGGAGGGTCTAAGGACAGAAGGAGGGTCTAAGGACAGAAGGAGGGTCTACGGACAGAAGGAAGGACTGAGGAAAGAAGGAAGGACTGAGGACAGAAGGAGGGCCTGAGGACAGAAGGAGGGACTAAGGACAGAAGGAGGGACTAAGGACAGAAGGAGGGACTAAGAACAGAAGGAGGGTCTAAGGACAGAAGGAAGGACTAAGGACAGAAGGAAGGACTAAGGACAGAAGGAAGGACTAAGGACAGAAGGAGGGACTAAGAACAGAAGGAGGGACTAAGGACAGAAGGATGGTCTATGGACAGAAGGAAGAACTAAGGACAGAAGGAGGGTCTAAGGACAGAAGGAGGGTCTAAGGACAGAAGGAGGGCCTAAGGACAGAAGGACGGACTAAGGACAGAAGGAGGGCCTTAGGACAGAAGAAGGGTCTACGGACAGAAGGATGGTCTACGGACAGACGGATGGTCTACGGACAGAAGGAGGGACTAAGGACAGAAGGATGGTCTACGGACAGAAGGATGGTCTACGGACAGAAGGAAGGACTAAGGACAGAAGGAGGGTCTAAGGACAGAAGGAGGGACTGAGGACAGAAGGAGGGCCTGAGGACAGAAGGAAGGACTAAGGACAGAAGGAGGGACTACGGACAGAAGGATGGTCTACGGACAGAAGGAAGGACTAAGGACAGAAGGAGGGTCTAAGGACAGAAGGAGGGTCTAAGGACAGAAGGAGGGACTGAGGACAGAAGGAGGGCCTGAGGACAGAAGGAAGGACTAAGGACAGAAGGAGGGACTACGGACAGAAGGATGGTCTACGGACAGAAGGAAGGACTAAGGACAGAAGGAGGGTCTAAGGACAGAAGGAGGGACTGAGGACAGAAGGAGGGCCTGAGGACAGAAGGAAGGACTAAGGACAGAAGGAGGGACTACGGACAGAAGGATGGTCTACGGACAGAAGGAGGGACTAAGGACAGAAGGAGGGACTAAGGACAGAAGGAGGGACTCAGGACAGAAGGATGGTCTACGGACAGAAGGATGGTCTACGGACAGAAGGATGGTCTACGGACAGAAGGAGGGACTAAGGACAGAAGGAGGGTCTAAGGACAGAAGGAGGGTCTACGGACAGAAGGAAGGACTGAGGACAGAAGGAGGGACTGAGGACAGAAGGAGGGCCTGAGGACAGAAGGAAGGACTAAGGACAGAAGGAGGGACTAAGGACAGAAGGATGGTCTACGGACAGAAGGATGGTCTGCGGACAGAAGGAAGGACTAAGGACAGAAGGAGGGACTAAGGACAGAAGGAGGAACTAAGGACAGAAGGAGGGACTAAGGACAGAAGGAGGGACTATGGACAGAAGGAAGGACTAAGGACAGAAGGAGGGTCTAAGGACAGAAGGAGGGTCTAAGGACAGAAGGAAGGACTAAGGACAGAAGGAGGGTCTAAGGACAGAAGGAAGGACTAAGGACAGGAGGGTCTAAGGACAGAAGGAAGGACTAAGGACAGAAGGAAGGACTAAGGACAGAAGGAGGGACTAAGGACAGAAGGAGGGACTAAGGACAGAAGGAAGGACTAAGGACAGAAGGAGGGACTAAGGACAGAAGGAGGGACTAAGAACAGAAGGATGGTCTACGGACAGAAGGAGGGACTAAGGACAGAAGGAGGGACTAAGGACAGAAGGATGGTCTACGGACAGAAGGATGGTCTACGGACAGAAGGAAGGACTAAGGACAGAAGGAGGGACTGAGAACAGAAGGAGGGACTGAGGACAGAAGGAAGGTCTAAGGACAGAAGGAGGGACTACGGACAGAAGGAGGGACTACGGACAGAAGGAGGGACTAAGGACAGAAGGAGGGTCTAAGGACAGAAGGAGGGACTGAGGACAGAAGGAGGGCCTGAGGACAGAAGGAAGGACTAAGGACAGAAGGAGGGACTACGGACAGAAGGAGGGACTACGGACAGAAGGATGGTCTACGGACAGAAGGAGGGACTAAGGACAGAAGGAGGGACTAAGGACAGAAGGATGGTCTACGGACAGAAGGATGGTCTACGGACAGAAGGATGGTCTACGGACAGAAGGAGGGACTAAGGACAGAAGGAGGGTCTAAGGACAGAAGGAGGGTCTAAGGACAGAAGGAGGGTCTACGGACAGAAGGAAGGACTGAGGAAAGAAGGAAGGACTGAGGACAGAAGGAGGGCCTGAGGACAGAAGGAAGGACTAAGGACAGAAGGAGGGACTAAGGACAGAAGGATGGTCTACGGACAGAAGGATGGTCTACGGACAGAAGGAAGGACTAAGGACAGGAGGGTCTAAGGACAGAAGGAAGGACTAAGGACAGAAGGAAGGACTAAGGACAGAAGGAGGGACTAAGGACAGAAGGAGGAACTAAGGACAGAAGGAGGGACTAAGGACAGAAGGAGGGACTATGGACAGAAGGAAGGACTAAGGACAGAAGGAGGGTCTAAGGACAGAAGGAGGGTCTAAGGACAGAAGGAAGGACTAAGGACAGAAGGAGGGTCTAAGGACAGAAGGAAGGACTAAGGACAGGAGGGTCTAAGGACAGAAGGAAGGACTAAGGACAGAAGGAAGGACTAAGGACAGAAGGAGGGACTAAGGACAGAAGGAGGGACTAAGGACAGAAGGAAGGACTAAGGACAGAAGGAGGGACTAAGGACAGAAGGAGGGACTAAGAACAGAAGGATGGTCTACGGACAGAAGGAGGGACTAAGGACAGAAGGATGGTCTACGGACAGAAGGATGGACTAAGGACAGAAGGAGGGTCTAAGGACAGAAGGAGGGACTGAGGACAGAAGGAAGGACTAAGGACAGAAGGGGGGACTACGGACAGAAGGATGGTCTACGGACAGAAGGAGGGACTAAGGACAGAAGGAGGGACTCAGGACAGAAGGAGGGACTCAGGACAGAAGGATGGTCTATGGACAGAAGGATGGTCTACGGACAGAAGGATGGTCTACGGACAGAAGGAGGGACTAAGGACAGAAGGAGGGTCTAAGGACAGAAGGAGGGTCTAAGGACAGAAGGAGGGTCTAAGGACAGCAGGAAGGACTGAGGACAGAAGGAAGGACTGAAGACAGAAGGAGGGCCTGAGGACAGAAGGAAGGACTAAGGACAGAAGGAGGGACTAAGGACAGAAGGATGGTCTACGGAGAGAAGGAGGGACTAAGGACAGAAGGAGGGACTAAGGACAGAAGGAGGGACTAAGGACAGAAGGAGGGACTATGGACAGAAGGAGGGACTATGGACAGAAGGAGGGACTAAGGACAGAAGGAGGGACTAAGGACAGAAGGAGGGACTATGGACAGAAGGAAGGACTATGGACAGAAGGAAGGACTAAGGACAGAAGGAGGGAGTACGGACAGAAGGATGGTCTACGGACAGAAGGAGGGACTAAGGACAGAAGGAGGGACTAAGGACAGAAGGAGGGACTAAGAACAGAAGGATGGTCTACGGACAGAAGGAGGGACTAAGGACAGAAGGAGGGACTAAGGACAGAAGGATGGTCTACGGACAGAAGGATGGTCTACGGACAGAAGGAAGGACTAAGGACAGAAGGAGGGACTGAGAACAGAAGGAGGGCCTGAGGACAGAAGGAAGGTCTAAGGACAGAAGGAGGGACTACGGACAGAAGGAGGGACTAAGGACAGAAGGAGGGTCTAAGGACAGAAGGAGGGACTGAGGACAGAAGGAGGGCCTGAGGACAGAAGGAAGGACTAAGGACAGAAGGAGGGACTACGGACAGAAGGATGGTCTACGGACAGAAGGAGGGACTAAGGACAGAAGGAGGGACTAAGGACAGAAGGATGGTCTACGGACAGAAGGATGGTCTACGGACAGAAGGATGGTCTACGGACAGAAGGAGGGACTAAGGACAGAAGGAGGGTCTAAGGACAGAAGGAGGGTTTAAGGACAGAAGGAGGGTCTACGGACAGAAGGAAGGACTGAGGAAAGAAGGAAGGACTGAGGACAGAAGGAGGGCCTGAGGACAGAAGGAGGGACTAAGGACAGAAGGAGGGACTAAGGACAGAAGGAGGGACTAAGGACAGAAGGAGGGTCTAAGGACAGAAGGAAGGACTAAGGACAGAAGGAAGGACTAAGGACAGAAGGAGGGACTAAGAACAGAAGGAGGGACTAAGGACAGAAGGATGGTCTATGGACAGAAGGAAGAACTAAGGACAGAAGGAGGGTCTAAGGACAGAAGGAGGGTCTAAGGACAGAAGGAGGGCCTAAGGACAGAAGGACGGACTAAGGACAGAAGGAGGGCCTTAGGACAGAAGAAGGGTCTACGGACAGAAGGATGGTCTACGGACAGACGGATGGTCTACGGACAGAAGGAGGGACTAAGGACAGAAGGATGGTCTACGGACAGAAGGATGGTCTACGGACAGAAGGAAGGACTAAGGACAGAAGGAGGGTCTAAGGACAGAAGGAGGGACTGAGGACAGAAGGAGGGCCTGAGGACAGAAGGAAGGACTAAGGACAGAAGGAGGGACTACGGACAGAAGGATGGTCTACGGACAGAAGGAAGGACTAAGGACAGAAGGAGGGTCTAAGGACAGAAGGAGGGTCTAAGGACAGAAGGAGGGACTGAGGACAGAAGGAGGGCCTGAGGACAGAAGGAAGGACTAAGGACAGAAGGAGGGACTACGGACAGAAGGATGGTCTACGGACAGAAGGAAGGACTAAGGACAGAAGGAGGGTCTAAGGACAGAAGGAGGGACTGAGGACAGAAGGAGGGCCTGAGGACAGAAGGAAGGACTAAGGACAGAAGGAGGGACTACAGACAGAAGGATGGTCTACGGACAGAAGGAGGGACTAAGGACAGAAGGAGGGACTAAGGACAGAAGGAGGGACTAAGGACAGAAGGAGGGACTCAGGACAGAAGGAAGGACTAAGGACAGAAGGAGGGTCTACGGACAGAAGGAAGGACTGAGGACAGAAGGAGGGACTGAGGACAGAAGGAGGGCCTGAGGACAGAAGGAAGGACTAAGGACAGAAGGAGGGACTAAGGACAGAAGGATGGTCTACGGACAGAAGGATGGTCTGCGGACAGAAGGAAGGACTAAGGACAGAAGGAGGGACTAAGGACAGAAGGAGGAACTAAGGACAGAAGGAGGGACTAAGGACAGAAGGAGGGACTATGGACAGAAGGAAGGACTAAGGACAGAAGGAGGGTCTAAGGACAGAAGGAGGGTCTAAGGACAGAAGGAAGGACTAAGGACAGAAGGAGGGTCTAAGGACAGAAGGAAGGACTAAGGACAGGAGGGTCTAAGGACAGAAGGAAGGACTAAGGACAGAAGGAAGGACTAAGGACAGAAGGAGGGACTAAGGACAGAAGGAGGGACTAAGGAGAGAAGGAAGGACTAAGGACAGAAGGAGGGACTAAGGACAGAAGGAGGGACTAAGAACAGAAGGATGGTCTACGGACAGAAGGAGGGACTAAGGACAGAAGGAGGGACTAAGGACAGAAGGATGGTCTACGGACAGAAGGATGGTCTACGGACAGAAGGAAGGACTAAGGACAGAAGGAGGGACTGAGAACAGAAGGAGGGACTGAGGACAGAAGGAAGGTCTAAGGACAGAAGGAGGGACTACGGACAGAAGGAGGGACTACGGACAGAAGGAGGGACTAAGGACAGAAGGAGGGTCTAAGGACAGAAGGAGGGACTGAGGACAGAAGGAGGGCCTGAGGACAGAAGGAAGGACTAAGGACAGAAGGAGGGACTACGGACAGAAGGATGGTCTACGGACAGAAGGAGGGACTAAGGACAGAAGGAGGGACTAAGGACAGAAGGATGGTCTACGGACAGAAGGATGGTCTACGGACAGAAGGATGGTCTACGGACAGAAGGAGGGACTAAGGACAGAAGGAGGGTCTAAGGACAGAAGGAGGGTCTAAGGACAGAAGGAGGGTCTACGGACAGAAGGAAGGACTGAGGAAAGAAGGAAGGACTGAGGACAGAAGGAGGGCCTGAGGACAGAAGGAAGGACTAAGGACAGAAGGAGGGACTAAGTACAGAAGGATGGTCTACGGACAGAAGGATGGTCTACGGACAGAAGGATGGTCTACGGACAGAAGGAGGGACTAAGGACAGAAGGAGGGACTAAGGACAGAAGGAGGGACTAAGGACAGAAGGAGGGACTATGGACAGAAGGAAGGACTAAGGACAGAAGGAGGGTCTAAGGACAGAAGGAGGGTCTAAGGACAGAAGGAGGGTCTAAGGACAGAAGGAAGGACTAAGGACAGGAGGGTCTAAGGACAGAAGGAAGGACTAAGGACAGAAGGAAGGACTAAGGACAGAAGGAGGGACTAAGGACAGAAGGAGGGAATAAGGGCAGAAGGAAGGACTAAGGACAGAAGGAAGGACTAAGGACAGAAGGAGGGACTAAGGACAGAAGGAAGGACTAAGGACAGAAGGAAGGACTAAGGACAGAAGGAGGGACTAAGGACAGAAGGAAGGACTAAGGACAGAAGGAGGGACTAAGAACAGAAGGAAGGACTAAGGACAGAAGGAAGGACTAAGGACAGAAGGAAGGACTAAGGACAGAAGGAGGGACTAAGGACAGAAGGAAGGACTAAGGACAGAAGGAAGGACTAAGGACAGAAGGAGGGACTAAGGACAGAAGGAAGGACTAAGGACAGAAGGAGGGACTACTAAGGACAGAAGGAAGGACTAAGGACAGAAGGAAGGACTAAGGACAGAAGGAGGGACTAAGGACAGAAGGATGGTCTACGGACAGAAGGAAGGTCTACGGACAGAAGGAGGGACTAAGGACAGAAGGATGGTCTACGGACAGAAGGATGGTCTACGGACAGAAGGAAGGACTAAGGACAGAAGGAGGGTCTAAGGATAGAAAGAGGGACTGAGGACAGAAGGAAGGACTAAGGACAGAAGGAGGGCCTGAGGACAGAAGGAAGGACTAAGGACAGAAGGAGGGACTACGGACAGAAGGATGGTCTACGGACAGAAGGAAGGACTAAGGACAGAAGGAGGGTCTAAGGACAGAAGGAGGGACTGAGGACAGAAGGAGGGCCTGAGGACAGAAGGAAGGACTAAGGACAGAAGGAGGGACTACGGACAGAAGGATGGTCTACGGACAGAAGGAGGGACTAAGGACAGAAGGAGGGACTAAGGACAGAAGGAGGGACTCAGGACAGAAGGATGGTCTACGGACAGAAGGATGGTCTACGGACAGAAGGATGGTCTACGGACAGAAGGAGGGACTAAGGACAGAAGGAGGGTCTAAGGACAGAAGGAGGGTCTAAGGACAGAAGGAGGTTCTACGGACAGAAGGAAGGACTAAGGACAGAAGGAAGGACTGAGGACAGAAGGAGGGCCTGAGGACAGAAGGAAGGACTAAGGACAGAAGGAGGGACTAAGGACAGAAGGAGGGACTAAGGACAGAAGGATGGTCTACGGACAGAAGGATGGTCTACGGACAGAAGGATGGTCTACGGACAGAAGGAAGGACTAAGGACAGAAGGAGGGACTAAGGACAGAAGGAGGGACTAAGGACAGAAGGAGGGACTATGGACAGAAGGAGGGTCTAAGGACAGAAGGAGGGTCTAAGGACAGAAGGAAGGACTAAGGACAGAAGGAGGGTCTAAGGACAGAAGGAAGGACTAAGGACAGGAGGGTCTAAGGACAGAAGGAAGGACTAAGAACAAACGGAGGGACTAAGGACAGAAGGAGGGACTAAGGACAGAAGGAAGGACTAAGGACAGAAGGAGGGACTAAGGACAGAAGGAGGGACTAAGGACAGAAGGAGGGACTAAGGACAGAAGGAGGGACTAAGGACAGAAGGTGGGTCTAAGGACAGAAGGAAGGACTAAGGACAGAAGGATGGTCTACGGACAGAAGGAAGGACTAAGAACAAACGGAGGGACTAAGGACAGAAGGAGGGACTAAGGACAGAAGGAAGGACTAAGGACAGAAGGAGGGACTAAGGACAGAAGGAAGGACTAAGGACAGAAGGAGGGACTAAGGACAGAAGGAGGGACTAAGGACAGAAGGAGGGACTATGGACAGAAGGAGGGTCTAAGGACAGAAGGAGGGTCTAAGGACAGAAGGAAGGACTAAGGACAGAAGGAGGGTCTAAGGACAGAAGGAAGGACTAAGGACAGGAGGGTCTAAGGACAGAAGGAAGGACTAAGAACAAACGGAGGGACTAAGGACAGAAGGAGGGACTAAGGACAGAAGGAAGGACTAAGGACAGAAGGAGGGACTAAGGACAGAAGGAGGGACTAAGGACAGAAGGAGGGACTAAGGACAGAAGGAGGGACTAAGGACAGAAGGTGGGTCTAAGGACAGAAGGAAGGACTAAGGACAGAAGGATGGTCTACGGACAGAAGGAAGGACTAAGGACAGAAGGAGGGACTAAGGATGAAGGAGGGACTAAGGACAGAAGGAGGGACTAAGGACAGAAGGAGGGACTAAGGACAGAAGGAGGGTCTAAGGACAGAAGGAAGGACTAAGGACAGAAGGATGATCTACGGACAGAAGGAAGGACTAAGGACAGAAGGAGGGACTAAGGACAGAAGGAGGGACTAAGGACAGAAGGAAGGACTAAGGACAGAAGGAGGGACTAAGGACAGAAGGAGGGTCTAAGGACAGAAGGAAGGACTAAGGACAGAAGGAGGGACTAAGGACAGAAGGAAGGACTAAGGACAGAAGGAGGGACTAAGGACAGAAGGAGGGACTAAGGACAGAAGGAGGGACTAAGGACAGAAGGAGGGTCTAAGGACAGAAGGATGATCTACGGACAGAAGGAAGGACTAAGGACAGAAGGATGATCTACGGACAGAAGGAAGGACTAAGGACAGAAGGAAGGACTAAGGACAGAAGGAAGGACTAAGGACAGAAGGAGGGACTAAGGACAGAAGGAGGGACTAAGGACAGAAGGAGGGACTAAGGACAGAAGGAGGGACTAAGGACAGAAGGAAGGACTAAGGACAGAAGGAAGGACTAAGGACAGAAGGAAGGACTAAGGACAGAAGGAGGGACTAAGGACAGAAGGAGGGACTAAGGACAGAAGGAAGGACTAAGGACAGAAGGAGGGTCTAAGGACAGAAGGAAGGACTAAGGACAGAAGGAAGGACTAAGGACAGAAGGAAGGACTAAGGACAGAAGGAGGGACTAAGGACAGAAGGAGGGACTAAGGACAGAAGGAGGGACTAAGGACAGAAGGAAGGACTAAGGACAGAAGGAAGGACTGAGGACAGAAGGAGGGCCTGAGGACAGAAGGAAGGACTAAGGACAGAAGGAGGGACTAAGGACAGAAGGATGGTCTACGGACAGAAGGATGGTCTACGGACAGAAGGATGGTCTACGGACAGAAGGAGGGACTAAGGACAGAAGGAGGGACTAAGGACAGAAGGAGGGACTAAGGACAGAAGGAGGGACTAAGGACAGAAGGAGGGACTAAGGACAGAAGGAGGGTCTAAGGACAGAAGGAGGGTCTAAGGACAGAAGGAGGGTCTAAGGACAGAAGGAAGGACTAAGGACAGGAGGGTCTAAGGACAGAAGGAAGGACTAAGGACAGAAGGAAGGACTAAGGACAGAAGGAGGGACTAAGGACAGAAGGAGGGAATAAGGACAGAAGGAGGGAATAAGGACAGAAGGAAGGACTAAGGACAGAAGGAAGGACAAAGGACAGAAGGAGGGACTAAGGACAGAAGGAAGGACTAAGGACAGAAGGAGGGACTAAGGACAGAAGGAGGGACTAAGGACAGAAGGAAGGACTAAGGACAGAAGGATGGACTAAGGACAGAAGGAAGGACTAAGGACAGAAGGAAGGACTAAGGACAGAAGGAAGGACTAAGGACAGAAGGAGGGACTAAGGACAGAAGGAAGGACTAAGGACAGAAGGAAGGACTAAGGACAGAAAGAGGGACTAAGGACAGAAGGAAGGACTAAGGACAGAAGGAGGGACTACTAAGGACAGAAGAAAGGACTAAGGACAGAAGGAGGGACTAAGGACAGAAGGAGGGACTAAGAACAGAAGGATGGTCTACGGACAGAAGGATGGTCTACGGACAGAAGGATGGTCTACGGACAGAAGGAGGGACTAAGGACAGAAGGATGGTCTACGGACAGAAGGATGGTCTACGGACAGAAGGAAGGACTAAGGACAGAAGGAGGGTCTGAGGACAGAAGGAGGGACTGAGGACAGAAGGAAGGACTGAGGACAGAAGGAGGGCCTGAGGACAGAAGGAAGGACTAAGGACAGAAGGAGGGACTACGGACAGAAGGATGGTCTACGGACAGAAGGAAGTACTGAGGACAGAAGGAAGGACTGAGGACAGAAGGAGGGCCTGAGGACAGAAGGAAGGACTGAGGACAGAAGGAGGGACTGAGGACAGAAGGATGGTCTACGGACAGAAGGAAGGACTAAGGACAGAAGGAAGGACTAAGGACAGAAGGAGGGACTAAGGACAGAAGGAGGGACTAAGGACAGAAGGAGGGACTAAGGACAGAAGGAGGGACTAAGGACAGAAGGATGGTCTACGGACAGAAGGAAGGACTAAGGACAGAAGGAGGGACTAAGGATGAAGGAGGGACTAAGGACAGAAGGAGGGACTAAGGACAGAAGGAGGGACTAAGGACAGAAGGAGGGTCTAAGGACAGAAGGAAGGACTAAGGACAGAAGGATGATCTACGGACAGAAGGAAGGACTAAGGACAGAAGGAGGGACTAAGGACAGAAGGAGGGACTAAGGACAGAAGGAGGGACTAAGGACAGAAGGAGGGACTAAGGACAGAAGGAAGGACTAAGGACAGAAGGAGGGACTAAGGACAGAAGGAGGGTCTAAGGACAGAAGGAAGGACTAAGGACAGAAGGAGGGACTAAGGACAGAAGGAAGGACTAAGGACAGAAGGAGGGACTAAGGACAGAAGGAGGGACTAAGGACAGAAGGAGGGACTAAGGACAGAAGGAGGGTCTAAGGACAGAAGGATGATCTACGGACAGAAGGAAGGACTAAGGACAGAAGGATGATCTACGGACAGAAGGAAGGACTAAGGACAGAAGGAAGGACTAAGGACAGAAGGAAGGACTAAGGACAGAAGGAGGGACTAAGGACAGAAGGAGGGACTAAGGACAGAAGGAGGGACTAAGGACAGAAGGAGGGACTAAGGACAGAAGGAGGGACTAAGGACAGAAGGAGGGTCTAAGGACAGAAGGAAGGACTAAGGACAGAAGGATGATCTACGGACAGAAGGAAGGACTAAGGACAGAAGGAGGGACTAAGGACAGAAGGAGGGACTAAGGACAGAAGGAGGGACTGAGGACAGAAGGATGGTCTACGGACAGAAGGAAGGACTAAGGACAGAAGGAAGGACTAAGGACAGAAGGAGGGACTAAGGACAGAAGGAGGGACTAAGGACAGAAGGAGGGACTAAGGACAGAAGGAGGGACTAAGGACAGAATGAGGGTCTAAGGACAGAAGGAAGGACTGAGGACAGAAGGAAGGACTAAGGACAGAAGGAAGGACTAAGGACAGAAGGAGGGACTAAGGACAGAAGGAGGGACTAAGGACAGAAGGATGGTCTATGGACAGAAGGAAGAACTAAGGACAGAAGGAGGGTCTAAGGACAGAAGGAAGGACTAAGGACAGAAGGAAGGACTAAGGACAGAAGGAAGGACTAAGGACAGAAGGAAGGACTAAGGACAGAAGGAGGGACTAAGGACAGAAGGAGGGACTAAGGACAGAAGGAGGGACTAAGAACAGAAGGATGGTCTACGGACAGAAGGATGGTCTACGGACAGAAGGAGGGACTAAGGACAGAAGGATGGTCTACGGACAGAAGGATGGTCTACGGACAGAAGGAAGGACTAAGGACAGAAGGAGGGTCTAAGGACAGAAGGAGGGACTGAGGACAGAAGGAAGGACTGAGGACAGAAGGAGGGCCTGAGGACAGAAGGAAGGACTAAGGACAGAAGGAGGGACTACGGACAGAAGGATGGTCTACGGACAGAAGGAAGGACTAAGGACAGAAGGAGGGTCTAAGGACAGAAGGAGGGACTGAGGACAGAAGGAGGGCCTGAGGACAGAAGGAAGGACTAAGGACAGAAGGAGGGACTACGGACAGAAGGATGGTCTACGGACAGAAGGAGGGACTAAGGACAGAAGGAGGGACTAAGGACAGAAGGAGGGACTCAGGACAGAAGGATGGTCTACGGACAGAAGGATGGTCTACGGACAGAAGGATGGTCTACGGACAGAAGGAGGGACTAAGGACAGAAGGAGGGACTAAGGACAGAAGGAGGGTCTAAGGACAGAAGGAGGGTCTAAGGACAGAAGGAAGGTCTAAGGACAGAAGGAAGGACTAAGGACAGAAGGAAGGACTGAGGACAGAAGGAGGGCCTGAGGACAGAAGGAAGGACTAAGGACAGAAGGAGGGACTAAGGACAGAAGGAGGGACTAAGGACAGAAGGATGGTCTACGGACAGAAGGATGGTCTACGGACAGAAGGAAGGACTGAGGACAGAAGGAAGGACTGAGGACAGAAGGAGGGCCTGAGGACAGAAGGAGGGACTGAGGACAGAAGGATGGTCTACGGACAGAAGGATGGTCTACGGACAGAAGGATGGTCTACGGACAGAAGGAAGGACTAAGGACAGAAGGAGGGACTAAGGACAGAAGGAGGGACTAAGGACAGAAGGAGGGACTAAGGACAGAAGGAGGGACTAAGGACAGAAGGAGGGACTATGGACAGAAGGAGGGTCTAAGGACAGAAGGAAGGACTAAGGACAGAAGGAGGGTCTAAGGACAGAAGGAAGGACTAAGGACAGGAGGGTCTAAGGACAGAAGGAAGGACTAAGGACAAACGGAGGGACTAAGGACAGAAGGAGGGACTAAGGACAGAAGGAAGGACTAAGGACAGAAGGAGGGACTAAGGACAGAAGGAGGGACTAAGGACAGAAGGAGGGACTAAGGACAGAAGGTGGGTCTAAGGACAGAAGGAAGGACTAAGGACAGAAGGATGGTCTACGGACAGAAGGAAGGACTAAGGACAGAAGGAGGGACTAAGGACTGAAGGAGGGACTAAGGACAGAAGGAGGGACTAAGGACAGAAGGAGGGACTAAGGACAGAAGGAGGGTCTAAGGACAGAAGGAAGGACTAAGGACAGAAGGATGATCTACGGACAGAAGGAAGGACTAAGGACAGAAGGAGGGACTAAGGACAGAAGGAGGGACTAAGGACAGAAGGAGGGACTGAGGACAGAAGGATGGTCTACGGACAGAAGGAAGGACTAAGGACAGAAGGAAGGACTAAGGACAGAAGGAGGGACTAAGGACAGAAGGAGGGACTAAGGACAGAAGGAGGGACTAAGGACAGAAGGAGGGACTAAGGACAGAAGGATGGTCTACGGACAGAAGGAAGGACTAAGGACAGAAGGAGGGACTAAGGATGAAGGAGGGACTAAGGACAGAAGGAGGGACTAAGGACAGAAGGAGGGACTAAGGACAGAAGGAGGGTCTAAGGACAGAAGGAAGGACTAAGGACAGAAGGATGATCTACGGACAGAAGGAAGGACTAAGGACAGAAGGAGGGACTAAGGACAGAAGGAGGGACTAAGGACAGAAGGAGGGACTAAGGACAGAAGGAGGGACTAAGGACAGAAGGAAGGACTAAGGACAGAAGGAGGGACTAAGGACAGAAGGAGGGTCTAAGGACAGAAGGAAGGACTAAGGACAGAAGGAGGGACTAAGGACAGAAGGAAGGACTAAGGACAGAAGGAGGGACTAAGGACAGAAGGAGGGACTAAGGACAGAAGGAGGGACTAAGGACAGAAGGAGGGTCTAAGGACAGAAGGATGATCTACGGACAGAAGGAAGGACTAAGGACAGAAGGATGATCTACGGACAGAAGGAAGGACTAAGGACAGAAGGAAGGACTAAGGACAGAAGGAAGAACTAAGGACAGAAGGAGGGACTAAGGACAGAAGGAGGGACTAAGGACAGAAGGAGGGACTAAGGACAGAAGGAGGGACTAAGGACAGAAGGAGGGACTAAGGACAGAAGGAGGGTCTAAGGACAGAAGGAAGGACTAAGGACAGAAGGATGATCTACGGACAGAAGGAAGGACTAAGGACAGAAGGAGGGACTAAGGACAGAAGGAGGGACTAAGGACAGAAGGAGGGACTGAGGACAGAAGGATGGTCTACGGACAGAAGGAAGGACTAAGGACAGAAGGAAGGACTAAGGACAGAAGGAGGGACTAAGGACAGAAGGAGGGACTAAGGACAGAAGGAGGGACTAAGGACAGAATGAGGGTCTAAGGACAGAAGGAAGGACTGAGGACAGAAGGAAGGACTAAGGACAGAAGGAAGGACTAAGGACAGAAGGAGGGACTAAGGACAGAAGGAGGGACTAAGGACAGAAGGATGGTCTATGGACAGAAGGAAGAACTAAGGACAGAAGGAGGGTCTAAGGACAGAAGGAAGGACTAAGGACAGAAGGAAGGACTAAGGACAGAAGGAAGGACTAAGGACAGAAGGAAGGACTAAGGACAGAAGGAGGGACTAAGGACAGAAGGAGGGACTAAGGACAGAAGGAAGGACTAAGGACAGAAGGAGGGACTAAGAACAGAAGGATGGTCTACGGACAGAAGGATGGTCTACGGACAGAAGGAAGGACTAAGGACAGAAGGAGGGTCTAAGGACAGAAGGAGGGACTGAGGACAGAAGGAAGGACTGAGGACAGAAGGAGGGCCTGAGGACAGAAGGAAGGACTAAGGACAGAAGGAGGGACTACGGACAGAAGGATGGTCTACGGACAGAAGGAAGGACTAAGGACAGAAGGAGGGTCTAAGGACAGAAGGAGGGACTGAGGACAGAAGGAGGGCCTGAGGACAGAAGGAAGGACTAAGGACAGAAGGAGGGACTACGGACAGAAGGATGGTCTACGGACAGAAGGAGGGACTAAGGACAGAAGGAGGGACTAAGGACAGAAGGAGGGACTCAGGACAGAAGGATGGTCTACGGACAGAAGGATGGTCTACGGACAGAAGGATGGTCTACGGACAGAAGGAGGGACTAAGGACAGAAGGAGGGTCTAAGGACAGAAGGAGGGTCTAAGGACAGAAGGAGGGTCTAAGGACAGAAGGAAGGACTAAGGACAGAAGGAAGGACTGAGGACAGAAGGAGGGCCTGAGGACAGAAGGAAGGACTAAGGACAGAAGGAGGGACTAAGGACAGAAGGAGGGACTAAGGACAGAAGGATGGTCTACGGACAGAAGGATGGTCTACGGACAGAAGGATGGTCTACGGACAGAAGGAAGGACTAAGGACAGAAGGAGGGACTAAGGACAGAAGGAGGGACTAAGGACAGAAGGAGGGACTAAGGACAGAAGGATGATCTACGGACAGAAGGAAGGACTAAGGACAGAAGGAGGGACTAAGGACAGAAGGAGGGACTAAGGACAGAAGGAGGGACTGAGGACAGAAGGATGGTCTACGGACAGAAGGAAGGACTAAGGACAGAAGGAAGGACTAAGGACAGAAGGAGGGACTAAGGACAGAAGGAGGGACTAAGGACAGAAGGAGGGACTAAGGACAGAAGGAGGGACTAAGGACAGAAGGATGGTCTACGGACAGAAGGAAGGACTAAGGACAGAAGGAGGGACTAAGGATGAAGGAGGGACTAAGGACAGAAGGAGGGACTAAGGACAGAAGGAGGGACTAAGGACAGAAGGAGGGTCTAAGGACAGAAGGAAGGACTAAGGACAGAAGGATGATCTACGGACAGAAGGAAGGACTAAGGACAGAAGGAGGGACTAAGGACAGAAGGAGGGACTAAGGACAGAAGGAGGGACTAAGGACAGAAGGAGGGACTAAGGACAGAAGGAAGGACTAAGGACAGAAGGAGGGACTAAGGACAGAAGGAGGGTCTAAGGACAGAAGGAAGGACTAAGGACAGAAGGAGGGACTAAGGACAGAAGGAAGGACTAAGGACAGAAGGAGGGACTAAGGACAGAAGGAGGGACTAAGGACAGAAGGAGGGACTAAGGACAGAAGGAGGGTCTAAGGACAGAAGGATGATCTACGGACAGAAGGAAGGACTAAGGACAGAAGGATGATCTACGGACAGAAGGAAGGACTAAGGACAGAAGGAAGGACTAAGGACAGAAGGAAGAACTAAGGACAGAAGGAGGGACTAAGGACAGAAGGAGGGACTAAGGACAGAAGGAGGGACTAAGGACAGAAGGAGGGACTAAGGACAGAAGGAGGGACTAAGGACAGAAGGAGGGTCTAAGGACAGAAGGAAGGACTAAGGACAGAAGGATGATCTACGGACAGAAGGAAGGACTAAGGACAGAAGGAGGGACTAAGGACAGAAGGAGGGACTAAGGACAGAAGGAGGGACTGAGGACAGAAGGATGGTCTACGGACAGAAGGAAGGACTAAGGACAGAAGGAAGGACTAAGGACAGAAGGAGGGACTAAGGACAGAAGGAGGGACTAAGGACAGAAGGAGGGACTAAGGACAGAAGGAGGGACTAAGGACAGAATGAGGGTCTAAGGACAGAAGGAAGGACTGAGGACAGAAGGAAGGACTAAGGACAGAAGGAAGGACTAAGGACAGAAGGAGGGACTAAGGACAGAAGGAGGGACTAAGGACAGAAGGATGGTCTATGGACAGAAGGAAGAACTAAGGACAGAAGGAGGGTCTAAGGACAGAAGGAAGGACTAAGGACAGAAGGAAGGACTAAGGACAGAAGGAAGGACTAAGGACAGAAGGAAGGACTAAGGACAGAAGGAGGGACTAAGGACAGAAGGAGGGACTAAGGACAGAAGGAAGGACTAAGGACAGAAGGAGGGACTAAGAACAGAAGGATGGTCTACGGACAGAAGGATGGTCTACGGACAGAAGGAAGGACTAAGGACAGAAGGAGGGTCTAAGGACAGAAGGAGGGACTGAGGACAGAAGGAAGGACTGAGGACAGAAGGAGGGCCTGAGGACAGAAGGAAGAACTAAGGACAGAAGGAGGGACTACGGACAGAAGGATGGTCTACGGACAGAAGGAAGGACTAAGGACAGAAGGAGGGTCTAAGGACAGAAGGAGGGACTGAGGACAGAAGGAGGGCCTGAGGACAGAAGGAAGGACTAAGGACAGAAGGAGGGACTACGGACAGAAGGATGGTCTACGGACAGAAGGAGGGACTAAGGACAGAAGGAGGGACTAAGGACAGAAGGAGGGACTCAGGACAGAAGGATGGTCTACGGACAGAAGGAGGGACTAAGGACAGAAGGAGGGTCTAAGGACAGAAGGAGGGTCTAAGGACAGAAGGAGGGTCTAAGGACAGAAGGAAGGACTAAGGACAGAAGGAAGGACTGAGGACAGAAGGAGGGCCTGAGGACAGAAGGAAGGACTAAGGACAGAAGGAGGGACTAAGGACAGAAGGAGGGACTAAGGACAGAAGGATGGTCTACGGACAGAAGGATGGTCTACGGACAGAAGGATGGTCTACGGACAGAAGGAAGGACTAAGGACAGAAGGAGGGACTAAGGACAGAAGGAGGGACTAAGGACAGAAGGAGGGACTAAGGACAGAAGGAGGGACTAAGGACAGAAGGAGGGACTATGGACAGAAGGAGGGTCTAAGGACAGAAGGAGGGTCTAAGGACAGAAGGAAGGACTAAGGACAGAAGGAGGGTCTAAGGACAGAAGGAAGGACTAAGGACAGGAGGGTCTAAGGACAGAAGGAAGGACTAAGGACAGACGGAGGGACTAAGGACAGAAGGAGGGACTAAGGACAGAAGGAAGGACTAAGGACAGAAGGAGGGACTAAGGACAGAAGGAGGGACTAAGGACAGAAGGAGGGACTAAGGACAGAAGGTGGGTCTAAGGACAGAAGGAAGGACTAAGGACAGAAGGATGGTCTACGGACAGAAGGAAGGACTAAGGACAGAAGGAGGGACTAAGGACTGAAGGAGGGACTAAGGACAGAAGGAGGGACTAAGGACAGAAGGAGGGACTAAGGACAGAAGGAGGGTCTAAGGACAGAAGGAAGGACTAAGGACAGAAGGATGATCTACGGACAGAAGGAAGGACTAAGGACAGAAGGAGGGACTAAAGACAGAAGGAGGGACTAAGGACAGAAGGAGGGACTGAGGACAGAAGGATGGTCTACGGACAGAAGGAAGGACTAAGGACAGAAGGAAGGACTAAGGACAGAAGGAGGGACTAAGGACAGAAGGAGGGACTAAGGACAGAAGGAGGGACTAAGGACAGAAGGAGGGACTAAGGACAGAAGGAGGGTCTAAGGACAGAAGGAAGGACTAAGGAAGGACTAAGGACAGAAGGAGGGACTAAGGACAGAAGGAGGGACTAAGGACAGAAGGAGGGTCTAAGGACAGAAGGAAGGACTAAGGACAGAAGGAAGGACTAAGGACAGAAGGAGGGACTAAGGACAGAAGGAGGGACTAAGGACAGAAGGAGGGACTAAGGACAGAAGGAGGGACTAAGGACAGAAGGAAGGACTAAGGACAGAAGGAAGGACTAAGGACAGAAGGAAGGACTAAGGACAGAAGGAGGGACTAAGGACAGAAGGATGGTCTATGGACAGAAGGAAGAACTAAGGACAGAAGGAGGGACTAAGGACAGAAGGAGGGTCTGAGGACAAAAGGAGGGTCTAAGGACAGAAGGAGGGCCTAAGGACAGAAGGACGGACTAAGGACAGAAGGACGGACTAAGGACAGAAGGAGGGCCTTAGGACAGAAGGAGGGTCTAAGGATTGAAGGAGGGCCTAAGGACAGAAGGAGGGCCTAAGGACAGAAGGAGGGTCTAAGGACAGAAGGAGGGTCTAAGGACAGAATGAGGGACTAAGGACAGAAGGAGGGTCTAAGGAAAGAAGGAAGGACTAAGGACAGAAGGAGGGACTAAGGACAGAAGGAGGGACTAAGGACAGAAGGATGGTCTATGGACAGAAGGATGGTCTACGGACAGAAGGAGGGCCTAAGGACAGAAGGAGGGCCTAAGGACAGAAGGAGGGCCTATGGATAGAAGGAGGGTCTAGGGACAGAAGGAGGGTCTAGGGATAGAAGGAGGGTCTAGGGACAGAAGGAGGGTCTACGGACAGAAGGAGGGTCTAGGGACAGAAGGAAGGACTAAGGACAGAAGGAGGGACTAAGGACAGAAGGATGGTCTACGGACAGAAGGAAGGAATAAGGACAGAAGGAGTGACTAAGGACAGAAGGAGGGACTAAGGACAGAAGGAGGGACTAAGGACAGAAGGAGGGACTATGGACAGAAGGAAGGACTATGGACAGAAGGAAGGACTAAGGACAGAAGGAGGGACTACGGACAGAAGGATGGTCTACGGACAGAAGGAGGGACTAAGGACAGAAGGAGGGACTAAGGACAGAAGGAGGGACTAAGAACAGAAGGATGGTCTACGGACAGACGGATGGTCTACGGACAGAAGGAGGGACTAAGGACAGAAGGATGGTCTACGGACAGAAGGATGGTCTACGGAGAGAAGGAAGGACTAAGGACAGAAGGAGGGTCTAAGGACAGAAGGAGGGACTGAGGACAGAAGGAGGGCCTGAGGACAGAAGGAAGGACTAAGGACAGAAGGAGGGACTACGGACAGAAGGATGGTCTACGGACAGAAGGAAGGACTAAGGACAGAAGGAGGGTCTAAGGACAGAAGGTGGGACTGAGGACAGAAGGAGGGCCTGAGGACAGAAGGAGGGACTACGGACAGAAGGATGGACTACGGACAGAAGGATGGTCTACGGACAGAAGGAGGGACTAAGGACAGAAGGAGGGACTAAGGACAGAAGGAGGGACTATGGACAGAAGGAGGGTCTAAGGACAGAAGGAGGGTCTAAGGACAGAAGGAAGGACTAAGGACAGAAGGAGGGTCTAAGGACAGAAGGAAGGACTAAGGACAGGAGGGTCTAAGGACAGAAGGAAGGACTAAGGACAGACGGAGGGACTAAGGACAGAAGGAGGGACTAAGGACAGAAGGAAGGACTAAGGACAGAAGGAGGGACTAAGGACAGAAGGAGGGACTAAGGACAGAAGGAGGGACTAAGGACAGAAGGTGGGTCTAAGGACAGAAGGAAGGACTAAGGACAGAAGGATGGTCTACGGACAGAAGGAAGGACTAAGGACAGAAGGAGGGACTAAGGACTGAAGGAGGGACTAAGGACAGAAGGAGGGACTAAGGACAGAAGGAGGGACTAAGGACAGAAGGAGGGTCTAAGGACAGAAGGAAGGACTAAGGACAGAAGGATGATCTACGGACAGAAGGAAGGACTAAGGACAGAAGGAGGGACTAAAGACAGAAGGAGGGACTAAGGACAGAAGGAGGGACTAAGGACAGAAGGAGGGACTAAGGACAGAAGGAGGGTCTAAGGACAGAAGGAAGGACTAAGGAAGGACTAAGGACAGAAGGAAGGACTAAGGACAGAAGGAGGGACTAAGGACAGAAGGAGGGACTAAGGACAGAAGGAGGGTCTAAGGACAGAAGGAAGGACTAAGGACAGAAGGAAGGACTAAGGACAGAAGGAGGGACTAAGGACAGAAGGAGGGACTAAGGACAGAAGGAGGGACTAAGGACAGAAGGAGGGACTAAGGACAGAAGGAAGGACTAAGGACAGAAGGAAGGACTAAGGACAGAAGGAAGGACTAAGGACAGAAGGAGGGACTAAGGACAGAAGGATGGTCTATGGACAGAAGGAAGAACTAAGGACAGAAGGAGGGACTAAGGACAGAAGGAGGGTCTGAGGACAAAAGGAGGGTCTAAGGACAGAAGGAGGGCCTAAGGACAGAAGGACGGACTAAGGACAGAAGGACGGACTAAGGACAGAAGGAGGGCCTTAGGACAGAAGGAGGGTCTAAGGATTGAAGGAGGGCCTAAGGACAGAAGGAGGGCCTAAGGACAGAAGGAGGGTCTAAGGACAGAAGGAGGGTCTAAGGACAGAATGAGGGACTAAGGACAGAAGGAGGGTCTAAGGAAAGAAGGAAGGACTAAGGACAGAAGGAGGGACTAAGGACAGAAGGAGGGACTAAGGACAGAAGGATGGTCTATGGACAGAAGGATGGTCTACGGACAGAAGGAGGGCCTAAGGACAGAAGGAGGGCCTAAGGACAGAAGGAGGGCCTATGGATAGAAGGAGGGTCTAGGGACAGAAGGAGGGTCTAGGGACAGAAGGAGGGTCTAGGGACAGAAGGAGGGTCTACGGACAGAAGGAGGGTCTAGGGACAGAAGGAAGGACTAAGGACAGAAGGAGGGACTAAGGACAGAAGGATGGTCTACGGACAGAAGGAGGGACTAAGGACAGAAGGAGGGACTAAGGACAGAAGGAGGGACTATGGACAGAAGGAAGGACTATGGACAGAAGGAAGGACTAAGGACAGAAGGAGGGACTACGGACAGAAGGATGGTCTACGGACAGAAGGAGGGACTAAGGACAGAAGGAGGGACTAAGGACAGAAGGAGGGACTAAGAACAGAAGGATGGTCTACGGACAGACGGATGGTCTACGGACAGAAGGAGGGACTAAGGACAGAAGGATGGTCTACGGACAGAAGGATGGTCTACGGAGAGAAGGAAGGACTAAGGACAGAAGGAGGGTCTAAGGACAAAAGGAGGGACTGAGGACAGAAGGAGGGCCTGAGGACAGAAGGAAGGACTAAGGACAGAAGGAGGGACTACGGACAGAAGGATGGTCTACGGACAGAAGGAAGGACTAAGGACAGAAGGAGGGTCTAAGGACAGAAGGTGGGACTGAGGACAGAAGGAGGGCCTGAGGACAGAAGGAGGGACTACGGACAGAAGGATGGACTACGGACAGAAGGATGGTCTACGGACAGAAGGAGGGACTAAGGACAGAAGGAGGGACTAAGGACAGAAGGAGGGACTATGGACAGAAGGAGGGTCTAAGGACAGAAGGAGGGTCTAAGGACAGAAGGAAGGACTAAGGACAGAAGGAGGGTCTAAGGACAGAAGGAAGGATTAAGGACAGGAGGGTCTAAGGACAGAAGGAAGGACTAAGGACAGACGGAGGGACTAAGGACAGAAGGAGGGACTAAGGACAGAAGGAAGGACTAAGGACAGAAGGAGGGACTAAGGACAGAAGGAGGGACTAAGGACAGAAGGAGGGACTAAGGACAGAAGGAAGGACTAAGGACAGAAGGATGGTCTACGGACAGAAGGAAGGACTAAGGACAGAAGGAGGGACTAAGGACTGAAGGAGGGACTAAGGACAGAAGGAGGGACTAAGGACAGAAGGAGGGACTAAGGACAGAAGGAGGGTCTAAGGACAGAAGGAAGGACTAAGGACAGAAGGATGATCTACGGACAGAAGGAAGGACTAAGGACAGAAGGAGGGACTAAAGACAGAAGGAGGGACTAAGGACAGAAGGAGGGACTGAGGACAGAAGGATGGTCTACGGACAGAAGGAAGGACTAAGGACAGAAGGAGGGACTAAGGACAGAAGGAGGGACTAAGGACAGAAGGAGGGACTAAGGACAGAAGGAGGGACTAAGGACAGAAGGAGGGACTAAGGACAGAAGGAGGGTCTAAGGACAGAAGGAAGGACTAAGGAAGGACTAAGGTCAGAAGGAAGGACTAAGGACAGAAGGAGGGACTAAGGACAGAAGGAGGGACTAAGGACAGAAGGAGGGTCTAAGGACAGAAGGAAGGACTAAGGACAGAAGGAAGGACTAAGGACAGAAGGAGGGACTAAGGACAGAAGGAGGGACTAAGGACAGAAGGAGGGACTAAGGACAGAAGGAGGGACTAAGGACAGAAGGAAGGACTAAGGACAGAAGGAAGGACTAAGGACAGAAGGAAGGACTAAGGACAGAAGGAAGGACTAAGGACAGAAGGAGGGACTAAGGACAGAAGGATGGTCTATGGACAGAAGGAAGAACTAAGGACAGAAGGAGGGACTAAGGACAGAAGGAGGGTCTGAGGACAAAAGGAGGGTCTAAGGACAGAAGGAGGGCCTAAGGACAGAAGGACGGACTAAGGACAGAAGGACGGACTAAGGACAGAAGGAGGGCCTTAGGACAGAAGGAGGGTCTAAGGACTGAAGGAGGGCCTAAGGACAGAAGGAGGGCCTAAGGACAGAAGGAGGGTCTAAGGACAGAAGGAGGGTCTAAGGACAGAATGAGGGACTAAGGACAGAAGGAGGGTCTAAGGAAAGAAGGAAGGACTAAGGACAGAAGGAGGGACTAAGGACAGAAGGAGGGACTAAGGACAGAAGGATGGTCTATGGACAGAAGGATGGTCTACGGACAGAAGGAGGGCCTAAGGACAGAAGGAGGGCCTAAGGACAGAAGGAGGGCCTATGGATAGAAGGAGGGTCTAGGGACAGAAGGAGGGTCTAGGGACAGAAGGAGGGTCTAGGGACAGAAGGAGGGTCTACGGACAGAAGGAGGGTCTAGGGACAGAAGGAAGGACTAAGGACAGAAGGAGGGACTAAGGACAGAAGGATGGTCTACGGACAGAAGGAAGGAATAAGGACAGAAGGAGTGACTAAGGACAGAAGGAGGGACTAAGGACAGAAGGAGGGACTAAGGACAGAAGGATGGTCTACGGACAGAAGGAGGGACTAAGGACAGAAGGAGGGACTAAGGACAGAAGGAGGGACTATGGACAGAAGGAGGGTCTAAGGACAGAAGGAGGGTCTAAGGACAGAAGGAAGGACTAAGGACAGAAGGAGGGTCTAAGGACAGAAGGAAGGATTAAGGACAGGAGGGTCTAAGGACAGAAGGAAGGACTAAGGACAGACGGAGGGACTAAGGACAGAAGGAGGGACTAAGGACAGAAGGAAGGACTAAGGACAGAAGGAGGGACTAAGGACAGAAGGAGGGACTAAGGACAGAAGGAGGGACTAAGGACAGAAGGTGGGTCTAAGGACAGAAGGAAGGACTAAGGACAGAAGGATGGTCTACGGACAGAAGGAAGGACTAAGGACAGAAGGAGGGACTAAGGACTGAAGGAGGGACTAAGGACAGAAGGAGGGACTAAGGACAGAAGGAGGGTCTAAGGACAGAAGGAAGGACTAAGGACAGAAGGATGATCTACGGACAGAAGGAAGGACTAAGGACAGAAGGAGGGACTAAAGACAGAAGGAGGGACTAAGGACAGAAGGAGGGACTGAGGACAGAAGGATGGTCTACGGACAGAAGGAAGGACTAAGGACAGAAGGAGGGACTAAGGACAGAAGGAGGGACTAAGGACAGAAGGAGGGACTAAGGACAGAAGGAGGGACTAAGGACAGAAGGAGGGTCTAAGGACAGAAGGAAGGACTAAGGAAGGACTAAGGACAGAAGGAAGGACTAAGGACAGAAGGAGGGACTAAGGACAGAAGGAGGGACTAAGGACAGAAGGAGGGTCTAAGGACAGAAGGAAGGACTAAGGACAGAAGGAAGGACTAAGGACAGAAGGAGGGACTAAGGACAGAAGGAGGGACTAAGGACAGAAGGAGGGACTAAGGACAGAAGGAGGGACTAAGGACAGAAGGAAGGACTAAGGACAGAAGGAAGGACTAAGGACAGAAGGAAGGACTAAGGACAGAAGGAAGGACTAAGGACAGAAGGAGGGACTAAGGACAGAAGGATGGTCTATGGACAGAAGGAAGAACTAAGGACAGAAGGAGGGACTAAGGACAGAAGGAGGGTCTGAGGACAAAAGGAGGGTCTAAGGACAGAAGGAGGGCCTAAGGACAGAAGGACGGACTAAGGACAGAAGGACGGACTAAGGACAGAAGGAGGGCCTTAGGACAGAAGGAGGGTCTAAGGACTGAAGGAGGGCCTAAGGACAGAAGGAGGGCCTAAGGACAGAAGGAGGGTCTAAGGACAGAAGGAGGGTCTAAGGACAGAATGAGGGACTAAGGACAGAAGGAGGGTCTAAGGAAAGAAGGAAGGACTAAGGACAGAAGGAGGGACTAAGGACAGAAGGAGGGACTAAGGACAGAAGGATGGTCTATGGACAGAAGGATGGTCTACGGACAGAAGGAGGGCCTAAGGACAGAAGGAGGGCCTAAGGACAGAAGGAGGGCCTATGGATAGAAGGAGGGTCTAGGGACAGAAGGAGGGTCTAGGGACAGAAGGAGGGTCTAGGGACAGAAGGAGGGTCTACGGACAGAAGGAGGGTCTAGGGACAGAAGGAAGGACTAAGGACAGAAGGAGGGACTAAGGACAGAAGGATGGTCTACGGACAGAAGGAAGGAATAAGGACAGAAGGAGTGACTAAGGACAGAAGGAGGGACTAAGGACAGAAGGAGGGACTAAGGACAGAAGGAGGGACTATGGACAGAAGGAAGGACTATGGACGGAAGGAAGGACTAAGGACAGAAGGAGGGACTACGGACAGAAGGATGGTCTACGGACAGAAGGAGGGACTAAGGACAGAAGGAGGGACTAAGGACAGAAGGAGGGACTAAGAACAGAAGGATGGTCTACGGACAGACGGATGGTCTACGGACAGAAGGAGGGACTAAGGACAGAAGGATGGTCTACGGACAGAAGGATGGTCTACGGACAGAAGGAAGGACTAAGGACAGAAGGAGGGTCTAAGGACAGAAGGAGGGACTGAGGACAGAAGGAGGGCCTGAGGACAGAAGGAAGGACTAAGGACAGAAGGAGGGACTACGGACAGAAGGATGGTCTACGGACAGAAGGAAGGACTAAGGACAGAAGGAGGGTCTAAGGACAGAAGGTGGGACTGAGGACAGAAGGAGGGCCTGAGGACAGAAGGAGGGACTACGGACAGAAGGATGGACTACGGACAGAAGGATTGTCTACGGACAGAAGGAGGGACTAAGGACAGAAGGAGGGACTAAGGACAGAAGGAGGGACTCAGAACAGAAGGATGGACTAAGGACAGAAGGAGGGACTAAGGACAGAAGGAGGGACTCAGAACAGAAGGATGGTCTACGGACAGAAGGATGGTCTACGGACAGAAGGATGGTCTACGGACAGAAGGAGGGACTAAGGACAGAAGGAGGGTCTAAGGACAGAAGGAGGGTCTAAGGACAGAAGGAGGGTCTACGGACAGAAGGAAGGACTGAGGACAGAAGGAAGGACTAAGGACAGAAGGAGGGACTAAGGACAGAAGGATGGTCTACGGACAGAAGGATGGTCTACGGACAGAAGGAAGGACTAAGGACAGAAGGAGGGACTAAGGACAGAAGGAGGGACTAAGGACAGAAGGAGGGACTAAGGACAGAAGGAAGGACTATGGACAGAAGGAAGGACTAAGGACAGAAGGAGGGTCTAAGGACAGAAGGAGGGTCTAAGGACAGAAGGAAGGACTAAGGACAGAAGGAGGGTCTAAGGACAGAAGGAAGGACTAAGGACAGGAGGGTCTAAGGACAGAAGGAAGGACTAAGGACAGAAGGAAGCACTAAGGACAGAAGGAGGGACTAAGGACAGAAGGAGGGACTAAGGACAGAAGGAAGGACTAAGGACAGAAGGAGGGACTAAGGACAGAAGGATGGTCTATGGACAGAAGGATGAACTAAGGACAGAAGGAGGGCCTAAGGACAGAAGGAGGGCCTAAGGACAGAAGGAGGGTCTAAGGACAGAAGGAGGGTCTAAGGACAGAAGGAGGGTCTACGGACAGAAGGAAGGACTAAGGACAGAAGGAAGGACTGAGGACAGAAGGAGGGCCTGAGGACAGAAGGAAGGACTAAGGACAGAAGGAGGGACTAAGGACAGAAGGATGGTCTACGGACAGAAGGATGGTCTACGGACAGAAGGAAGGACTAAGGACAGAAGGAGGGACTAAGGACAGAAGGAGGGACTAAGGACAGAAGGAGGGACTAAGGACAGAAGGAGGGACTAAGGACAGAAGGAGGGACTAAGGACAGAAGGAGGGACTATGGACAGAAGGAGGGTCTAAGGACAGAAGGAGGGTCTAAGGACAGAAGGAAGGACTAAGGACAGAAGGAGGGTCTAAGGACAGAAGGAAGGACTAAGGACAGGAGGGTCTAAGGACAGAAGGAAGGACTAAGGACAGAAGGAAGGACTAAGGACAGAAGGAGGGACTAAGGACAGAAGGAGGGACTAAGGACAGAAGGAGGGACTAAGGACAGAAGGAAGGACTAAGGACAGAAGGAAGGACTAAGGACAGAAGGAAGGACTAAGGACAGAAGGAGGGACTAAGGACAGAAGGAGGGTCTGAGGACAGAAGGAGGGTCTAAGGACAGAAGGAGGGACTAAGGACAGAAGGAGGGTCTGAGGACAGAAGGAGGGTCTAAGGACAGAATGAGGGACTAAGGACAGAAGGAGGGTCTAAGGAAAGAAGGAAGGACTAAGGACAGAAGGAGGGACTAAGGACAGAAGGAGGGACTAAGGACAGAAGGATGGTCTATGGACAGAAGGATGGTCTACGGACAGAAGGAGGGCCTAAGGACAGAAGGAGGGCCTAAGGACAGAAGGAGGGCCTAAGGACAGAAGGAGGGCCTATGGATAGAAGGAGGGTCTAGGGACAGAAGGAGGGTCTAGGGACAGAAGGAGGGTCTAGGGACAGAAGGAGGGTCTAGGGACAGAAGGAGGGTCTAAGGAAAGAAGGAAGGACTAAGGACAGAAGGAGGGACTAAGGACAGAAGGAGGGACTAAGGACAGAAGGATGGTCTATGGACAGAAGGATGGTCTACGGACAGAAGGAGGGCCTAAGGACAGAAGGAGGGTCTAAGGACAGAAGGAGGGCCTATGGATAGAAGGAGGGTCTAGGGACAGAAGGAGGGTCTAGGGACAAAAGGAGGGTCTAAGGACAGAAGGAGGGCCTAAGGACAGAAGGACGGACTAAGGACAGAAGGACGGACTAAGGACAGAAGGAGGGCCTTAGGACAGAAGGAGGGTCTAAGGACTGAAGGAGGGCCTAAGGACAGAAGGAGGGCCTAAGGACAGAAGGAGGGTCTAAGGACAGAAGGAGGGTCTAAGGACAGAATGAGGGACTAAGGACAGAAGGAGGGTCTAAGGAAAGAAGGAAGGACTAAGGACAGAAGGAGGGACTAAGGACAGAAGGAGGGACTAAGGACAGAAGGATGGTCTATGGACAGAAGGATGGTCTACGGACAGAAGGAGGGCCTAAGGACAGAAGGAGGGCCTAAGGACAGAAGGAGGGCCTATGGATAGAAGGAGGGTCTAGGGACAGAAGGAGGGTCTAGGGACAGAAGGAGGGTCTAGGGACAGAAGGAGGGTCTACGGACAGAAGGAGGGTCTAGGGACAGAAGGAAGGACTAAGGACAGAAGGAGGGACTAAGGACAGAAGGATGGTCTACGGACAGAAGGAAGGAATAAGGACAGAAGGAGTGACTAAGGACAGAAGGAGGGACTAAGGACAGAAGGAGGGACTAAGGACAGAAGGATGGTCTACGGACAGAAGGAGGGACTAAGGACAGAAGGAGGGACTAAGGACAGAAGGAGGGACTATGGACAGAAGGAGGGTCTAAGGACAGAAGGAGGGTCTAAGGACAGAAGGAAGGACTAAGGACAGAAGGAGGGTCTAAGGACAGAAGGAAGGATTAAGGACAGGAGGGTCTAAGGACAGAAGGAAGGACTAAGGACAGACGGAGGGACTAAGGACAGAAGGAGGGACTAAGGACAGAAGGAAGGACTAAGGACAGAAGGAGGGACTAAGGACAGAAGGAGGGACTAAGGACAGAAGGAGGGACTAAGGACAGAAGGTGGGTCTAAGGACAGAAGGAAGGACTAAGGACAGAAGGATGGTCTACGGACAGAAGGAAGGACTAAGGACAGAAGGAGGGACTAAGGACTGAAGGAGGGACTAAGGACAGAAGGAGGGACTAAGGACAGAAGGAGGGTCTAAGGACAGAAGGAAGGACTAAGGACAGAAGGATGATCTACGGACAGAAGGAAGGACTAAGGACAGAAGGAGGGACTAAAGACAGAAGGAGGGACTAAGGACAGAAGGAGGGACTGAGGACAGAAGGATGGTCTACGGACAGAAGGAAGGACTAAGGACAGAAGGAGGGACTAAGGACAGAAGGAGGGACTAAGGACAGAAGGAGGGACTAAGGACAGAAGGAGGGACTAAGGACAGAAGGAGGGTCTAAGGACAGAAGGAAGGACTAAGGAAGGACTAAGGACAGAAGGAAGGACTAAGGACAGAAGGAGGGACTAAGGACAGAAGGAGGGACTAAGGACAGAAGGAGGGTCTAAGGACAGAAGGAAGGACTAAGGACAGAAGGAAGGACTAAGGACAGAAGGAGGGACTAAGGACAGAAGGAGGGACTAAGGACAGAAGGAGGGACTAAGGACAGAAGGAGGGACTAAGGACAGAAGGAAGGACTAAGGACAGAAGGAAGGACTAAGGACAGAAGGAAGGACTAAGGACAGAAGGAAGGACTAAGGACAGAAGGAGGGACTAAGGACAGAAGGATGGTCTATGGACAGAAGGAAGAACTAAGGACAGAAGGAGGGACTAAGGACAGAAGGAGGGTCTGAGGACAAAAGGAGGGTCTAAGGACAGAAGGAGGGCCTAAGGACAGAAGGACGGACTAAGGACAGAAGGACGGACTAAGGACAGAAGGAGGGCCTTAGGACAGAAGGAGGGTCTAAGGACTGAAGGAGGGCCTAAGGACAGAAGGAGGGCCTAAGGACAGAAGGAGGGTCTAAGGACAGAAGGAGGGTCTAAGGACAGAATGAGGGACTAAGGACAGAAGGAGGGTCTAAGGAAAGAAGGAAGGACTAAGGACAGAAGGAGGGACTAAGGACAGAAGGAGGGACTAAGGACAGAAGGATGGTCTATGGACAGAAGGATGGTCTACGGACAGAAGGAGGGCCTAAGGACAGAAGGAGGGCCTAAGGACAGAAGGAGGGCCTATGGATAGAAGGAGGGTCTAGGGACAGAAGGAGGGTCTAGGGACAGAAGGAGGGTCTAGGGACAGAAGGAGGGTCTACGGACAGAAGGAGGGTCTAGGGACAGAAGGAAGGACTAAGGACAGAAGGAGGGACTAAGGACAGAAGGATGGTCTACGGACAGAAGGAAGGAATAAGGACAGAAGGAGTGACTAAGGACAGAAGGAGGGACTAAGGACAGAAGGAGGGACTAAGGACAGAAGGAGGGACTATGGACAGAAGGAAGGACTATGGACGGAAGGAAGGACTAAGGACAGAAGGAGGGACTACGGACAGAAGGATGGTCTACGGACAGAAGGAGGGACTAAGGACAGAAGGAGGGACTAAGGACAGAAGGAGGGACTAAGAACAGAAGGATGGTCTACGGACAGACGGATGGTCTACGGACAGAAGGAGGGACTAAGGACAGAAGGATGGTCTACGGACAGAAGGATGGTCTACGGACAGAAGGAAGGACTAAGGACAGAAGGAGGGTCTAAGGACAGAAGGAGGGACTGAGGACAGAAGGAGGGCCTGAGGACAGAAGGAAGGACTAAGGACAGAAGGAGGGACTACGGACAGAAGGATGGTCTACGGACAGAAGGAAGGACTAAGGACAGAAGGAGGGTCTAAGGACAGAAGGTGGGACTGAGGACAGAAGGAGGGCCTGAGGACAGAAGGAGGGACTACGGACAGAAGGATGGACTACGGACAGAAGGATTGTCTACGGACAGAAGGAGGGACTAAGGACAGAAGGAGGGACTAAGGACAGAAGGAGGGACTCAGAACAGAAGGATGGACTAAGGACAGAAGGAGGGACTAAGGACAGAAGGAGGGACTCAGAACAGAAGGATGGTCTACGGACAGAAGGATGGTCTACGGACAGAAGGATGGTCTACGGACAGAAGGAGGGACTAAGGACAGAAGGAGGGTCTAAGGACAGAAGGAGGGTCTAAGGACAGAAGGAGGGTCTACGGACAGAAGGAAGGACTGAGGACAGAAGGAAGGACTAAGGACAGAAGGAGGGACTAAGGACAGAAGGATGGTCTACGGACAGAAGGATGGTCTACGGACAGAAGGAAGGACTAAGGACAGAAGGAGGGACTAAGGACAGAAGGAGGGACTAAGGACAGAAGGAGGGACTAAGGACAGAAGGAAGGACTATGGACAGAAGGAAGGACTAAGGACAGAAGGAGGGTCTAAGGACAGAAGGAGGGTCTAAGGACAGAAGGAAGGACTAAGGACAGAAGGAGGGTCTAAGGACAGAAGGAAGGACTAAGGACAGGAGGGTCTAAGGACAGAAGGAAGGACTAAGGACAGAAGGAAGCACTAAGGACAGAAGGAGGGACTAAGGACAGAAGGAGGGACTAAGGACAGAAGGAAGGACTAAGGACAGAAGGAGGGACTAAGGACAGAAGGATGGTCTATGGACAGAAGGATGAACTAAGGACAGAAGGAGGGCCTAAGGACAGAAGGAGGGCCTAAGGACAGAAGGAGGGTCTAAGGACAGAAGGAGGGTCTAAGGACAGAAGGAGGGTCTACGGACAGAAGGAAGGACTAAGGACAGAAGGAAGGACTGAGGACAGAAGGAGGGCCTGAGGACAGAAGGAAGGACTAAGGACAGAAGGAGGGACTAAGGACAGAAGGATGGTCTACGGACAGAAGGATGGTCTACGGACAGAAGGAAGGACTAAGGACAGAAGGAGGGACTAAGGACAGAAGGAGGGACTAAGGACAGAAGGAGGGACTAAGGACAGAAGGAGGGACTAAGGACAGAAGGAGGGACTAAGGACAGAAGGAGGGACTATGGACAGAAGGAGGGTCTAAGGACAGAAGGAGGGTCTAAGGACAGAAGGAAGGACTAAGGACAGAAGGAGGGTCTAAGGACAGAAGGAAGGACTAAGGACAGGAGGGTCTAAGGACAGAAGGAAGGACTAAGGACAGAAGGAAGGACTAAGGACAGAAGGAGGGACTAAGGACAGAAGGAGGGACTAAGGACAGAAGGAGGGACTAAGGACAGAAGGAAGGACTAAGGACAGAAGGAAGGACTAAGGACAGAAGGAAGGACTAAGGACAGAAGGAGGGACTAAGGACAGAAGGAGGGTCTGAGGACAGAAGGAGGGTCTAAGGACAGAAGGAGGGACTAAGGACAGAAGGAGGGTCTGAGGACAGAAGGAGGGTCTAAGGACAGAATGAGGGACTAAGGACAGAAGGAGGGTCTAAGGAAAGAAGGAAGGACTAAGGACAGAAGGAGGGACTAAGGACAGAAGGAGGGACTAAGGACAGAAGGATGGTCTATGGACAGAAGGATGGTCTACGGACAGAAGGAGGGCCTAAGGACAGAAGGAGGGCCTAAGGACAGAAGGAGGGCCTAAGGACAGAAGGAGGGCCTATGGATAGAAGGAGGGTCTAGGGACAGAAGGAGGGTCTAGGGACAGAAGGAGGGTCTAGGGACAGAAGGAGGGTCTACGGACAGAAGGAGGGTCTAAGGAAAGAAGGAAGGACTAAGGACAGAAGGAGGGACTAAGGACAGAAGGAGGGACTAAGGACAGAAGGATGGTCTATGGACAGAAGGATGGTCTACGGACAGAAGGAGGGCCTAAGGACAGAAGGAGGGTCTAAGGACAGAAGGAGGGCCTATGGATAGAAGGAGGGTCTAGGGACAGAAGGAGGGTCTAGGGACAGAAGGAGGGTCTAGGGACAGAAGGAGGGTCTACGGACAGAAGGAGGGTCTAGGGACAGAAGGAAGGACTAAGGACAGAAGGAGGGACTAAGGACAGAAGGATGGTCTACGGACAGAAGGAAGGAATAAGGACAGAAGGAGTGACTAAGGACAGAAGGAGGGACTAAGAACAGAAGGATGGTCTACGGACAGACGGATGGTCTACGGACAGAAGGAGGGCCTAAGGACAGAAGGAGGGCCTAAGGACAGAAGGAGGGCCTATGGATAGAAGGAGGGTCTAGGGACAGAAGGAGGGTCTAGGGACAGAAGGAGGGTCTAGGGACAGAAGGAGGGTCTACGGACAGAAGGAGGGTCTAGGGACAGAAGGAAGGACTAAGGACAGAAGGAGGGACTAAGGACAGAAGGATGGTCTACGGACAGAAGGAAGGAATAAGGACAGAAGGAGTGACTAAGGACAGAAGGAGGGACTAAGGACAGAAGGAGGGACTAAGGACAGAAGGAGGGACTATGGACAGAAGGAAGGACTATGGACGGAAGGAAGGACTAAGGACAGAAGGAGGGACTACGGACAGAAGGATGGTCTACGGACAGAAGGAGGGACTAAGGACAGAAGGAGGGACTAAGGACAGAAGGAGGGACTAAGGACAGAAGGAGGGACTAAGAACAGAAGGATGGTCTACGGACAGACGGATGGTCTACGGACAGAAGGAGGGACTAAGGACAGAAGGATGGTCTACGGACAGAAGGATGGTCTACGGACAGAAGGAAGGACTAAGGACAGAAGGAGGGTCTAAGGACAGAAGGAGGGACTGAGGACAGAAGGAGGGCCTGAGGACAGAAGGAAGGACTAAGGACAGAAGGAGGGACTACGGACAGAAGGATGGTCTACGGACAGAAGGAAGGACTAAGGACAGAAGGAGGGTCTAAGGACAGAAGGTGGGACTGAGGACAGAAGGAGGGCCTGAGGACAGAAGGAGGGACTACGGACAGAAGGATGGACTACGGACAGAAGGATTGTCTACGGACAGAAGGAGGGACTAAGGACAGAAGGAGGGACTAAGGACAGAAGGAGGGACTCAGAACAGAAGGATGGTCTACGGACAGAAGGATGGTCTACGGACAGAAGGATGGTCTACGGACAGAAGGAGGGACTAAGGACAGAAGGAGGGTCTAAGGACAGAAGGAGGGTCTAAGGACAGAAGGAGGGTCTACGGACAGAAGGAAGGACTGAGGACAGAAGGAAGGACTAAGGACAGAAGGAGGGACTAAGGACAGAAGGATGGTCTACGGACAGAAGGATGGTCTACGGACAGAAGGAAGGACTAAGGACAGAAGGAGGGACTAAGGACAGAAGGAGGGACTAAGGACAGAAGGAGGGACTAAGGACAGAAGGAAGGACTATGGACAGAAGGAAGGACTAAGGACAGAAGGAGGGTCTAAGGACAGAAGGAGGGTCTAAGGACAGAAGGAAGGACTAAGGACAGAAGGAGGGTCTAAGGACAGAAGGAAGGACTAAGGACAGGAGGGTCTAAGGACAGAAGGAAGGACTAAGGACAGAAGGAAGGACTAAGGACAGAAGGAGGGACTAAGGACAGAAGGAGGGACTAAGGACAGAAGGAAGGACTAAGGACAGAAGGAGGGACTAAGGACAGAAGGATGGTCTATGGACAGAAGGATGAACTAAGGACAGAAGGAGGGCCTAAGGACAGAAGGAGGGCCTAAGGACAGAAGGAGGGTCTAAGGACAGAAGGAGGGTCTAAGGACAGAAGGAGGGTCTAAGGACAGAATGAGGGACTAAGGACAGAAGGAGGGTCTAAGGAAAGAAGGAAGGACTAAGGACAGAAGGAGGGACTAAGGACAGAAGGAGGGACTAAGGACAGAAGGATGGTCTATGGACAGAAGGATGGTCTACGGACAGAAGGAGGGCCTAAGGACAGAAGGAGGGCCTAAGGACAGAAGGAGGGCCTAAGGACAGAAGGAGGGCCTATGGATAGAAGGAGGGTCTAGGGACAGAAGGAGGGTCTAGGGACAGAAGGAGGGTCTAGGGACAGAAGGAGGGTCTACGGACAGAAGGAGGGTCTAGGGACAGAAGGAAGGACTAAGGACAGAAGGACTAAGGACAGAAGGAGGGACTAAGGACAGAAGGATGGTCTACGGACAGAAGGAAGGAATAAGGACAGAAGGAGTGACTAAGGACAGAAGGAGGGACTAAGGACAGAAGGAGGGACTAAGGACAGAAGGAGGGACTATGGACAGAAGGAAGGACTATGGACAGAAGGAAGGACTAAGGACAGAAGGAGGGACTACGGACAGAAGGATGGTCTACGGACAGAAGGAGGGACTAAGGACAGAAGGAGGGACTAAGGACAGAAGGAGGGACTAAGAACAGAAGGATGGTCTACGGACAGACGGATGGTCTACGGACAGAAGGAGGGACTAAGGACAGAAGGATGGTCTACGGACAGAAGGATGGTCTACGGACAGAAGGAAGGACTAAGGACAGAAGGAGGGTCTAAGGACAGAAGGAGGGATTGAGGTCAGAAGGAGGGCCTGAGGACAGAAGGAAGGACTAAGGACAGAAGGAGGGACTACGGACAGAAGGATGGTCTACGGACAGAAGGAAGGACTAAGGACAGAAGGAGGGTCTAAGGACAGAAGGAGGGACTGAGGACAGAAGGAGGGCCTGAGGACAGAAGGAAGGACTAAGGACAGAAGGAGGGACTACGGACAGAAGGATGGTCTACGGACAGAAGGAGGGACTAAGGACAGAAGGAGGGACTAAGGACAGAAGGAGGGACTAAGGACAGAAGGAGGGACTCAGGACAGAAGGATGGTCTACGGACAGAAGGATGGTCTACGGACAGAAGGAGGGACTAAGGACAGAAGGAGGGTCTAAGGACAGAAGGAGGGTCTAAGGACAGAAGGAGGGTCTACGGACAGAAGGAAGGACTGAGGACAGAAGGAAGGACTGAGGACAGAAGGAGGGCCTGAGGACAGAAGGAAGGACTAAGGACAGAAGGAGGGACTAAGGACAGAAGGATGGTCTACGGAAAGAAGGATGGTCTACGGACAGAAGGAAGGACTAAGGACAGAAGGAGGGACTAAGGACAGAAGGAGGGACTAAGGACAGAAGGAGGGACTATGGACAGAAGGAGGGACTATGGACAGAAGGAAGGACTATGGACAGAAGGAGGGTCTAAGGACAGAAGGAGGGTCTAAGGACAGAAGGAAGGACTAAGGACTGAAGGAGGGTCTAAGGACAGAAGGAAGGACTAAGGACAGGAGGGTCTAAGGACAGAAGGAAGGACTAAGGACAGAAGGAAGGACTAAGGACAGAAGGAGGGACTAAGGACAGAAGGAGGGACTAAGGACAGAAGGAAGGACTAAGGACAGAAGGAGGGACTAAGGACAGAAGGAGGGACTAAGGACAGAAGGAAGGACTAAGGACAGAAGGAGGGACTATGGACAGAAGGAAGGACTAAGGACAGAAGGAGGGTCTAAGGACAGAAGGAGGGTCTAAGGACAGAAGGAAGGACTAAGGACAGAAGGAGGGTCTAAAGACAGAAGGAAGGACTAAGGACAGGAGGGTCTAAGGACAGAAGGAAGGACTAAGGACAGAAGGAAGGACTAAGGACAGAAGGAGGGACTAAGGACAGAAGGAGGGAATAAGGACAGAAGGAAGGACTAAGGACAGAAGGAAGGACTAAGGACAGAAGGAGGGACTAAGGACAGAAGGAAGGACTAAGGACAGAAGGAGGGACTAAGGACAGAAGGAAGGACTAAGGACAGAAGGAGGGACTAAGGACAGAAGGATGGTCTACGGACAGAAGGATGGTCTACGGACAGAAGGAAGGACTAAGGACAGAAGGAGGGTCTAAGGACAGAAGGAGGGACTGAGGACAGAAGGAAGGACTGAGGACAGAAGGAGGGCCTGAGGACAGAAGGAAGGACTAAGGACAGAAGGAGGGACTACGGACAGAAGGATGGTCTACGGACAGAAGGAAGGACTAAGGACAGAAGGAGGGTCTAAGGACAGAAGGAGGGACTGAGGACAGAAGGAGGGCCTGAGGACAGAAGGAAGGACTAAGGACAGAAGGAGGGACTACGGACAGAAGGATGGTCTACGGACAGAAGGAGGGACTAAGGACAGAAGGAGGGACTCAGGACAGAAGGATGGTCTACGGACAGAAGGATGGTCTACGGACAGAAGGATGGTCTACGGACAGAAGGAGGGACTAAGGACAGAAGGATGGTCTACGGACAGAAGGATGGTCTACGGACAGAAGGAAGGACTAAGGACAGAAGGAGGGTCTAAGGACAGAAGGAGGGACTGAGGACAGAAGGAAGGACTGAGGACAGAAGGAGGGCCTGAGGACAGAAGGAAGGACTAAGGACAGAAGGAGGAACTACGGACAGAAGGATGGTCTACGGACAGAAGGAAGGACTAAGGACAGAAGGAGGGTCTAAGGACAGAAGAAGGGACTGAGGACAGAAGGAGGGCCTGAGGACAGAAGGAAGGACTAAGGACAGAAGGAGGGACTACGGACAGAAGGATGGTCTACGGACAGAAGGAGGGACTAAGGACAGAAGGAGGGACTCAGGACAGAAGGATGGTCTACGGACAGAAGGATGGTCTACGGACAGAAGGATGGTCTACGGACAGAAGGAGGGACTAAGGACAGAAGGAGGGTCTAAGGACAGAAGGAGGGTCTAAGGACAGAAGGAGGGTCTAAGGACAGAAGGAGGGTCTACGGACAGAAGGAAGGACTAAGGACAGAAGGAAGGACTGAGGACAGAAGGAGGGCCTGAGGACAGAAGGAAGGACTAAGGACAGAAGGAGGGACTAAGGACAGAAGGATGGTCTACGGACAGAAGGATGGTCTACAGACAGAAGGATGGTCTACGGACAGAAGGAAGGACTAAGGACAGAAGGAGGGACTAAGGACAGAAGGAGGGACTAAGGACAGAAGGAGGGACTATGGACAGAAGGAGGGTCTAAGGACAGAAGGAGGGTCTAAGGACAGAAGGAAGGACTAAGGACAGAAGGAGGGTCTAAGGACAGAAGGAAGGACTAAGGACAGGAGGGTCTAAGGACAGAAGGAAGGACTAAGGACAGACGGAGGGACTAAGGACAGAAGGAGGGACTAAGGACAGAAGGAAGGACTAAAGACAGAAGGAGGGACTAAGGACAGAAGGAGGGACTAAGGACAGAAGGTGGGTCTAAGGACAGAAGGAAGGACTAAGGACAGAAGGATGGTCTACGGACAGAAGGAAGGACTAAGGACAGAAGGAGGGACTAAGGACTGAAGGAGGGACTAAGGACAGAAGGAGGGACTAAGGACAGAAGGAGGGACTAAGGACAGAAGGAGGGTCTAAGGACAGAAGGAAGGACTAAGGACAGAAGGATGATCTACGGACAGAAGGAAGGACTAAGGACAGAAGGAGGGACTAAGGACAGAAGGAGGGACTAAGGACAGAAGGAGGGACTGAGGAAAGAAGGATGGTCTACGGACAGAAGGAAGGACTAAGGACAGAAGGAAGGACTAAGGACAGAAGGAGGGACTAAGGACAGAAGGAGGGACTAAGGACAGAAGGAGGGACTAAGGACAGAAGGAGGGTCTAAGGACAGAAGGAAGGACTAAGGAAGGACTAAGGACAGAAGGAAGGACTAAGGACAGAAGGAGGGACTAAGGACAGAAGGATGGTCTATGGACAGAAGGAAGAACTAAGGACAAAAGGAGGGTCTAAGGACAGAAGGAAGGACTAAGGACAGAAGGAAGGACTAAGGACAGAAGGAAGGACTAAGGACAGAAGGAGGGACTAAGGACAGAAGGAGGGACTAAGGACAGAAGGAGGGACTAAGGACAGAAGGAGGGTCTAAGGACAGAAGGAAGGACTAAGGACAGAAGGAAGGACTAAGGACAGAAGGAGGGACTAAGGACAGAAGGAGGGACTAAGGACAGAAGGATGGTCTATGGACAGAAGGAAGAACTAAGGACAGAAGTAGGGACTAAGGACAGAAGGAGGGTCTGAGGACAGAAGGAGGGTCTAAGGACAGAAGGAGGGCCTAAGGACAGAAGGACGGACTAAGGACAGAAGGAGGGCCTTAGGACAGAAGGAGGGTCTAAGGATTGAAGGAGGGCCTAAGGACAGAAGGAGGGCCTAAGGACAGAAGGAGGGCCTAAGGACAGAAGGAGGGTCTAAGGACAGAAGGAGGGTCTAAGGACAGAATGAGGGACTAAGGACAGAAGGAGGGTCTAAGGAAAGAAGGAAGGACTAAGGACAGAAGGAGGGACTAAGGACAGAAGGAGGGACTAAGGACAGAAGGATGGTCTACGGACAGAAGGAGGGCCTAAGGACAGAAGGAGGGCCTAAGGACAGAAGGAGGGCCTATGGATAGAAGGAGGGTCTAGGGACAGAAGGAGGGTCTAAGGACAGAAGGAGGGCCTAAGGACAGAAGGAGGGTCTAAGGACAGAAGGAGGGTCTAAGGACAGAATGAGGGACTAAGGACAGAAGGAGGGTCTAAGGAAAGAAGGAAGGACTAAGAACAGAAGGATGGTCTACGGACAGACGGATGGTCTACGGACAGAAGGAGGGACTAAGGACAGAAGGATGGTCTACGGACAGAAGGATGGTCTACGGACAGAAGGAAGGACTAAGGACAGAAGGAGGGTCTAAGGACAGAAGGAGGGACTGAGGACAGAAGGAGGGCCTGAGGACAGAAGGAAGGACTAAGGACAGAAGGAGGGACTACGGACAGAAGGATGGTCTATGGACAGAAGGAAGGACTAAGGACAGAAGGAGGGTCTAAGGACAGAAGGAGGGACTGAGGACAGAAGGAGGGCCTGAGGACAGAAGGAAGGACTAAGGACAGAAGGAGGGACTACGGACAGAAGGATGGTCTACGGACAGAAGGAGGGACTAAGGACAGAAGGAGGGACTAAGGACAGAAGGAGGGACTCAGGACAGAAGGATGGTCTACGGACAGAAGGATGGTCTACGGACAGAAGGATGGTCTACGGACAGAAGGAGGGACTAAGGACAGAAGGAGGGTCTAAGGACAGAAGGAGGGACTAAGGACAGAAGGATGGTCTACGGACAGAAGGAGGGACTAAGGACAGAAGGAGGGACTAAGGACAGAAGGAGGGACTAAGGACAGAAGGAAGGACTAAGGACAGAAGGAAGGACTAAGGACAGAAGGAGGGACTAAGGACAGACGGAGGGACTAAGGACAGAAGGATGGTCTATGGACAGAAGGAAGAACTAAGGACAGAAGGAGGGACTGAGGACAGAAGGAGGGTCTGAGGACAAAAGGAGGGTCTAAGGACAGAAGGAGGGCCTAAGGACAGAAGGACGGACTAAGGACAGAAGGACGGTCTAAGGACAGAAGGAGGGACTAAGGACAGAAGGATGGTCTACGGACAGAAGGAAGGACTAAGGACAGAAGGAGGGACTAAGGACAGAAGGAGGGACTAAGGACAGAAGGAAGGACTAAGGACAGAAGGAAGGACTAAGGACAGAAGGAGGGACTAAGGACAGACGGAGGGACTAAGGACAGAAGGATGGTCTATGGACAGAAGGAAGAACTAAGGACAGAAGGAGGGACTAAGGACAGAAGGAGGGTCTGAGGACAAAAGGAGGGTCTAAGGACAGAAGGAGGGCCTAAGGACAGAAGGACGGACTAAGGACAGAAGGACGGACTAAGGACAGAAGGAGGGCCTTAGGACAGAAGGAGGGTCTAAGGATTGAAGGAGGGCCTAAGGACAGAAGGAGGGCCTAAGGACAGAAGGAGGGTCTAAGGACAGAAGGAGGGTCTAAGGACAGAAGGAGGGTCTAAGGAAAGAAGGAAGGACTAAGGACAGAAGGAGGGACTAAGGACAGAAGGAGGGACTAAGGACAGAAGGATGGTCTATGGACAGAAGGATGGTCTACGGACAGAAGGAGGGCCTAAGGACAGAAGGAGGGCCTAAGGACAGAAGGAGGGCCTATGGATAGAAGGAGGGTCTAGGGACAGAAGGAGGGTCTAGGGACAGAAGGAGGGTCTAGGGACAGAAGGAGGGTCTAGGGACAGAAGGAGGGTCTAGGGACAGAAGGAAGGACTAAGGACAGAAGGAGGGACTAAGGACAGAAGGATGGTCTACGGACAGAAGGAAGGAATAAGGACAGAAGGAGTGACTAAGGACAGAAGGAGGGACTAAGGACAGAAGGAGGGACTAAGGACAGAAGGAGGGACTATGGACAGAAGGAAGGACTATGGACAGAAGGAAGGACTAAGGACAGAAGGAGGGACTACGGACAGAAGGATGGTCTACGGACAGAAGGAGGGACTAAGGACAGAAAGAGGGACTAAGGACAGAAGGATGGTCTACGGACAGAAGGATGGTCTACGGACAGAAGGATGGTCTACGGACAGAAGGAAGGACTAAGGACAGAAGGAGGGTCTAAGGACAGAAGGAGGGACTGAGGACAGAAGGAGGGCCTGAGGACAGAAGGAAGGACTAAGGACAGAAGGAGGGACTACGGACAGAAGGATGGTCTACGGACAGAAGGAAGGACTAAGGACAGAAGGAGGGTCTAAGGACAGAAGGTGGGACTGAGGACAGAAGGAGGGCCTGAGGACAGAAGGAGGGACTATGGACAGAAGGATGGACTACGGACAGAAGGATGGTCTACGGACAGAAGGAGGGACTAAGGACAGAAGGAGGGACTAAGGACAGAAGGAGGGACTCAGAACAGAAGGATGGTCTACAGACAGAAGGATGGTCTACGGACAGAAGGATGGTCTACGGACAGAAGGAGGGACTAAGGACAGAAGGAGGGTCTAAGGACAGAAGGAGGGTCTAAGGACAGAAGGAGGGTCTACGGACAGAAGGAAGGACTGAGGACAGAAGGAAGGACTAAGGACAGAAGGAGGGACTAAGGACAGAAGGATGGTCTACGGACAGAAGGATGGTCTACGGACAGAAGGAAGGACTAAGTACAGAAGGAGGGACTAAGGACAGAAGGAGGGACTAAGGACAGAAGGAGGGACTAAGGACAGAAGGAAGGACTATGGACAGAAGGAAGGACTAAGGACAGAAGGAGGGTCTAAGGACAGAAGGAGGGTCTAAGGACAGAAGGAAGGACTAAGGACAGAAGGAGGGTCTAAGGACAGAAGGAAGGACTAAGGACAGGAGGGTCTAAGGACAGAAGGAAGGACTAAGGACAGAAGGAAGGACTAAGGACAGAAGGAGGGACTAAGGACAGAAGGAGGGACTAAGGACAGAAGGAAGGACTAAGGACAGAAGAAGGGACTAAGGACAGAAGGATGGTCTATGGACAGAAGGAAGAACTAAGGACAGAAGGAGGGCCTAAGGACAGAAGGAGGGCCTAAGGACAGAAGGAGGGTCTAAGGACAGAAGGAGGGTCTAAGGACAGAATGAGGGACTAAGGACAGAAGGAGGGTCTAAGGAAAGAAGGAAGGACTAAGGACAGAAGGAGGGACTAAGGACAGAAGGAGGGACTAAGGACAGAAGGAGGGACTAAGGACAGAAGGATGGTCTATGGACAGAAGGATGGTCTACGGACAGAAGGAGGGCCTAAGGACAGAAGGAGGGCCTAAGGACAGAAGGAGGGCCTAAGGACAGAAGGAGGGCCTATGGATAGAAGGAGGGTCTAGGGACAGAAGGAGGGTCTAGGGACAGAAGGAGGGTCTAGGGACAGAAGGAGGGTCTAGGGACAGAAGGAGGGTCTACGGACAGAAGGAGGGTCTAGGGACAGAAGGAAGGACTAAGGACAGAAGGACTAAGGACAGAAGGAGGGACTAAGGACAGAAGGATGGTCTACGGACAGAAGGAAGGAATAAGGACAGAAGGAGTGACTAAGGACAGAAGGAGGGACTAAGGACAGAAGGAGGGACTAAGGACAGAAGAAGGGTCTAAGGACAGAAGGATGGTCTACGGACAGAAGGAGGGACTAAGGACAGAAGGAGGGACTAAGGACAGAAGGAGGGACTAAGAACAGAAGGATGGTCTACGGACAGACGGATGGTCTACGGACAGAAGGAGGGACTAAGGACAGAAGGATGGTCTACGGACAGAAGGATGGTCTACGGACAGAAGGAAGGACTAAGGACAGAAGGAGGGTCTAAGGACAGAAGGAGGGATTGAGGTCAGAAGGAGGGCCTGAGGACAGAAGGAAGGACTAAGGACAGAAGGAGGGACTACGGACAGAAGGATGGTCTACGGACAGAAGGAAGGACTAAGGACAGAAGGAGGGTCTAAGGACAGAAGGAGGGACTGAGGACAGAAGGAGGGCCTGAGGACAGAAGGAAGGACTAAGGACAGAAGGAGGGACTACGGACAGAAGGATGGTCTACGGACAGAAGGAGGGACTAAGGACAGAAGGAGGGTCTAAGGACAGAAGGAGGGTCTAAGGACAGAAGGAGGGTCTACGGACAGAAGGAAGGACTGAGGACAGAAGGAGGGTCTAAGGACAGAAGGAGGGTCTAAGGACAGAAGGAGGGTCTACGGACAGAAGGAAGGACTGAGGACAGAAGGAAGGACTGAGGACAGAAGGAGGGACTAAGGACAGAAGGAGGGACTAAGGACAGAAGGATGGTCTACGGAAAGAAGGATGGTCTACGGACAGAAGGAAGGACTAAGGACAGAAGGAGGGACTAAGGACAGAAGGAGGGACTAAGGACAGAAGGAGGGACTATGGACAGAAGGAGGGACTATGGACAGAAGGAAGGACTATGGACAGAAGGAGGGTCTAAGGACAGAAGGAGGGTCTAAGGACAGAAGGAAGGACTAAGGACTGAACGAGGGTCTAAGGACAGAAGGAAGGACTAAGGACAGGAGGGTCTAAGGACAGAAGGAAGGACTAAGGACAGAAGGAAGGACTAAGGACAGAAGGAGGGACTAAGGACAGAAGGAGGGACTAAGGACAGAAGGAGGGACTAAGGACAGAAGGAGGGACTAAGGACAGAAGGAAGGACTAAGGACAGAAGGAGGGACTATGGACAGAAGGAAGGACTAAGGACAGAAGGAGGGTCTAAGGACAGAAGGAGGGTCTAAGGACAGAAGGAAGGACTAAGGACAGAAGGAGGGTCTAAAGACAGAAGGAAGGACTAAGGACAGGAGGGTCTAAGGACAGAAGGAAGGACTAAGGACAGAAGGAAGGACTAAGGACAGAAGGAGGGACTAAGGACAGAAGGAGGGAATAAGGACAGAAGGAAGGACTAAGGACAGAAGGAAGGACTAAGGACAGAAGGAGGGACTAAGGACAGAAGGAAGGACTAAGGACAGAAGGAAGGACTAAGGACAGAAGGAGGGACTAAGGACAGAAGGAAGGACTAAGGACAGAAGGAGGGACTAAGGACAGAAGGATGGTCTACGGACAGAAGGATGGTCTACGGACAGAAGGAAGGACTAAGGACAGAAGGAGGGTCTAAGGACAGAATGAGGGACTGAGGACAGAAGGAAGGACTGAGGACAGAAGGAGGGCCTGAGGACAGAAGGAAGGACTAAGGACAGAAGGAGGGACTACGGACAGAAGGATGGTCTACGGACAGAAGGAAGGACTAAGGACAGAAGGAGGGGTTAAGGACAGAAGGAGGGACTGAGGACAGAAGGAGGGCCTGAGGACAGAAGGAAGGACTAAGGACAGAAGGAGGGACTACGGACAGAAGGATGGTCTACGGACAGAAGGAGGGACTAAGGACAGAAGGAGGGACTCAGGACAGAAGGATGGTCTACGGACAGAAGGATGGTCTACGGACAGAAGGATGGTCTACGGACAGAAGGACAGAAGGAGGGTCTAAGGACAGAAGGAGGGTCTAAGGACAGAAGGAGGGTCTACGGACAGAAGGAAGGACTAAGGACAGAAGGAAGGACTGAGGACAGAAGGAGGGCCTGAGGACAGAAGGAAGGACTAAGGACAGAAGGAGGGACTAAGGACAGAAGGATGGTCTACGGACAGAAGGATGGTCTACAGACAGAAGGATGGTCTACGGACAGAAGGAAGGACTAAGGACAGAAGGAGGGACTAAGGACAGAAGGAGGGACTAAGGACAGAAGGAGGGACTAAGGACAGAAGGAGGGACTATGGACAGAAGGAGGGTCTAAGGACAGAAGGAGGGTCTAAGGACAGAAGGAAGGACTAAGGACAGGAGGGTCTAAGGACAGAAGGAAGGACTAAGGACAGACGGAGGGACTAAGGACAGAAGGAGGGACTAAGGACAGAAGGAAGGACTAAGGACAGAAGGAGGGACTAAGGACAGAAGGAAGGACTAAGGACAGAAGGAGGGTCTAAGGACAGAAGGAAGGACTAAGGACAGGAGGGTCTAAGGACAGAAGGAAGGACTAAGGACAGACGGAGGGACTAAGGACAGAAGGAGGGACTAAGGACAGAAGGAAGGACTAAGGACAGAAGGAGGGACTAAGGACAGAAGGAGGGACTAAGGACAGAAGGTGGGTCTAAGGACAGAAGTAAGGACTAAGGACAGAAGGATGGTCTACGGACAGAAGGAAGGACTAAGGACGGAAGGAGGGACTAAGGACTGAAGGAGGGACTAAGGACAGGAGGAGGGACTAAGGACAGAAGGAGGGACTAAGGACAGAAGGAGGGTCTAAGGACAGAAGGAAGGACTAAGGACAGAAGGATGATCTACGGACAGAAGGAAGGACTAAGGACAGAAGGAGGGACTAAGGACAGAAGGAGGGACTAAGGACAGAAGGAGGGACTGAGGAAAGAAGGATGGTCTACGGACAGAAGGAAGGACTAAGGACAGAAGGAAGGACTAAGGACAGAAGGAGGGACTAAGGACAGAAGGAGGGACTAAGGACAGAAGGAGGGACTAAGGACAGAAGGAGGGACTAAGGACAGAAGGAGGGTCTAAGGACAGAAGGAAGGACTAAGGAAGGACTAAGGACAGAAGGAAGGACTAAGGACAGAAGGAGGGACTAAGGACAGAAGGAGGGACTAAGGACAGAAGGATGGTCTATGGACAGAAGGAAGAACTAAGGACAGAAGGAGGGTCTAAGGACAGAAGGAAGGACTAAGGACAGAAGGAAGGACTAAGGACAGAAGGAAGGACTAAGGACAGAAGGAGGGACTAAGGACAGAAGGAGGGACTAAGGACAGAAGGAGGGTCTAAGGACAGAAGGAAGGACTAAGGACAGAAGGAAGGACTAAGGACAGAAGGAAGGACTAAGGACAGAAGGAAGGACTAAGGACAGAAGGAGGGACTAAGGACAGAAGGATGGTCTATGGACAGAAGGAAGAACTAAGGACAGAAGTAGGGACTAAGGACAGAAGGAGGGTCTGAGGACAGAAGGAGGGTCTAAGGACAGAAGGAGGGCCTAAGGACAGAAGGACGGACTAAGGACAGAAGGAGGGCCTTAGGACAGAAGGAGGGTCTAAGGATTGAAGGAGGGCCTAAGGACAGAAGGAGGGTCTAAGGACAGAAGGAGGGTCTAAGGACAGAATGAGGGACTAAGGACAGAAGGAGGGTCTAAGGAAAGAAGGAAGGACTAAGGACAGAAGGAGGGACTAAGGACAGAAGGAGGGACTAAGGACAGAAGGAGGGACTAAGGACAGAAGGATGGTCTATGGACAGAAGGATGGTCTACGGACAGAAGGAGGGCCTAAGGACAGAAGGAGGGCCTAAGGACAGAAGGAGGGCCTATGGATAGAAGGAGGGTCTAGGGACAGAAGGAGGGTCTAAGGACAGAAGGAGGGCCTAAGGACAGAAGGAGGGTCTAAGGACAGAAGGAGGGTCTAAGGACAGAATGAGGGACTAAGGACAGAAGGAGGGTCTAAGGAAAGAAGGAAGGACTAAGAACAGAAGGATGGTCTACGGACAGACGGATGGTCTACGGACAGAAGGAGGGACTAAGGACAGAAGGATGGTCTACGGACAGAAGGATGGTCTACGGACAGAAGGAAGGACTAAGGACAGAAGGAGGGTCTAAGGACAGAAGGAGGGACTGAGGACAGAAGGAGGGCCTGAGGACAGAAGGAAGGACTAAGGACAGAAGGAGGGACTACGGACAGAAGGATGGTCTATGGACAGAAGGAAGGACTAAGGACAGAAGGAGGGTCTAAGGACAGAAGGAGGGACTGAGGACAGAAGGAGGGCCTGAGGACAGAAGGAAGGACTAAGGACAGAAGGAGGGACTACGGACAGAAGGATGGTCTACGGACAGAAGGAGGGACTAAGGACAGAAGGAGGGACTAAGGACAGAAGGAGGGACTCAGGACAGAAGGATGGTCTACGGACAGAAGGATGGTCTACGGACAGAAGGATGGTCTACGGACAGAAGGAGGGACTAAGGACAGAAGGAGGGTCTAAGGACAGAAGGAGGGTCTAAGGACAGAAGGAGGGTCTAAGGACAGAAGGAGGGTCTACGGACAGAAGGAAGGACTGAGGACAGAAGGAAGGACTGAGGACAGAAGGAGGGCCTGAGGACAGAAGGAAGGACTAAGGACAGAAGGAGGGACTATGGACAGAAGGATGGTCTACGGACAGAAGGATGGTCTACGGACAGAAGGAAGGACTAAGGACAGAAGGAGGGACTAAGGACAGAAGGAGGGACTAAGGACAGAAGGAGGGACTAAGGACAGAAGGATGGTCTACGGACAGAAGGATGGTCTACGGACAGAAGGAGGGACTAAGGACAGAAGGAGGGTCTAAGGACAGAAGGAGGGTCTAAGGACAGAAGGAGGGTCTACGGACAGAAGGAAGGACTAAGGACAGAAGGAAGGACTGAGGACAGAAGGAGGGCCTGAGGACAGAAGGAAGGACTAAGGACAGAAGGAGGGACTAAGGACAGAAGGATGGTCTACGGACAGAAGGAAGGACTAAGGACAGAAGGAGGGACTAAGGACAGAAGGAGGGACTAAGGACAGAAGGAGGGACTAAGGACAGAAGGAGGGACTAAGGACAGAAGGAGGGACTATGGACAGAAGGAGGGTCTAAGGACAGAAGGAGGGTCTAAGGACAGAAGGAAGGACTAAGGACAGAAGGAGGGTCTAAGGACAGAAGGAAGGACTAAGGACAGGAGGGTCTAAGGACAGAAGGAAGGACTAAGGACAGAAGGAGGGACTAAGGACAGAAGGAGGGACTAAGGACAGAAGGAAGGACTAAGGACAGAAGGAAGGACTAAGGACAGAAGGAGGGACTAAGGACAGAAGGAAGGACTAAGGACAGAAGGAAGGACTAAGGACAGAAGGAAGGACTAAGGACAGAAGGAGGGACTAAGAACAGAAGGAAGGACTAAGGACAGAAGGAAGGACTAAGGACAGAAGGAGGGACTAAGGACAGAAGGAAGGACTAAGGACAGAAGGAAGGACTAAGGACAGAAGGAGGGACTAAGGACAGAAGGAAGGACTAAGGACAGAAGGAGGGACTACTAAGGACAGAAGGAAGGACTAAGGACAGAAGGAAGGACTAAGGACAGAAGGAGGGACTAAGGACAGAAGGAGGGACTAAGGACAGAAGGAGGGTCTAAGGACAGAAGGAAGGACTAAGGACAGAAGGAAGGACTAAGGACAGAAGGAGGGACTAAGGACAGAAGAAGGGACTAAGGACAGAAGGAATGACTAAGGACAGAAGGAGGGACTAAGGACAGAAGGATGGACTAAGGACAGAAGGAAGGACTAAGGACAGAAGGAAGGACTAAGGACAGAAGGATGGTCTAAGGACAGAAGGAAGGACTAAGGACAGAAGGAAGGACTAAGGACAGAAGGAAGGACTAAGGACAGAAGGAGGGACTAAGGACAGAAGGAGGGACTAAGGACAGAAGGAGGGTCTAAGGACAGAAGGAAGGACTAAGGACAGAAGGAAGGACTAAGGACAGAAGGAAGGACTAAGGACAGAAGGATGGACTAAGGACAGAAGGAAGGACTAAGGACAGAAGGATGGTTAGAATGTTGAGCTAATAATAAAACGCTGAAAATAACGTTCACATTGATTTGAAATTCGACTTGTTTAATCATCTCTGGTGTAAAATAAACACGCAATAACGTCCATAATCATCTGTATTAAACCAGATTTAGGTGATTTTGAGCGTTCCGTTCTTACGTTCATAAACTATTTTTATGTTTTTAGCTTTGTTAAACACACTATGCACTTTTAAAACACTCGCAGAATAATGTTTAAATCCCTGGACAGCTCTTTATTCTAATCTAAAACAAAAATAATGATTTAAATTCAATGTAAAAATGAAATGATCGTTTTCCCTTCACGTTCTGTTCAAAATGGCGGTTCTTCTTTGGATATCCACACTCCCGCTTTTCATTGGATACCGCCATGGAAACGCGCCCTCCCATTGGCTTACACAGCTTACAGTCACGCCAGGTTGGGAAATAGGGCGGGACTTAGAGAAAAGTTTAGCTGCTGTGGCGAATTTTCTTCATTTAGTGTAAATACTGGACCATATTCTTACATTTAAGCTTCGAAGTGGAATATTCTAAAGTGCAACAGTTACGTTTAGATGTTTATGAACAAAACGTGACTTGTGGATTCAGATGACGCTAAAATATGGGCACATTCACCGTTACCTTGACGCTAGCCTTTCAGACGGAAATAGTTGTATTATTTCAAAGTAAAAGCCTTAATCTGGATTCATATTACGAGTTAACGTTACATTTAAGCTTTTGTGGTGTAAATTATTGCAATGTGCGTTAAAATAGAACCGTGATAAGTGTAAAAAGTGGTGTAAATGAAGCACGTTTGTGTTTTTTAGCAGCTGAAGTCAAAACCGGAAACGGCTGAAAACAGTGGATTTTGACTAAAAGTTCCCGGTCTCCAAGGAAACCACAAATCCACATATTCTTGGACTTTTTCCCCATCAAGTTAAAGTTAGGCTTATAAAAAACAATTGGGTTATTTTTCATTTTATTTATTTGCAAATTGTTTAAATGTGAAACGACTTTTAGCAAATGTAATACTAAAAATGTGACATATTTGTAGCTTCAAGAGTGTTTTATTAAGAGGATTTAACATAAATAGAAACAACTCGTGACAAATGCGTGGATAAAACACAGATTATCTCTATTGTATTGTATTTTTTATTTATTGCATTTTTAATATAAACGTTTTAACAGAATAAAAGGCTGACATGTGCCGCCTGCAGAGGGCGCTAGAGCTGCAGCGAGTCAACCCAATCATTATGAAGAAATATGGACTTTTTCTGTTTTTGCTCAATAGTTACAAAACACGAACAAACGATGGAAAATGTTCATCCGCAACACATTTTAGTCGCTAATAAAACATTTTGATCTTTGAATATGCGGCGCGCGGATCCAAACGTACAGTAGGAATAAAACACGTACAGTAGGAATAAAACACGTACAGTAGGAATAAAGGAATAAAAGACGTACAGTAGGAATAAAAGACGTACAGTAGGAATAAAGGAATAAAAGACGTACAGTAGGAATAAAACACGTACAGTAGGAATAAAACACGTACAGTAGGAATAAAACACGTACAGTAGGAATAAAGGAATAAAAGACGTACAGTAGGAATAAAACACGTACAGTAGGAATAAAACACGTACAGTAGGAATAAAACACGTACAGTAGGAATAAAGGAATAAAAGACGTACAGTAGGAATAAAGGAATAAAAGACGTACAGTAGGAATAAAACACGTACAGTAGGAATAAAGGAATAAAAGACGTACAGTAGGAATAAAACACATACAGTAGGAATAAAACACGTACAGTAGGAATAAAGGAATAAAAGACGTACAGTAGGAATAAAGGAATAAAAGACGTACAGTAGGAATAAAACACGTACAGTAGGAATAAAGGAATAAAAGACGTACAGTAGGAATAAAACACATACAGTAGGAATAAAACACGTACAGTAGGAATAAAGGAATAAAAGACGTACAGTAGGAAAAATCCGTATTCATGAGTTGTTAATGTGAGTGGATAAGCCCCGCCCCTCTTCATCCTCCTCTCCGCCTCTTCATCCTCTGCTCCTCCTCTTCATCCTCCACCGGCTCCGCCTCTTCATCCGCTGGCTCCTCCTCTTCATCCTCTGCTCCTCCTCTTCATTCTCCACCGGCTCCGCCTCTTCATCCACCGGCTCCTCCTCTTCATCCTCCACCGGCTCCGCCTCTTCATCCGCTGGCTCCTCCTCTTCATCCTCCACTGGCTCCTCCTCTTCATCCTCTGCACCGCCTCTTCATCATCCGCTCCACCTCTTCATCCTCCACCGGCTCCTCCTCTTCATCCTCCGCTCCGCCTCTTCATCCACCGGCTCCTCCTCTTCATCCTCTGCCCCGCCTCTTCATCCTCCACTCCGCCTCTTCATCCTCCGCCCCGCCTCTTCATCCTCCGCCCCGCCTCTTCATCCTCTGCCCCGCCTCTTCATCCTCTGCCCCGCCTCTTCATCCTCCGCCCCGCCTCTTCATCCTCCGCTCCGCCTCTTCATCCTCCGCCCCGCCTCTTCATCCTCTGCCCCGCCTCTTCATCCACCGGCTCCGCCTCTTCATCCTCTGCCCCGCTTCTTCATCCTCTGCCCCGCCTCTTCATCCTCTGCCCCGCCTCTTCATCCTCCGCCCCGCCTCTTCATCCTCCGCTCCGCCTCTTCATCCTCCGCTCCGTCTCTTCATCCTCTGCCCCGCCTCTTCATCCACCGGCTCCGCCTCTTCATCCACCGGCTCCGCCTCTTCATCCTCTGCCCCGCCTCTTCATCCTCTGCCCCGCCTCTTCATCCACCGGCTCCGCCTTTTCATCCACCGGCTCCGCCTTTTCATCCACCGGCTCCGTCTCTTCATCCTCCGCTCCGTCTCTTCATCCTCTGCCCCGCCTCTTCATCCACCGGCTCCGCCTCTTCATCCTCTGCCCCGCCTCTTCATCCTCTGCCCCGCCTCTTCATCCACCGGCTCCGCCTCTTCATCCACCGGCTCCGCCTCTTCATCCTCCGCTCCGTCTCTTCATCCTCCGCCCCGCCTCTTCATCCTCCGCTCCGTCTCTTCATCCTCCGCCCCGCCTCTTCCTCCTCTGCCCCGCCTCTTCATCCACCGGCTCCGCCTCTTCATCCACCGGCTCCGCCTCTTCATCCACCGGCTCCTCCTCTTCATCCTCTGCCCCGCCTCTTCATCCTCCGCCCCGCCTCTTCATCCTCCGCTCCGCCTCTTCATCCTCCGCCCCGCCTCTTCATCCTCCGCCCCGTCTCTTCATCCTCCGCTCCGCCTCTTCATCCTCTGCCCCGCCTCTTCATCCTCCGCTCCGCCTCTTCATCCTCCGCTCCGGCTCTTCATCCTCTGCCCCGCCTCTTCACCCTCCGCTCCGCCTCTTCATCCTCCGCTCCGCCTCTTCATCCTCTGCCCCGCCTCTTCATCCTCTGCCCCGCCTCTTCATCCTCCGCTCCGCCTCTTCACCCTCCGCTCCGCCTCTTCATCCTCCGCTCCGCCTCTTCATCCTCCGCTCCGCCTCTTCATCCTCTGCCCCGCCTCTGCCCCTCCTCTTCATCCTCCGCTCCGCCTCTTCATCCTCTGCCCCGCCTCTTCATCCTCTGCCCCGCCTCTTCCTCCTCCGCCCCGCCCCGTGGCTCCGCCCCCTCCTCTCCCGTTGTTCCTGGCCGGTGATGGAGGCGACGAGCCCGGCGCCGCTGCTCTGGTTTAATCGCGAGAGAACGAGGCAGAACGTGCACTGACCGGCGGCACTGACCCACTGACCGGCGGCACTGACCCACTGACCGGCGGCACTGACCCACTGACCGGCGGCCCTGACCCACTGACCGGCGGCCCTGGGACATGGACGTCCCGGTGCTCCTGAGCGGCGGGGCCCCGTGGGGCTTCACGCTGAAAGGAGGTCTGGAGCACGGGGAGCCGCTCGTCATCACCAAAGTAAGAAAAGCGATGATTCCAAGTGTCTCTAAGTGTCGCAAAGTTGCTTTAAAGTTTGTCAAACGAGACGTAAAAACGCGGCCGTGACGCGTCACGTTCGGTTGTCGTGTTTTGTGGAGGATTTAACCGCTTTTCGGAGCGTTTAACGGTTCGTTGTTCCGGTTCAGTTTGGATGGAGAAAGTTGTGTTTTTGTCAAAGTAAAAGCTCTCTAAAAGCACATTTTACACACACTTAACACTTAATACTGAACACAAAGTCACACAAAGTCACACAAATGTAGAGCACACGATGCTTTTTCACATTTATCCACAGACTTTAACACAAACTACACTTTTGTCACGCTCCAATACTATTTTGAAGCTCGCAGATCGTGTTTTCTTCTTCTTTGTGACAGAAAAAGTGACATTTTTACTCTGGAAATTCAAAATTGTGTCTTGTTTTGTGCCACAAAGACTTAAAATATGACCATTTACATATATTTCACTTTGTTTAGCTTGTTCTGTGATGACAGAGCCTTTGATACACGCCCTCATTGGCACTACATTGTAATAAACACGCTAATAACACGCTAATAACATGCTCAAGTGACGCAGATTGGGTTAGCGTCTGTAGCTTTTCTTGATTGAAAGAAATGGGCTGTTTTCTTATAGATCTGTACATTCCTTTGGACTTATTTATTGTACATTTTTACTTTTTTATCCTAAACTTATTTTTCCCGATGCTTTTGTACATTTATCCACAGACTTTAACACAAACTACACTTTTGTCACGCTCCAATACTATTTTGAAGCTCGTAGATCGTGTTGTCTTCTTATTTGTGACAGAAAAAGGGAGATTTTTACTCTGGAAATTCTTGTTTTGTGTCGCAAAGACTTAAAATATGACCATTTACATATTTATTTTAACTTTATTTAGCTTGTTTTGTGATGTCAGAGCCTTTGATACACGCCCTCATTGCCACTACATTGTAATAAACATGCTTACAACATGCTAACGTGACGCAGATTGGGTTAGCTTCTGTAGCCTTACATTCCTTTAGACTTATTTATTGTACAGTTTTGCTTCTTCTTTTTATCCTAAACTTTTTTCCGATGCTTTTGAGTCTGATTCGTGCCGTTATCGCCACAGACGTGTTAAAAGTGACGACGGCGCTCGACTTCACGGCTTTAGCCACGTTTAGACCCGTTTACCGGCTCGTTTCTGTGTTGTGAACGTCATATTCCATGTGGTGTGGTTCAGAATCGTCATAGCAACAGTTTGTCTTCATGACACACATTACATTTGTCATAATTGTGGCTAATCTCTTCATTAAAGGGGACGTAGTGTGTCAGAACGCTGCTTCGTCGTTGTGTTCTCTCTCAAAGCTGTATTCTGATTAGCTCTTGCGTGTTTGGGGGCGGGGACAGGTGGAGGTTTGATTGTTGTTTATGGTTTAAAAAAAGGCCGGAACAGAAGTGATGTTGTAAGTTGATATTTCTAAACGTTTGTGATTTCATTATTCGACGAAAACGTTTGATAAACAAGTTTTTGACATTACCGTATTTCTGGAGTATAAGTCGCACCAGCCAAAACATGCATAATAGAAGAAAAAAAAACAATAAGTTGCACTGAAGTATATAAGTATACAAGTATAAATATAAGTATAAGTCGCACCCCGACCAAAACTATGAAAAAAGGTGCGACTTATAGTCCGGAAAATACTGTAATATTGTGGGCTATATATAATTGTCAATAAGACCCAGCTCTATTTGAGTCAATTCATATTATTTTTATTATTTATTTTATTTGTATAATCTATTATTAGGCCAGAGCGCCACAAGCTGGCGAGAGGCCTATTAGTCTTGTAAGGGGCTGCGAAAGTGCGCTTTGCGGTCGTCATCCCAATGTAAAGTGCTCATTTGCTCTAAGTAGCTCACGAATACGTTCCCCATCTCTTGCATGTTCCGTTCATATAAACATGTAATGCAAAAATTGAACATTATTACTGTATAGAGGGCCAAAAACACAAAGTGGGCGGAGCCCACTCAAAATTAACGAAAGTACCCGTCAGTGACCAGGGACCCACACCATGAGGTAGGAAAGCGCGAGCGCTTTCCGAAAATGTATAGTTTATGATATTTGAAAAATGGGAAACATTGTTCTCGCATCGGAATGTTATTCTTTCTTTCTTTCTTCTCGGGACCAACCCCCCCTATTTTTCACCCAGTGAACATTGATGAAAAGTCACAAAAATTTGCACACCTCTAAAAATCGTGCCTCTCTACATTCTGGCTATTTCCCTTTTCTAAAATAAAAAAAAATTAGCGCGTCAGCGCCCCCAAATGTACCAAAAATGCATTGAGATAGGAAATGACCCAAAAAAAATCTGATCGTAGAATCATGAAATTTGGCGCAGAGGTAGATGGTGACAAGAGAAGTAAAAAATATTATTACGGCAACGCCGTCCACCCAACCAAATGTCGGCCATATTGGTTCAAAAATGGCTAAGCATGACTCAGGAGTTTTTCCAAACGTCGTACTTTTACGAACTCCTCCCAGGGCGTTGGCTCTAAAAAGCTGAAATTTGGTGAAAATGCTACTGAGGAGTGGGACATCAAAAGTTATTCAAATGACATTGACCCTGTCACGGTCTCTGAGCGGTGAAGCCGCAAACTTTAGCTAGAATTTCAGAAATCTCCCAAATTTAACATTTCTGCCGTTTGCGCAGATAAAGTCCGAATTGTGTCAAATTAGAATCAGTTGTTAAATTCTTTGCCCTAAACCTACTTGAAGTGAAATAAATTAATTTGGCGCCACAGCGCCCCCTACAGATTTTATATGGAGGTTAAATGTTTAGTTTTGCGAAATTATCTGAAATTTGACGCACAACTCAATTTTGGCCCCATCAAAAAAGTCAATGAGACCCATGTCATAATTGTTACGGCTTTGCCGTAGCGATGACCGAAACCTCCCATGTTATTCCAATGGGGAAATCGCCAGAACATGTTTACACTTTAGACTTTCACAAACTCCTCCCAGGGCGTCAGCCCTATCAACGTGAAATTTGGTGAGACTCATCTTCAAAGCCGCACATTTTGCCAAGAATTCAAAATAAAATGTCTTTTTGATGGTAAAACAAAGGGGAGAAAATGTGACAGCGTCACAGATTCAGCAGTAGGCGTAATAAAAGGACAATTGGGGCGCGTTAGCGCCCCCTCCTCTTGCGGTGTGGCGGCGGCGTGGCGAGGGCCAATCATTGCCGCTTGCGGCTATATGTATTATTTATTATTGTATCATTTGTATTTATTATTATGATAAACAAATACAAGAATAATATTAAAGCCGCGGCGCGGCGATGATGGCTCCAGCCACCCGCGCGACCGCCTTTCCGTGCGCCTGCCTTTCCGTGCGCCTGCCTTTCCGCGCGACCGCCTTTCCGCGCGACCCCCCCACTTGTCCAGAGGACGTACACCAATTTGAGGCCAGTGGGCGTAACGCTCCAGGAGGAGTTTGTTAAAGTTTGACGCGAACCAAATTGCTGACTCAGCGTCTTTTCATTATCGAAGGACGATGGCGGGTAGACTACCAGAGGGTTAGTCTGGGGGCGTGGTCTCAATAATATGTTTGTTTAACATCAGAAATAAACACGTTTTTACACGTTCTTTAGGCAATCATCTGTCACTGTCAGGCTATGTCAAAATAAAACTCCTCTTGTATCTGTAAAACACAGAGGCCTTTATTTTGTAAGTGCCACAGGCGATCCAGGTCCTTCTGCACAGACCTGAGCAGGGAGGAAGGGAGAGAGAGCCTCGGTGACCTGGCTGCACCCCCTCCTCCCTGTACCTCCGTCACCTAGCAACAGAGACGCTAATGCTAACGCCAACTCTAATGCTAAGCCCGCAGCACGAGAGGAAATGTCCCGTCAAAATAAAAGCGGAAGAGGAAGTGAAGGCATTCATTGCGCCTCTGCTGGCCAATTGTGAAAAATTTTTCATGGCGTCTTGAGGAGAATATAATCCATGAGTGTCAAACAAATCAGACAATGTTGAGTTTTTCACACAATGGGTAGGGGGCGCTATAGAGTATATTTGTTACATGGTATTTATTATTTCCAATCAGACATAAAAACACATTAGTGAGTGAAATATGAGCTCCGTACATCATTTCCATTAGGCGTGACATGTCCTTGAAAACACTGAATATTAAGCCTTTTTTTGAGGGCATGTCACGCAGAGACCGTAAAGAATATCAACATTATTTTGAATATTTATTACATTTCAGTGTCTTTAGATGCAAAAGGTGTTGTTTTGAGCTCGATCGGACAAAAAACCTAAAGGACAAGTACGATTCCGAAAAAAAAAAAGTCAAGTGTGGCGGTGGCACTTTGATTCAACATGGCTGACTTCCTGTTTATCATAGAGCGAGGCTCCAGGTGTGTTTTACTCCTCAAAGGTCAGAGGTCTTTTTCTCTTTTTTGAACTAGTCGCCGCTGTTGCTACAGGCGTTCTACAGGCCGAGCCGATCGCTTCTATGTCCATGTGTGACCTCTGACCCCATGTGTGACCTATGACCCCATGTGTGACCTATGACCCCACATGTGACCTATGTCCCCACGTGTGACCTATGACCCCACATGTGACCTGTGTCCCCACGTGTGACCTGTGTCCCCACGTGTGACCTGTGACCCCACGTGTGACCTATGCCCCCACGTGTGACCTATGCCACCACGTGTGACCTATGACCCCACATTTGACCTATGACCCCACGTGTGACCTATGACCGCACGTGTGACCTATGACCCCACGTGTGACCTATGCCCCCACGTGTGACCTATGCCCCCACGTGTGACCTATGACCCCACGTGTGACCTATGCCACCACGTGTGACCTATGACCCCACATTTGACCTATGCCCCCACGTGTGACCTATGACCCCACGTGTGAACTATGTGCCCGAGTTGTGGCAAAATGACTATGAAAGAACTATAATAAGAATAATAAGAAGAAACATGGCAAGAACAAAGACTCGAGCCAACAAGTGGTGATGATCGGCCTCGTCACGTCTTCTTCTCTTTGCTTCAATATAATAATAATGTGATGTTCGTCTCCTGAAGATGAGTCTCAGGTTAATAGGACTAACGCTCTGAGGAGTTTGTAAAAGTATCAAGTGTAAACTTCTGGTGATTTCCCCATTGGAATAACATGGGAGGTTTATGTCATCGCTACGGCAACGACATAACAAATATGACATGGGTCTCATTGACTTTTATAATCGGGATGACAACATGGAATTTTGTGCCAAATTTGACACATTTTGAAGAACTATATTTTGTGGTCCGCATTCAAAAAGAGCTTTCCTCATGGTGTGGGCCCCTGGCCCCTGACGAGTACTTTGGTTAATTTTGAGCGGGCTCCGCCCACTTTGTGTTTTTGGCCCTCTAAACAGTAATAATGTTACGTTTTAGCATCACATGTTTATATGAACGAATATGTAAGAGATGGAACTATTCGTGAGACACTTAGAGCAAACGAGCGCTCTATATGAGGGAAGAGTTAGTGTTTGAAGTGGGCGTGTGTGAGGGAGGAGTTAGTGTTTGAAGTGGGCGTGTATGAGGGAGGAGTTAGTGTTTGAAGTGGGCGTGTGTGAGGGAGGAGTTAGTGTTTGAAGTGGGCGTGTGTGAGGGAGGAGTTAGTGTTTGAAGTGGGCGTGTGTGAGGGAGGAGTTAGTGTTTGAAGTGGGCGTGTGTGAGGGAGGAGTTAGTGTTTGAAGTGGGCGTGTGTGAGGGAGGAGTTAGTGTTTGAAGTGGGCGTGTGTGAGGGAGGAGTTAGTGTTTGAAGTGGGCGTGTGTGAGGGAGGAGTTAGTGGAGGAGTTAGTGTTTGAAGTGGGCGTGCCTCACAGAGCTGAGAGTCGTCTCTTCAGCTTGTGGCGTATAATAATATTCTGATGAATAAACAATGTTTCCCTCCTCGTTGGGACCTGCTACTTGGGACCTCCTCGTTCGGATCTCCTCTTGTTAGGGCTCTTGTTAGAGCTCATGTTAGGGCTCTTGTTAGAGCTCTTGTTAGGGCTCTTGTTAGAGCTCTTGTTAGGGCTCTTGTTAGAGCTCTTGTTAGGGCTCATGTTAGAGCTCATGTTAGGGCTCATGTTAGGGCTCTTGTTAGAGCTCTTGTTAGGGCTCTTGTTAGAGCTCTTGTTAGGGCTCTTGTTCGGGCTCATGTTAGAGCTCTTGTTAGGGCTCTTGTTAGGGCTCTTGTTCGGGCTCATGTTAGGGCTCTTGTTAGAGCTCATGTTAGGGCTCTTGTTAGAGCTCTTGTTAGGGCTCTTGTTAGAGCTCTTGTTAGGGCTCATGTTAGAGCTCATGTTAGGGCTCATGTTAGGGCTCTTGTTAGAGCTCTTGTTAGGGCTCTTGTTAGAGCTCTTGTTAGGGCTCTTGTTCGGGCTCATGTTAGAGCTCTTGTTAGGGCTCTTGTTAGGGCTCTTGTTCGGGCTCATGTTAAAGCTCTTGTTAGAGCTCTTGTTAGGGCTCATGTTAGGGCTCTTGTTAGGGCTCTTGTTAGAGCTCTTGTTCGGGCTCTTGTTAGGGCTCATGTTCGGGCTCTTGTTAGGGCTCATGTTCGGGCTCTTGTTAGGGCTCTTGTTAGGGCTCTTGTTAGAGCTCTTGTTCGGGCTCATGTTAAAGCTCTTGTTAGGGCTCTTGTTAGGGCTCATGTTCGGGCCCTTGTTCGGGCTCTTGTTCGGGCTCTTGTTAGGGCTCTTGTTAGGGCTCATGTTAGAGCTCTTGTTAGGGCTCTTGTTAGAGCTCTTGTTAGAGCTCTTGTTAGGACTCATGTTAGGGCTCATATTAGGGCTCTTGTTAGAGCTCTTGTTAGGGCTCTTGTTAGAGCTCTTGTTAGGGCTCTTGTTAGGACTCATATTAGGGCTCTTGTTAGAGCTCTTGTTAGGGCTCTTGTTAGGGCTCATGTTCGGGCTCTTGTTAGGGCTCTTGTTAGAGCTCTTGTTAGGGCTCATGTTCGGGCTCTTGTTAGGGCTCTTGTTCGGGCTCATGTTCGGGCTCTTGTTAGGGCTCTTGTTCGGGCTCATGTTAGGGCTCTTGTTAGGGCTCATATTAGGGCTCTTGTTAGAGCTCTTGTTAGGGCTCATGTTAGGGCTCATATTAGGGCTCTTGTTAGAGCTCTTGTTAGGGCTCATGTTAGGGCTCTTGTTAGGGCTCTTGTTAGGGCTCTTGTTAGAGCTCTTGTTAGGGCTCTTGTTAGGGCTCATCCTAGAGCTCTTGTTAGGGCTCTTGTTAGGGCTCATGTTAGGGCTCATGTTAGGGCTCATGTTCGGGCTCATGTTAGAGCTCTTGTTAGGGCTCATCCTAGAGCTCTTGTTCGGGCTCTTGTTAGGGCTCTTGTTAGAGCTCTTGTTAGGGCTCTTGTTAGAGCTCTTGTTAGGGCTCTTCTTAGGGCTCTTGTTAGAGCTCTTGTTCGGGCTCTTGTTAGGGCTCATGTTCGGGCTCTTGTTAGGGCTCTTGTTAGGGCTCTTGTTAGGGCTCTTGTTAGAGCTCTTGTTCGGGCTCATGTTAGGGCTCTTGTTCGGGCTCATGTTCGGGCTCTTGTTAGGGCTCATGTTAGAGCTCTTGTTAGGGCTCTTGTTAGAGCTCTTGTTAGGGCTCTTGTTAGGGCTCATGTTCGGGCTCTTGTTAGGGCTCTTGTTAGGGCTCTTGTTAGGGCTCTTGTTAGAGCTCTTGTTCGGGCTCTTCTTAGGGCTCTTGTTAGAGCTCTTGTTCGGGCTCTTGTTAGGGCTCATGTTCGGGCTCTTGTTAGGGCTCTTGTTAGGGCTCTTGTTAGGGCTCTTGTTAGAGCTCTTGTTCGGGCTCATGTTAGGGCTCTTGTTAGGGCTCTTGTTCGGGCTCTTGTTCGGGCTCATGTTCGGGCTCATGTTAGGGCTCTTGTTCGGGCTCATGTTAGGGCTCATGTTAGGGCTCTTGTTAGGGCTCATGTTAGGGCTCATGTTAGGGCTCATGTTAGGGCTCTTGTGATTGGGCCGCGGGCCCTGGTTCGGGGGATGGGCACGTCAGTCTCTGACTCACTGCAGATTTAGGCCGTTTGGTCAACATTCCTTCTCCAGCTGAAACACAACTCAGCGTTTTTACAGCCAAACACCAGCGCGGTCACACCAGGACCAGGACATGGACATGGACCGGGACCAGGACATGGACCGGGACCAGGACATGGACATGGACCGGGACCAGGACATGGACCGGGACCAGGACATGGACCGGGACCAGGACATGGACATGGACCGGGACCAGGACCAGGACCAAGACCAGGACCAGGACATGGACCGGGACCAGGACATGGACCGGGACCAGGACATGGACCGGGACCAGGACATGGACCGGGACCAGGACCAGGACCAGGACCAAGACCAGGACCAGGACATGGACCGGGACCAGGACATGGACCGGGACCAGGACATGGACCGGGACCAGGACATGGACTGGGACCAGGACATGGACCGGGACCAGGACATGGACCGGGACCAGGACCAGGACCAAGACCAGGACCAGGACCAAGACCAGGACCAGCGCGGTCAGACCAGGACATGGACCCAGGACCCGGGACCGGGACCGGGACCAGGACCAGGACCAGGACATGGACCGGGACCAGGACATGGACTGGGACCAGGACATGGACCGGGACCAGGACATGGACCGGGACCAGGACATGGACTGGGACCAGGACATGGACTGGGACCAGGACATGGACCGGGACCAGGACCAGGACCAAGACCAGGACCAGGACCAAGACCAGGACCAGCGCGGTCAGACCAGGACATGGACCCAGGACCCGGGACCGGGACCGGGACCGGGACCAGGACCAGGACATGGACCGAGATGCTTCACAGACTCAGTTGAAGATTCTTTTATATTTCCCACATTGTTCCAGGACCATGTGTTGTTTATGCTCCAGTGTAAACAGTCTGGATCTTTGTCTTTGTAGAACCGTGGGAACGTCCAGACCCAGTCTCATGTTGTCCGCCCGCGTCCTCTGTGGTGGTTCTGAGGGGTCAGTCGTGGTTCTGAGCGGTCAGGCTCAGTTTTCCATGTGGTTTCGGTGATTTGTGTCAGCGACGTGTTTGACAAAGATCGGACGCATTCTCAAGATGTTTGGGGGCGTCCAGGAGCTCAAGGTTCTGACCCGGTTCAATCCCAGAAAATCAAACCACTAAAACCACACTTCCAGCATTGATTTCTTGCACGGTTTTGGTCAATCTTGTAATTGCAGGTGAAGCATTACCGTCTCCATGGAGACGAGCCACAGAGAAGTGACAGTTCAGCTCTTGTTTCTTCAGCTCTTGTTTTTTCAGCCTGACGCACACGGCGCTCTGTCATTTACTGCTCTGCACACCTCTCTCATTAAGAAGTTTGAATCCAGTGATTTATCGTCGGTTTGAAAGTTCACGTGTCGCGTCAGAGCAGCGGCACACACACGTCACCATGACGGCAGTGTGTGTCGCCGCGACTTCATCTGACTCAAGACCAGCGAAATATAAGCAACACTTGAGTCTTAGTTTGAACAAAGATCACGTGACACAGCGAGAGGGCGGAGACTAAACGAGCGTCACATGACACAGCGAGAGGGCGGAGACTAAACGAGCGTCACGTGACACAGCGAGAGGGCGGAGACTTAACGAGCGTCACGTGACACAGCGAGAGGGCGGAGACTAAACGAGCGTCACGTGACACAGCGAGAGGGACGGAGACTTAACGAGCGTCACGTGACACAGCGAGAGGAACGGAGACTTAACGAGCGTCACGTGACACAGCGAGAGGGACGGTGACTTAACGAGCGTCACGTGACACAGCGAGAGGGCGGAGACTTAACGAGCGTCACGTGACACAGCGAGAGGGCGGAGACTTAACGAGCGTCACGTGACACAGCGAGAGGGCGGAGACTAAACGAGCGTAACGTGACACAGCGAGAGGGCGGAGACTTAACGAGCGTCACGTGACACAGCGAGAGGGACGGAGACTTAACGAGCGTCACGTGACACAGCGAGAGGGCGGAGACTTAACGAGCGTCACGTGACACAGCGAGAGGGCGGAGACTAAACGGGCGTCACGTGACACAGCGAGAGGGCGGAGACTTAACGGGCGTCACGTGACACAGCGAGAGGGCGGAGACTTAACGAGCGTCACGTGACACAGCGAGAGGGCGGAGACTTAACGGGCGTCACGTGACACAGCGAGAGGGCGGAGACTAAACGAGCGTCACGTGACACAGCGAGAGGGCGGAGACTTAACGAGCGTCACGTGACACAGCGAGAGGGCGGAGACTAAACGAGCGTCACGTGACACAGCGAGAGGGCGGAGACTAAACGAGCGTCACGTGACACAGCGAGAGGGCGGAGACTAAACGAGCGTCACGTGACACAGCGAGAGGGCGGAGACTAAACGAGCGTCACGTGACACAGCGAGAGGACGGAGACTTAACGAGCGTCACGTGACACAGCGAGAGGGCGGAGACTAAACGAGCGTCACGCGACACAGCGAGAGGGCGGAGACTTAACGAGCGTCACGTGACACAGCGAGAGGGCGGAGACTAAACGAGCGTCACGTGACACAGCGAGAGGGCGGAGACTTAACGAGCGTCACGTGACACAGCGAGAGGGCGGAGACTTAACGGGCGTCACGTGACACAGCGAGAGGGCGGAGACTTAACGAGCGTCACGCGACACAGCGAGAGGGCGGAGACTTAACGAGCGTCACGCGACACAGCGAGAGGGCGGAGACTAAACGAGCGTCACGCGACACAGCGAGAGGGCGGAGACTTAACGAGCGTCACGCGACACAGCGAGAGGGCGGAGACTTAACGAGCGTCACGCGACACAGCGAGAGGGCGGAGACTTAACCTGCGTCACGTGACACAGCGAGAGGACGGAGACTTAACGAGCGTCACGTGACACAGCGAGAGGGCGGAGACTTAACGAGCGTCACGTGACACAGCGAGAGGGCGGAGACTAAACGAGCGTCACGTGACACAGCGAGAGGGCGGAGACTAAACGAGCGTCACGTGACACAGCGAGAGGGCGGAGACTAAACGAGCGTCACGTGACACAGCGAGAGGGCGGAGACTTAACGAGCGTCACGTGACACAGCGAGAGGGCGGAGACTAAACGAGCGTCACGTGACACAGCGAGAGGGCGGAGACTTAACGAGCGTCACGTGACACAGCGAGAGGGCGGAGACTAAACGAGCGTCACGTGACACAGCGAGAGGGCGGAGACTTAACGAGCGTCACGTGACACAGCGAGAGGGCGGAGACTTAACGGGCGTCACGTGACACAGCGAGAGGGCGGAGACTTAACGAGCGTCACGTGACACAGCGAGAGGGCGGAGACTTAACGAGCGTCACGTGACACAGCGAGAGGGCGGAGACTAAACGAGCGTCACGTGACACAGCGAGAGGGCGGAGACTTAACGAGCGTCACGCGACACAGCGAGAGGGCGGAGACTTAACGAGCGTCACGCGACACAGCGAGAGGGCGGAGACTTAACCTGCGTCACGTGACACAGCGAGAGGACGGAGACTTAACGAGCGTCACGTGACACAGCGAGAGGGCGGAGACTTAACCTGCGTCACGTGACACAGCGAGAGGACGGAGACTTAACGAGCGTCACGTGACACAGCGAGAGGGCGGAGACTTAACGAGCGTCACGTGACACAGCGAGAGGGCGGAGACTTAACGAGCAACACGTGACACAGCGAGAGGGCGGAGACTAAACGAGCGTCACGTGACACAGCGAGAGGGCGGAGACTTAACGAGCGTCACGTGACACAGCGAGAGGGCGGAGACTTAACGAGCGTCACGTGACACAGCGAGAGGGCGGAGACTAAACGGGCGTCACGCGACACAGCGAGAGGGCGGAGACTTAACGAGCGTCACGCGACACAGCGAGAGGGCGGAGACTTAACGAGCGTCACGCGACACAGCGAGAGGGCGGAGACTTAACGGGCGTCACGTGACACAGCGAGAGGGCGGAGACTAAACAAGCGTCACGTGACACAGCGAGAGGGCGGAGACTTAACGAGCGTCACGTGACACAGCGAGAGGGACGGAGACTTAACGAGCGTCACGTGACACAGCGAGAGGACGGAGACTTAACGAGCGTCACGTGACACAGCGAGAGGGCGGAGACTTAACGAGCGTCACGTGACACAGCGAGAGGGCGGAGACTTAACGAGCGTCACGTGACACAGCGAGAGGGCGGAGACTAAACGGGCGTCACGTGACAGCGAGAGGGCGGAGACTTAACGGGCGTCACGCGACACAGCGAGAGGGCGGAGACTTAACGAGCGTCACGCGACACAGCGAGAGGGCGGAGACTTAACGAGCGTCACGCGACACAGCGAGAGGGCGGAGACTAAACGAGCGTCACGCGACACAGCGAGAGGGCGGAGACTTAACGAGCGTCACGCGACACAGCGAGAGGGCGGAGACTTAACGAGCGTCACGCGACACAGCGAGAGGGCGGAGACTTAACCTGCGTCACGTGACACAGCGAGAGGACGGAGACTTAACGAGCGTCACGTGACACAGCGAGAGGGCGGAGACTTAACGAGCGTCACGTGACACAGCGAGAGGGCGGAGACTTAACGAGCGTCACGTGACACAGCGAGAGGGCGGAGACTAAACGAGCGTCACGTGACACAGCGAGAGGGCGGAGACTTAACGAGCGTCACGTGACACAGCGAGAGGGCGGAGACTTAACGAGCGTCACGTGACACAGCGAGAGGGCGGAGACTAAACGGGCGTCACGTGACACAGCGAGAGGGCGGAGACTTAACGAGCGTCACGTGACACAGCGAGAGGGCGGAGACTTAACGAGCGTCACGTGACACAGCGAGAGGGCGGAGACTAAACGAGCGTCACGTGACACAGCGAGAGGGCGGAGACTTAACGAGCGTCACGTGACACAGCGAGAGGGACGGAGACTTAACGAGCGTCACGTGACACAGCGAGAGGGCGGAGACTAAACGAGCGTCACGTGACACAGCGAGAGGGACGGAGACTTAACGAGCGTCACGTGACACAGCGAGAGGGCGGAGACTTAACGAGCGTCACGTGACACAGCGAGAGGACGGAGACTTAACGGGCGTCACGTGACACAGCGAGAGGGCGGAGACTTAACGGGCGTCACGTGACACAGCGAGAGGGCGGAGACTTAACGAGCGTCACGTGACACAGCGAGAGGGCGGAGACTTAACGGGCGTCACGTGACACAGCGAGAGGGCGGAGACTAAACGAGCGTCACGTGACACAGCGAGAGGGCGGAGACTAAACGAGCGTCACGTGACACAGCGAGAGGGCGGAGACTAAACGGGCGTCACGTGACACAGCGAGAGGGCGGAGACTTAACGGGCGTCACGTGACAGCGAGAGGGCGGAGACTTAACGGGCGTCACGTGACACAGCGAGAGGGCGGAGACTTAACGAGCGTCACGTGACACAGCGAGAGGGCGGAGACTTAACGAGCGTCACGTGACACAGCGAGAGGGCGGAGACTAAACGAGCGTCACGCGACACAGCGAGAGACGTTAACGAGCGGCACGCCGACACAGCGAGAGGGACGGAGACTTAACGAGCGTCACGCGACACAGCGAGAGGGCGGAGACTTAACCTGCGTCACGCGACACAGCGAGAGGACGGAGACCCGACTCCGTAACAGAGCGTCACGTGACACAGCGACTTGAGGAGCTACGAGCGTCACGTCGACACGCGAGAGGCGGGAGACTTAACGAGCGTCACGTGACACAGCGAGAGGGCGGAGACTAAACGAGCGTCACGTGACACAGCGAGAGGGCGGAGACTTAACGAGCGTCACGTGACACAGCGAGAGGGCGGAGACTTAACGAGCGTCACGTGACACAGCGAGAGGGCGGAGACTAAACGGGCGTCACGTGACACAGCGAGAGGGCGGAGACTTAACGAGCGTCACGTGACACAGCGAGAGGGCGGAGACTAAACGAGCGTCACGTGACACAGCGAGAGGGCGGAGACTTAACGAGCGTCACGTGACACAGCGAGAGGGACGGAGACTTAACGAGCGTCACGTGACACAGCGAGAGGGCGGAGACTAAACGAGCGTCACGTGACACAGCGAGAGGGACGGAGACTTAACGAGCGTCACGTGACACAGCGAGAGGGCGGAGACTTAACGGGCGTCACGTGACACAGCGAGAGGACGGAGACTTAACGGGCGTCACGTGACACAGCGAGAGGGCGGAGACTTAACGGGCGTCACGTGACACAGCGAGAGGGCGGAGACTTAACGGGCGTCACGTGACACAGCGAGAGGGCGGAGACTTAACGGGCGTCACGTGACACAGCGAGAGGGCGGAGACTAAACGAGCGTCACGTGACACAGCGAGAGGGCGGAGACTAAACGAGCGTCACGTGACACAGCGAGAGGGCGGAGACTAAACGGGCGTCACGTGACACAGCGAGAGGGCGGAGACTTAACGGGCGTCACGTGACAGCGAGAGGGCGGAGACTTAACGGGCGTCACGTGACACAGCGAGAGGGCGGAGACTTAACGAGCGTCACGTGACACAGCGAGAGGGCGGAGACTTAACGAGCGTCACGCGACACAGCGAGAGGGCGGAGACTAAACGAGCGTCACGCGACACAGCGAGAGGGCGGAGACTTAACGAGCGTCACGCGACACAGCGAGAGGGCGGAGACTTAACGAGCGTCACGCGACACAGCGAGAGGGACGGAGACTTAACGAGCGTCACGCGACACAGCGAGAGGGACGGAGACTTAACGAGCGTCACGCGACACAGCGAGAGGGCGGAGACTTAACGAGCGTCACGCGACACAGCGAGAGGACGGAGACTTAACGAGCGTCACGCGACACAGCGAGAGGGCGGAGACTTAACGAGCGTCACGTGACACAGCGAGAGGGCGGAGACTTAACGAGCGTCACGTGACACAGCGAGAGGGCGGAGACTTAACGAGCGTCACGTGACACAGCGAGAGGGACGGAGACTTAACGAGCGTCACGTGACACAGCGAGAGGACGGAGACTTAACGAGCGTCACGTGACACAGCGAGAGGGCGGAGACTTAACGAGCGTCACGTGACACAGCGAGAGGGCGGAGACTTAACGGGCGTCACGTCACAGCGAGAGGGCGGAGACTTAACGAGCGTCACGCGACACAGCGAGAGGGCGGAGACTTAACGAGCGTCACGCGACACAGCGAGAGGGCGGAGACTTAACGGGCGTCACGTGACACAGCGAGAGGGCGGAGACTAAACGAGCGTCACGTGACACAGCGAGAGGGCGGAGACTTAACGAGCGTCACGTGACACAGCGAGAGGGCGGAGACTTAACGAGCGTCACGTGACACAGCGAGAGGGCGGAGACTTAACGAGCGTCACGTGACACAGCGAGAGGGACGGAGACTTAACGAGCGTCACGTGACACAGCGAGAGGACGGAGACTTAACGAGCGTCACGTGACACAGCGAGAGGGCGGAGACTTAACGAGCGTCACGTGACACAGCGAGAGGGCGGAGACTTAACGGGCGTCACGTCACAGCGAGAGGGCGGAGACTTAACGAGCGTCACGCGACACAGCGAGAGGGCGGAGACTTAACGAGCGTCACGCGACACAGCGAGAGGGCGGAGACTTAACGGGCGTCACGTGACACAGCGAGAGGGCGGAGACTAAACGAGCGTCACGTGACACAGCGAGAGGGCGGAGACTTAACGGGCGTCACGTGACACAGCCAGAGGACGGAGACTTAACAATCGTCACGTGACACAGCGAGAGGGCGGAGACTTAACGAGCGTCACGTGACACAGCGAGAGGGCGGAGACTTAACCTGCGTCACGTGACACAGCGAGAGGGCGGAGACTTAACGAGCGTCACGTGACACAGCGAGAGGGCGGACACTTAACGAGCGTCACGTGACACAGCGAGAGGGACGGAGACTAAACGAGCGTCACGTGACACAGCGAGAGGGCGGAGACTTAACGGGCGTCACGTGACACAGCGAGAGGGCGGAGACTTAACTAGCGTCACGTGACACAGCGAGAGGGCGGAGACTTAACGAGCGTCACGTGACACAGCGAGAGGGCGGAGACTAAACGAGCGTCACGTGACACAGCGAGAGGGCGGAGACTAAACGAGCATCACGTGACACACTAGAGGGCGGAGACTAAACGAGCGTCACGTGACACAGCGAGGGGGCGGAGACTAAACGGGCGTCACGTGACACAGCGAGAGGGCGGAGACTTAACGAGCGTCACGTGACACAGCGAGAGGGACGGAGACTTAACGAGCGTCACGTGACACAGCGAGAGGGCGGAGACTTAACGGGCGTCACGTGACACAGCGAGAGGGCGGAGACTTAACGGGCGTCACGTGACACAGCGAGAGGGCGGAGACTTAACGAGCGTCACGTGACACAGCGAGAGGGCGGAGACTTAACGAGCGTCACGTGACACAGCGAGAGGGCGGAGACTTAACGAGCGTCACGTGACACAGCGAGAGGGCGGAGACTTAACGAGCGTCACGTGACATAGCGAGAGGGCGGAGACTTAACGAGCGTCACGTGACACAGCGAGAGGGCGGAGACTAAACGAGCGTCACGTGACACAGCGAGAGGGCGGAGACTAAACGAGCATCACGTGACACACTAGAGGGCGGAGACTAAACGAGCGTCACGTGACACAGCGAGAGGGCGGAGACTAAACGAGCGTCACGTGACACAGCGAGAGGGCGGAGACTTAACGAGCGTCACGTGACACAGCGAGAGGGCGGAGACTTAACGAGCGTCACGTGACACAGCGAGAGGGCGGAGACTTAACGAGCGTCACGTGACACAGCGAGAGGGCGGAGACTAAACGATTGCACGTGACACAGCGAGAGGGCGGAGACTTAACGAGCGTCACGTGACACAGCGAGAGGGCAGAGAATTAACGAGCGTCACGTGACACAGCGAGAGGGCGGAGACTTAACGAGCGTCACGTGACACAGCGAGAGGGCGGAGACTTAACGGGCGTCACGTGACACAGCGAGAGGGCGGAGACTTAACGGGCGTCGCGTGACACAGCGAGAGGGCGGAGACTACACGAGCGTCACGTGACACAGCGAGAGGGCGGAGACTTAACGAGCGTCACGTGACACAGCGAGAGGGCGGAGACTTAACGGGCGTCACGTGACACAGCGAGAGGGCGGAGACTTAACGAGCGTCACGTGACACAGCGAGAGGGCGGAGACTTAACGAGCGTCACGTGACACAGCGAGAGGGCGGAGACTTAACGGGCGTCACGTGACACAGCGAGAGGGCGGAGACTTAACGAGCGTCACGTGACACAGCGAGAGGGCGGAGACTTAACGAGCGTCACGTGACACAGCGAGAGGGCGGAGACTAAACGAGCGTCACGTGACACAGCGAGAGGGCGGAGACTTAACGAGCGTCACGTGACACAGCGAGAGGGACGGAGACTTAACGAGCGTCACGTGACACAGCGAGAGGGCGGAGACTAAACGAGCGTCACGTGACACAGCGAGAGGGACGGAGACTTAACGAGCGTCACGTGACACAGCGAGAGGGCGGAGACTTAACGAGCGTCACGTGACACAGCGAGAGGACGGAGACTTAACGGGCGTCACGTGACACAGCGAGAGGGCGGAGACTTAACGGGCGTCACGTGACACAGCGAGAGGGCGGAGACTTAACGAGCGTCACGTGACACAGCGAGAGGGCGGAGACTTAACGGGCGTCACGTGACACAGCGAGAGGGCGGAGACTAAACGAGCGTCACGTGACACAGCGAGAGGGCGGAGACTAAACGAGCGTCACGTGACACAGCGAGAGGGCGGAGACTAAACGGGCGTCACGTGACACAGCGAGAGGGCGGAGACTTAACGGGCGTCACGTGACAGCGAGAGGGCGGAGACTTAACGGGCGTCACGTGACAGCGAGAGGGCGGAGACTTAACGGGCGTCACGTGACACAGCGAGAGGGCGGAGACTTAACGAGCGTCACGCGACACAGCGAGAGGGCGGAGACTTAACGAGCGTCACGCGACACAGCGAGAGGGCGGAGACTAAACGAGCGTCACGCGACACAGCGAGAGGGCGGAGACTTAACGAGCGTCACGCGACACAGCGAGAGGGCGGAGACTTAACGAGCGTCACGCGACACAGCGAGAGGGACGGAGACTTAACGAGCGTCACGCGACACAGCGAGAGGGCGGAGACTTAACGAGCGTCACGCGACACAGCGAGAGGACGGAGACTTAACGAGCGTCACGTGACACAGCGAGAGGGCGGAGACTTAACGAGCGTCACGTGACACAGCGAGAGGGCGGAGACTTAACGAGCGTCACGTGACACAGCGAGAGGGCGGAGACTTAACGAGCGTCACGTGACACAGCGAGAGGGACGGAGACTTAACGAGCGTCACGTGACACAGCGAGAGGACGGAGACTTAACGAGCGTCACGTGACACAGCGAAAGGGCGGAGACTTAACGAGCGTCACGTGACACAGCGAGAGGGCGGAGACTTAACGGGCGTCACGTCACAGCGAGAGGGCGGAGACTTAACGAGCGTCACGCGACACAGCGAGAGGGCGGAGACTTAACGAGCGTCACGCGACACAGCGAGAGGGCGGAGACTTAACGGGCGTCACGTGACACAGCGAGAGGGCGGAGACTAAACGAGCGTCACGTGACACAGCGAGAGGGCGGAGACTTAACGGGCGTCACGTGACACAGCCAGAGGACGGAGACTTAACAATCGTCACGTGACACAGCGAGAGGGCGGAGACTTAACGAGCGTCACGTGACACAGCGAGAGGGCGGAGACTTAACCTGCGTCACGTGACACAGGGAGAGGGCGGAGACTTAACGAGCGTCACGTGACACAGCGAGAGGGCGGACACTTAACGAGCGTCACGTGACACAGCGAGAGGGACGGAGACTAAACGAGCGTCACGTGACACAGCGAGAGGGCGGAGACTTAACGGGCGTCACGTGACACAGCGAGAGGGCGGAGACTTAACTAGCGTCACGTGACACAGCGAGAGGGCGGAGACTTAACGAGCGTCACGTGACACAGCGAGAGGGCGGAGACTAAACGAGCGTCACGTGACACAGCGAGAGGGCGGAGACTAAACGAGCATCACGTGACACACTAGAGGGCGGAGACTAAACGAGCGTCACGTGACACAGCGAGGGGGCGGAGACTAAACGGGCGTCACGTGACACAGCGAGAGGGCGGAGACTTAACGAGCGTCACGTGACACAGCGAGAGGGACGGAGACTTAACGAGCGTCACGTGACACAGCGAGAGGGCGGAGACTTAACGGGCGTCACGTGACACAGCGAGAGGGCGGAGACTTAACGGGCGTCACGTGACACAGCGAGAGGGCGGAGACTTAACGAGCGTCACGTGACACAGCGAGAGGGCGGAGACTTAACGAGCGTCACGTGACACAGCGAGAGGGCGGAGACTTAACGAGCGTCACGTGACACAGCGAGAGGGCGGAGACTTAACGAGCGTCACGTGACATAGCGAGAGGGCGGAGACTTAACGAGCGTCACGTGACACAGCGAGAGGGCGGAGACTAAACGAGCGTCACGTGACACAGCGAGAGGGCGGAGACTAAACGAGCATCACGTGACACACTAGAGGGCGGAGACTAAACGAGCGTCACGTGACACAGCGAGAGGGCGGAGACTAAACGAGCGTCACGTGACACAGCGAGAGGGCGGAGACTTAACGAGCGTCACGTGACACAGCGAGAGGGCGGAGACTTAACGAGCGTCACGTGACACAGCGAGAGGGCGGAGACTTAACGAGCGTCACGTGACACAGCGAGAGGGCGGAGACTAAACGATTGCACGTGACACAGCGAGAGGGCGGAGACTTAACGAGCGTCACGTGACACAGCGAGAGGGCAGAGAATTAACGAGCGTCACGTGACACAGCGAGAGGGCGGAGACTTAACGAGCGTCACGTGACACAGCGAGAGGGCGGAGACTTAACGGGCGTCACGTGACACAGCGAGAGGGCGGAGACTTAACGGGCGTCGCGTGACACAGCGAGAGGGCGGAGACTACACGAGCGTCACGTGACACAGCGAGAGGGCGGAGACTTAACGAGCGTCACGTGACACAGCGAGAGGGCGGAGACTTAACGGGCGTCACGTGACACAGCGAGAGGGCGGAGACTTAACGAGCGTCACGTGACACAGCGAGAGGGCGGAGACTTAACGAGCGTCACGTGACACAGCGAGAGGGCGGAGACTTAACGGGCGTCACGTGACACAGCGAGAGGGCGGAGACTTAACGAGCGTCACGTGACACAGCGAGAGGGCGGAGACTTAACGAGCGTCACGTGACACAGCGAGAGGGCGGAGACTAAACGAGCGTCACGTGACACAGCGAGAGTTGCTGTTTTTACTCCCGAAATGACAGATTTGTGCCATTTTGATTCCCGAATCTCAAGAATGCGCCTCGGCCCCAGAGACACATTTTTCCGACGGCGGTTTGAGGTCATAAAGACCCTTTTGTGTGGACCGGCTCACGGGACATGAAGCACGGCCCAGAACACGAAGCACGGCTCACGGGACATGAAGCGCGGCCCAGAACATGAAGCCCGGCCCAGAACATGAAGCGCGGCCCAGAACATGAAGCGCGGCCCAGAACATGAAGCGCGGCCCAGAACATGAAGCGCGGCCCAGAACATGAAGCCCGGCCCAGAACATGGGTTCATGTTCTGTTCCTTTAATTGTATAATTTATGGATTATTATTTAACTTTCACAAACATGTTTCAGACTCGTTATCGTAATGAAGAACTTTCTTTTAGCATCTTAGTTTCCACTGAAATAAACTAAATAAGGAATAAATAAAGAATCGTGACTTTTAGGGCGTCGTTACCTGTACCATGTGGGCTCTGAAGGCTGTGTAGCATTAGCATGAGGACGGGGCTTAGTCAGCATGAGGGCGGGGCTTAGTCAGCATGAGGGCGGGGCTTAGTCAGCATGAGGGCGGGGCTTAGTTAGCATGAGGGCGGGGCTTAGTTAGCATGAGGGCGGGGCTTAGTTAGCTATATATATTTATCTGTATTTGCTTCATGGACGACATAAGTTTAGCTGAGATGTAGGAGGTACAAACCCGTAGCATAGAGTTTACTTCCTCCAGATGCTGAAGGACTCAGGGGTTTGTTTTGGTGCTGTTGCTCAGTGTGTCAGGACGAGCCCGGCGAGGGCAAACGCATGGTGGAGGTGTGTCAGGACGAGCCCGGCGAGGGCAAACGCATCATGGACGTGTGTCAGGACGAGCCCGGCGAGGGCAAACGCATGGTGGAGGTGTGTCAGGACGAGCCCGGCGAGGGCAAACGCATCATGGACGTGTGTCAGGACGAGCCCGGCGAGGGCAAACGCATGGTGGAGGTGTGTCAGGACGAGCCCGGCGAGGGCAAACGCATCATGGACGTGTGTCAGGACGAGCCCGGCGAGGGCAAACGCATGGTGAAGGTGTGTCAGGACGAGCCCGGCAAGGGCAAACGCATCGTGGAGGTGTGTCAGGACGAGCCCGGCGAGGGCAAACGCATCATGGAGGTGTGTCAGGACAAGCCCGGCGAGGGCAAACGCATGGTGGAGGTGTGTCAGGACGAGCCCGGCGAGGGCAAACGCATCATGGACGTGTGTCAGGACGAGCCCGGCGAGGGCAAACGCATGGTGAAGGTGTGTCAGGACGAGCCCGGCAAGGGCAAACGCATCGTGGAGGTGTGTCAGGACGAGCCCGGCGAGGGCAAACGCATCATGGAGGTGTGTCAGGACGAGCCCGGCGAGAGCAAACGCATCGTGGAGGTGTGTCAGGACGAGCCCGGCGAGGGCAAACGCATGGTGGAGGTGTGTCAGGACGAGCCCGGCGAGGGCAAACGCATCGTGGAGTTGTGTCAGGACGAGCCCGGCGAGGGCAAACGCATGGTGGAGGTGTGTCAGGACGAGCCCGGCGAGGGCAAACGCATCATGGACGTGTGTCAGGACGAGCCCGGCGAGGGCAAACGCATGGTGGAGGTGTGTCAGGACGAGCCCGGCGAGGGCAAACGCATCATGGACGTGTGTCAGGACGAGCCCGGCGAGGGCAAACGCATGGTGAAGGTGTGTCAGGACGAGCCCGGCAAGGGCAAACGCATCGTGGAGGTGTGTCAGGACGAGCCCGGCGAGGGCAAACGCATCATGGAGGTGTGTCAGGACAAGCCCGGCGAGGGCAAACGCATGGTGGAGGTGTGTCAGGACGAGCCCGGCGAGGGCAAACGCATCATGGACGTGTGTCAGGACGAGCCCGGCGAGGGCAAACGCATGGTGAAGGTGTGTCAGGACGAGCCCGGCAAGGGCAAACGCATCGTGGAGGTGTGTCAGGACGAGCCCGGCGAGGGCAAACGCATCATGGAGGTGTGTCAGGACGAGCCCGGCGAGAGCAAACGCATCGTGGAGGTGTGTCAGGACGAGCCCGGCGAGGGCAAACGCATGGTGGAGGTGTGTCAGGACGAGCCCGGCGAGGGCAAACGCATCGTGGAGATGTGTCAGGACGAGCCCGGCGAGGGCAAACGCATCGTGGAGGTGTGTCAGGACGAGCCCGGCGAGGGCAAACGCATCGTGGAGGTGTGTCAGGACGAGCCCGGCGAGAGCAAATGCATGGTGGAGGTGTGTCAGGACGAGCCCGGCGAGGGCAAACGCATCATGGACGTGTGTCAGGACGAGCCCGGCGAGGGCAAACGCATGGTGGAGGTGTGTCAGGACGAGCCCGGCGAGAGCAAACGCATGGTGGAGGTGTGTCAGGACGAGCCCGGCGAGGGCAAACGCATGGTGGAGGTGTGTCAGGACGAGCCCGGCGAGGGCAAACGCATCATGGAGGTGTGTCAGGACGAGCCCGGCGAGGGCAAACGCATCGTGGAGAGACATTCCTGCTCCTCTGAAAACATCCTCAGCCCCAGAAACTTCAGACGTTTCCACCAAAGTATTGAATTGACTACGTCCGTGTCACTGAGCGGACAGTGGACGCTCTGTGGCTCTCGCCCGGCCGGAATCTGGGTTTTCCTCCGTTTTTGTCTGAATGTTTTTTTTCTGAAGTGTTCATTGAGAAAGCTCCATGTTTGATCAATAGTGATGTGAAGTCTGCCATGAGTCCATGGGGATCGTCGTTTATTCAAACCCTGTCGTTATGTCTCTGAAACACAAAGACGGTGACATTATTTAATACAAATGGTTAATAATGGACTTTATTCATAAATATTCTCCATCTCTTTAGAAATCTCAATTAACAATAATACTGCAATAATAAAGCGTAAAACCTCCCAAAACAAGAGTGTAAAGTGACATATCTGCACTTCCTGCTTCGTGTTCCGCTTCACGTTCAGCACCACATTTACGCGCACGTTTGATTAGTCGGTCGAAACTAGCCCCGTCTCGAGTCGGGTTGGTTCCGCCGCATCCCGAAGTCGACCCGGCGTTCCACATGACGCGGTTGTTCCAGGTCGTCCTCGTGATCCTGGACGTCTTCTCTGAACAGACGAGCCACTGTTTCCCTCGCCCCCTGCTCCTGGACTTAAAACAACATCTCCGCAGACGAGGCTCGTGAGCAGAGTTTTCCCCCCTCGACGGCAGGAACGCACTCGCCATGATCCTGCGGCGGAGGCCAACGCTTTCCAACCAAACCGCTCCGTCACAAAGTAGTGATTTTCCCCGGCTCGACCTTTGGCTAATGCGAGGTTTCAGTCTCCCGCTGGTTTTAGAGACGTTTGCGACGCTCATGGCCCGAGCATGTTTCCCACGACTCGAGTTCAGGGGGTCCCCAACCTTTTTGCACCACGGACCGGAATAATGTAGGTTTTATTTTCACGGAGCGGTGTGCCAGTTTATGTCGCGGTCAGGTTAACTTGCTCGGAAGTGGGCGGGGCTTAGGCTTCCATTCGATTCAGCTCGGAAAAGACGCGTTTGTACATTAATAAGTGTTCCAGACCAAAAGATCTGAATATGAGTCACATAAGGGACAGTTCTTCTGACTGGTGGAAGCTCTTCACATAAATATGGCAAAAATAAGTGCATAAAAATTACAACTCACCACAGGCTGTAGGGGCCCTGCACGTGCTTCTGTGCATGACATGGTCCCGTGTAAGACTGATGGAGAACAATGACACCCGCAGTGTGTTTAATCCAGTCTGCTGTAGTTTGGTCTTGTTGCCGTCACGACACAGGAAGCAGCTCAAACTCTTGTAAAAGTAAAAACAGGGGATCGTGCAGCAGCTGCAGAATTCTGGCTCAGGAGACGTGTCCTTTTGAGCAGCGTGTTTGATGCGACGCATCCGCGATGACGGATCATGTATGATGCAGTATCAGAGCAGGAATATAATATACTTCATTATATATTATTTATTATATATATTTATTGGATTTCATTGGCAATTTCCTATCAGGCTTTTCATGATACGTCCACAGACGAGCTCATTAGTGTCATGAGCTCATTAGTGTCATGAGCTCATTAGTGTCATGAGCTCATTAGTGTCATGAGCTCATTAGTGTCATGAGCTCATTAGTGTCATGAGCTCATTAGTGTCATGAGCTCATTAGTGTCATGAGCTCATTAGTGTCATGAGCTCATTAGTGTCATGAGCTCATTAGTATTCATGAGTGACAGGCCAAAGTTACGTAGGAGAAGATGTCTCACTGAGAGATTATTTCCAGTTCTTGTGCGGCCCGGTAGCAAACGCGTTGTGGGCCGGTACCGGTCCCCGGACCGGTGGTTGGGGACCACTGCTTTAGAGAGACTTTTGTGTGATGCGCGGGGTCGACGACCTGTTGCCGGTTCAGAAGAGCGTTCAGAAGAGCGTTCAGAAGAGCGTTGAGAAGAGCGTTCAGAAGAGCGTTCAGAAGAGCGTTCAGAAGAGCGTTCAGAAGAGCGTTGAGAAGAGCGTTGAGAAGAGCGTTGAGAAGAGCGTTCAGAAGAGCGTTCAGAAGAGCGTTCAGAAGAGCGTTCAGAAGAGCGTTGAGAAGAGCGTTCAGAAGAGCGTTCAGAAGAGCGTTCAGAAGAGCGTTCAGAAGAGCGTTCAGAAGAGCGTTGAGAAGAGCGTTGAGAAGAGCGTTCAGAAGAGCGTTCAGAAGAGCGTTCAGAAGAGCGTTCAGAAGAGCGTTCAGAAGAGCGTTGAGAAGAGCGTTGAGAAGAGCGTTGAGAAGAGCGTTCAGAAGAGCGTTCAGAAGAGCGTTCAGAAGAGCGTTCAGAAGAGCGTTGAGAAGAGCGTTGAGAAGAGCGTTCAGAAGAGCGTTCAGAAGAGCGTTCAGAAGAGCGTTCAGAAGAGCGTTCAGAAGAGCGTTGAGAAGAGCGTTCAGAAGAGCGTTCAGAAGAGCGTTCAGAAGAGCGTTCAGAAGAGCGTTCAGAAGAGCGTTGAGAAGAGCGTTCAGAAGAGCGTTCAGAAGAGCGTTCAGAAGAGCGTTGAGAAGAGCGTTCAGAAGAGCGTTCAGAAGAGCGTTCAGAAGAGCGTTCAGAAGAGCGTTGAGAAGAGCGTTCAGAAGAGCGTTCAGAAGAGCGTTCAGAAGAGCGTTCAGAAGAGCGTTGAGAAGAGCGTTGAGAAGAGCGTTCAGAAGAGCGTTCAGAAGAGCGTTCAGAAGAGCGTTCAGAAGAGCGTTCAGAAGAGCGTTGAGAAGAGCGTTCAGAAGAGCGTTCAGAAGAGCGTTCAGAAGAGCGTTCAGAAGAGCGTTCAGAAGAGCGTTGAGAAGAGCGTTGAGAAGAGCGTTCAGAAGAGCGTTCAGAAGAGCGTTCAGAAGAGCGTTCAGAAGAGCGTTCAGAAGAGCGTTGAGAAGAGCGTTGAGAAGAGCGTTGAGAAGAGCGTTCAGAAGAGCGTTCAGAAGAGCGTTCAGAAGAGCGTTCCACACAGTTCCACAAACACAGTTCCACAGTTTCACGTGTCGTTTCACCTGTTGTTTCACGTGTCGTTTTGTCGTTTCACCGTGTCGTTTCACCGTGTCGTTTCACGTGTCGTTTCCCGTGTCGTTTTGTCGTTTCACGTGTCGTTTCACGTGTCGTTTCACGTGTCGTTTCACGTGTCGTTTCACCGTGTCGTTTCACCGTGTCGTTTTGTCGTTTCACGTGTCGTTTCACGTGTCGTTTCACCGCGTCGTTTCACCGTGTCGTTTCACCGTGTCGTTTTACCGTGTCGTTTCACCGTGTCGTTTCACCGTGTCGTTTTGTCGTTTTACGTGTCGTTTCACGTGTCGTTTCACGTGTCGTTTCACGTGTCGTTTCACGTGTCGTTTCACCTTGTCGTTTCACGTGTCGTTTCACCGTGTCGTTTCACCGTGTCGTTTTGTCGTTTCACGTGTCGTTTCACGTGTCGTTTCACCGTGTCGTTTCACCGTGTCGTTTCAGATCGAAGCCGGTGGGAAAGCGGCTCAGTGTCAGCGGCTCAGAGTGGGAGACGAGCTCATCACCATCAATGGGACAGTTCTGTTCGGCAGCAGACAGGAGGCGCTCATCCTCATTAAAGGTTCCTACAGAGTGCTGAAGCTCACCGTGCGCAGGTAGAACACTCACGTATGCAAATGAA